>NC_134362.1:91722508-92077508 GCF_048569485.1 Anomaloglossus baeobatrachus
AAGAGGGACAAAGTATGCGGCCCGCGTAGCGCGCTGCGGCAATTTTAAGCCATGCCCCCTAACCACACCCATTTAGCAATCTGTCACGCCCACATCCAATCCTTTTCAGCACTGCTGATCACATTGTTTAATGCTGCGTGCCCACGATCAGTATTTGCAGCATTTTTTGGATGTAGCGTGTTTTTGCTGTGTCTAAAACGCTGCATTGTACAGTACAAGCACAGTGGAGGGATTTCTAGAAATCCCGTGCCCACTGTGCTTGTTTTTTCTGGAGCAAACACTGACCTGCGGAGCGTCTTTCCAGACTGCAGCATATCAATTGTTTGCTGCAGTTGCATGTGTCCTCCGTAGGGAGAACACAGCAGGAGACCGCAGCGCACTGAACCATGATCGTGGGCACAGGCAGCTGTGGTCTCCTGCAGAGGAGACGTGCAGCCCTGCAGGTCAGGACCCGCTGCCTCCAGGACACAGCGAGTCCTGATCGTGGGCACAGGCAGCTGTGGTCTCCTGCAGAGGAGACGTGCAGCCCCGCAGGTCAGGACCCGCTGCCTCCAGGACACAGCGAGTCCTGATCGTGGGCACAAGCAGCTGTGGTCTCCTGCAGAGGAGACGTGCAGCCCTGCAGGTCAGGACCCGCTGCCTCCAGGACACAGTGAGTCCTGATCGTGGGCACAGGCAGCTGTGTTCTCCTGCGGAGGAGACGTGCAGTCCCGCAGGTCAGGACCCGATGCCTCCAGGACACAGCGAGTCCTGATCGTGGGCAAAGGCAGCTGCGTTCTCCTGTGGAGAAGACGTGCAGCCCCGCAGGTCATGACGCGCTGCCTCCAGGACACAGTGAGTCATGATCGTGGGCACAGGCATACACACATATATGGTACATATTTGAAGACAAATTCCCTAAAATACATATAAACAGACAAATCTATACACAGTCATCTACACTGACATACATAGATATATACATCATACATATACACACATTGGAGGTAATAACATGGGAAAGCCGGCAGCAGCCGCACTCACCTACCCCGCTTGTCTCTATCCAGCTCCTCCTCGGCATGTAATCACTTGGCAACACTTTAACAAACCTAGCCACGCAAAGTGCACACCGACACCGCTGTGTATGTATCACAAGGGAGGATGGGAGAGTTTATATACTATATATATATATATATATATATATATATATATATACACACACTGTATATATACAGTATATACAGCACAGGAGGGGGCTGGGGGCTACAGTATATACAGCACAGGAGGGGCTGGGGGCTACAGTATATACAGCACAGGAGGGGCTGGGGTTATAGTATATGCAGCACAGGAGGGTCTTGGGGCATAGACAGTACTTGAGGGGGCATACATATTAGGCCTGTTTCAGATGTCAGTGATTCTGGTATGTGCTAGTTTTTATACGTACCAGAATCACTGACCTATGCAGGCCCATCATAATCAATGGGTCTGCACACACATCAGTGATTTTTCACGGACCGTGTCTCCGTGCAGCGTACATGTGTATCTGTGATTGCCGCACAGAAACATGTCTGTTTTTTCTGACATCACTGATGTCCTACAGACCACACTATGGTGTAATCCGTGAAACACGTACCAGAAAAACACGGACATTTAAAAAAAAAAAAAAATGCTTTTTCAACTCACCTTCTCCAGCGATGCTAAGTTCGGCAGCTGCTCTCTGCTTCTTCCTGCCCGGCTCATTATGGCATGCATATTCATTTATGCAGCCAGAGCCGACCCGGAAGTAGCTGTAGAGGTGAGAGAGCGGTGGCTGGATGCTGAATCGCGGGACTCTTCAGCACCACGGAGAGCAGGAGCGGGGACAGGTGAGTACAGTGGAACCTTGTTTAACGAGAACAATCCGTTCTGGGACTGTGCTTGTTAATCAAGGTACTCGTTCAGCAGAGCAAGATTTCCCATAGGAAATCATTGCAATGCTGACGATCCGTTCCACAACTTCTAAAATGTCCCGTCCTGGTCCCCTATTCTATCATTCCACACATGCACAAACACACACAGACACACACAAACTCACACAAACACACATGCACACACACATATTATATGCTCACCTTACCTTCCGTTCCATCGCCGGTCTGCTGGGACTTGCTGTTCTCTGGTACGGGGCCGGGCTGTGTAACGCGTTACCATAACGACGAGGCAGGAACTTCCCGGCCAGAGCGCTGACGTCAAAGGCAGAGCCGCTTGCCTCTGATTGGCCAGCGCTCTGCCTTTCATTAGCGGTGACAGGAAGTTCCTCCCTCGTCGCTATGGATGCAGATACTCAGCGTGGACTGGAGCGCAGTGGCGCACTACAGCACCTAGGAGGCCGGCGATGAAACGAAAGGTAAACATATTATGTTATATTATATGCTCACCTTACATTCCGTTCCATCACCGGCCTCCTGGGTCTTGTAGTTCGCTGCGAGGACGTTGCGATGTACCCGGGAACTACAAGAACCTTGAGACTGGCGGTGGAACGGAAGGTAAGGTGAGCATAATACTGTATGTGTGTGCGTGCTTGTGTGTGTTTGTGTGTGCTTGTGCGTACATGTGTGTGTTTGTGTGGACTGCAAGTGCGGGTCAGTGCACGGTGGATGGACGAAACCGGAAGTGTGTGCGGTGAGGATTTCGCTCGTACAGCAAAGCTTTCTCATAAAGCGGGTTACAAATTTACAGAAAGCTTTGCTTGTTAAGTGAAATTCTCGTTAAGAGGGTTACTCGTTAAGCGAGGTACCACTGTATATAGTTACATAGTTACATAGTTACTTAGGTTGAAAAAAGACCTAGGTCCATCTAGTTCAACCTTCCTCCACCAGTTCTACATTTAGTCATTAAGTCATTTATAACCAACAATGTTTTGTGTACTGAGGAAATCATCCAGCCCTTTTTTAAAAGCTGTTATAGTATCTGCCATTACTACCTCTTGTGGTAGGGCATTCCACAGTCTGACCGCTCTAACTGTAAAGAACCCTTTCCTATTTAGGTGTCGGAATCGCTTTTCTTCCACTCGCAGTGAGTGCCCCCTGGTCCTTAGTATTGTTTTCGGAAGAAATAAGTCATGTGCCAGTTCTTTATATTGACCACACATGTATCTATACATATAAATGAGATCTCCTCTGAGACGTCTTTTTTCTAAGCTAAACATATCTAACTTTTTCAACCTGCCATCATATGGGAGGCCCTCCATTCCTTGTAATAGTCTAGTTGCCCGCCTTTGAACTGACTCTAACTTCTGAATGTCCTTTTTAAAATGTGGAGCCCAAAACTGGATCCCGTATTCCAGATGTGGCCTTACAAGTGATTTATAGAGGGGTAACAATACGTTGGGATCACGGGATCTAATCTCTCTTTTTATACACCCTAGAATCTTGTTTGCTTTTGCAGCTGCTGCTTGACATTGAGTGCCGCTGCTCAGCTTATTTGTAATGAGAATACCCAAGTCCTTCTCCTGTTCTGTAGTCCCGAGTTTACTTCCATTTAATGTATACGCAGCTATAGGATTACTCCGTCCTAGGTGCATTACTTTACATTTATCAACATTAAATCTCATTTGCCAAGTATCTGCCCATTCTGACATCTTATCCAGATCTTTTTGTAATATTGTACTATCCAGGTCAGTTTTTAATATCCTACATAGTTTGGTGTCATCGGCAAAGACTGACACTGTACTATCAATCCCATCCACAAGGTCATTAATAAAGAGAGTAAAAAGAATCGGTCCAAGCACAGATCCCTGCGGCACCCCACTGCTGACTATAGCCCATTTAGAGAATGTACCATTTATGACTACTCTTTGTTTCCTATCTTTTAGCCAATTACTTACCCAGTTGCATATTGTGTCCCCTAGTCCTTGCCTCTGGAGCTTTAGTATAAGGCTATTATGTGGTACAGTATATCCATGTGCAATCACGGAGTACGGATCACGTATCATGGATTGCACATGGACAACCACTGTGTGTCGTGAATCACGGAGTATGAAGGGACATATGCGTGTTTAACACGTCACTGAAGAACGTCTGTGTTTTTCACTGAGGGGCATACACATTACTAAGGGGTATACACATTACTGGGGGAAATACACTTTACTGTGGGGCATACAAATTACTGGTAGCATAGATATTACTAAGGGGCATATAGCTCTGGTGTTGGGGCTTATACAGCTCTGGGGGCACATACAGCTCTGAAGGGGGGGTTGGGGGCACACAGATCTGGTGTGGGGGCTGGGGGGCACACAGATCTGGTGAGGGGGGCGTGGCAGGAAGGAATTTTGCTCTGGTGAGGAGAGGGCTGCTGGGGCATACAAATCTGGTGAGGGGGGCTGGGATACATATCTGGTGGGAGGGGGCTGGAGGCATACAGAGCTGGGGGGTGCCAGGGGGCATATAGATCTGGTGGGGTGGCTGGGGGGCATACAAATTTGGTGTGGGGGCTGGGGGTATACAAATCTGGTGTGGGGGTTGGGGGGCATACAAATCTGGTGACGGGGGGGTGGCTGGAGGCATATAGCTCTGGTGAGGAGAGGGCTGGGGCATACAGATCTGGTGAGAGGGGGCTGGGGGATACAGATCTGGTGAGAGGGGGCTGGGGGATACAGATCTGGTGAGAGGGGGCTGGGGGATACAGATCTGGTGGGAGGGGGCTGGAGGCATACAGAGATGGGGTGTGCTGGGGGGCATATAGATCTGGTGGGGTGGCTGGGGGGTATAAAATCTGGTGTGGGGGCTGGGGGGCACACAGATCTGGTGAGGGGGGTGGCTGGAGGCATATAGCTCTGGTGAGGAGAGGGCTGCTGGGGCATACAGATCTGGTGAGGGGGGCTGGGGGATACAGATCTGGTGGGAGGGGGCTGGAGACATACAGAGCTGGGGGGGCATATAGATCTTGTGGGGGGGCATACAAATCTGGTGTGGGGGCAGGGGTCACACAGATCTGGGGAGGGGGTGGCTGGAGGCATATAGCTCTGGTGAGGAGAGGGCTGCTGGGGCATACAGATCTGGTGAGGGGGGGCTGGGGGATACATATCTGGTGGGAGGGGGCTGGAGGCATACAGAGCTGGGGGGTGCTGGGGGACATATAGATCTGGTGGGGGGGCATACAAATTTGGTGAGGGGGCCATACAGATGTGGTGAAGGGGTGACTGGAGGCATATAGCTCTGGTGGGAGGGGGCTGGAGGCATACAGAGCTGGGGGGTGGTGTGGGGCATATAGATCTGGTGGGGGGGCATACAAATTTGGTGAGGGGGCCATACAAATGTGGTAAGGGGGTGACTGGAGGCATATAGGTCTGGTGAGGAGGGGGCTGGGGCATACAGCTCTGGGTAGGTGGGGGGGGGGGGGTCACATACAGCGTTCCTTGGTGTTCAGCTCCTCTTCCTGCAGGCTCATTATCTGTGGACAGAGCTCAGCATGTTGCTCGGTAGCTCCGCCCACAGATGCACTTCCGTACACAAGCAGCCCAGCAGTGAGCAGTGCACGCTGAGCTGCAGGTGCCGATTAAAGTGCCGGCAGCCAGAGTGTGCTGCTGCCGCCCACTAATAACAGCGGCAGCACAGAGCCAGAGCAGTGAAGCAGCGCTCGGCTCTGCTCATGTGCATTAGGAGGGGGAGAAAGTCAGACGGGAAGAGAGCGGGTGGGCGGAGCCACGGGACAAAAGCCGTCACGATCGTGACACCGGGACACCCGCTGAAATCCGGTACAGTCCCGCTGTATCCGGGACGGTTGGGAGGTATGCCTATGTTATTTAAATGTACTACTATTATTTACTTATTTAATTTATTATAAAAAAGATATTTAATTTATTATAGGGTATCCATTCACTTTATGCTTTTCCTTTGGGTTTTGCCTTTGAAATGGCCATAGTATGAACGTGCTCCTATTGCACATATAAAAACCTATGCTCCGACTCTTTTTTTCTCCCAGTAATTCAGGAATGTAGTTATCCTTAAAAGGCAAAGCCCCACTAGTTATACTCTGCCCACTGACAGGCCATTAAAACTCTGCCTTTATTATAGTCACTAAAATATTATTTATATAGGGCATGCTCAATGGAGTTAATAGGTTAAAACACCCACATTAGCCAGTGTTAGTTATTCCATATACCTTTTAACAGCATATTGATTTGCTAGTAATTAAGTAGATGGCACCCTGGCGTACCAACAATTCATGTATAATAGACAAATTATTGGTATGTAAAATCTTATCCACATAATTCAAGTCCCCCCATGGTGTCAGATTTATATCGGGGTTTTTTTTATGAGTTTTGCTGTTCTTGAAGAGTAAAAACATTGTTTTTAAGATTTTTTTTTCTTTGTCAGGCTCTCAGAGCTAAAATATTTTTATTTTTCCACTGACCTAGCTTTATAAAGCTATAATTTTCCCCAATTCTTTTTTTCAAGTTGAAGTAGATGGACCTAGGTCCTTGTTCAACCTATGTAACTATGTATACATATTGCCTTTATTTATTTATTTTCTTTATGGTGTTCACTGTATGAGTGAAATGGTGCGACATTTGTATAGCACAGGTCAGTCCAGATGCAAAGATACATAATACTGTTTTTTTTTTTACTTAGTCTTTCAAAAAGACTTGAAAACTGGATACTTTGATCACAGGTCTAATATGCTGCAATACTTGAGTATTACAGTGTTAGGTTGACCTAACGGTCACAGCTATTGCCAACGATGTCCGAATGCGGAGAGAGTACCGGTAACCCCCCCATTGCTATTCCAGCTTCAATGAAAACAGGCAGACGCTGTTATACACATAAGAGACCTGGAGATGTGCAGCTCCCAAATCGAACTGTTTTGATTTTGTTTACATTACAAAGTTATACAAAGTTGATTAGGGCGTAACTATGCAACATACATATTCATTCATCTACATTCATTAAAGGCGTGGATTACATGTTCCCAGCAAGAGAAATTAACATAATGACTTTTATTCCCATAACAGTCTATAACATTTCTTCTTCTCATAATAAGATGTTTTTCAGTTGTTTCTAAGTCAAAACATTCTATGTCTTTGAGTTTGGTCTCAAAGTTTGTCACGTAAATAAGTCTGGTCTTGTTCTTGCAAAGGAGAATGAATTTCTATTAATTTTCTAACCAGTGAAAAATGTTAACTCTTTCCTCACAATCCCCCCTTTTGGCATGAGTGATGGACAGGGGGCCATCGAGAAGCTGTGAACTGTAGAACGAGCAGGCTAGCCTCCAGATACTTTCTGAGCCGCGGGTTGCCCAGGGAGTGTCGTCCACATCCATCACCCAGAGGACTGCCTGCATGCCTCTCGATAGGAGTCTCATCATGATATGCCAAGGTGGTTTCTAGAGGAAAGAGTAGAGAAAAAAAAAGCATATTAGTGATTTCATAGGGGTGCTGAATAATCATTGTATCTACATTGCTTCAAGCAGTGGGAAAACAACACCATTAGCAACTTGAACACTACATAAGCAACTAATAAACACAGTAAAGGCCCCGTCACACACAGAGATAAATCTTTGGTAGATCTGTGGTTGGAGTGAAATCATGGACATATTGTTCCATTTGTACACAGCCACAAACCTGGCATTGATTGTCCACAATTCCACTGCAACCACAGATCTGCCGCAGATTTGTCTCTGTGTGTGACAGGGCCTTAACACTTGGAACACTGATTGCAGTATCCCCATGAACCATCCTCCTATTCACTTAACCCCTTCACGACCGCGGGCAGTAAAATTACGTCCTATTTTAACGTGACTTAACGACCAGGGACGTAATTTTACGGCCTAAAGTTCATTTGATTGCCGTGGCCATAGCAACGGCTTTCAAATGATGTCCCCTGCTGTTTCTTACAGCAGGGGACCTTTGCTTCACCCCAGGTGGGGTGGCATCGCCACCCCCCATCGACGATCGATGTGATTGGCTGTTCAAATCTGAACCGCCAACCACATCTTTCGCACTGATTTCGGTAAAAATAACGCCGGAATTAGTGCGATACTATGAGATCCGGCTATGATGTGCTGTAGCAGGTACAGCAGATCATAGGTGGATCTCAAACATGCCGCCCCCAGCCCCTGCAGCACTGATTGGAGCGATCGTGCTATGACGCGCAATCGCTCCAATCAGTGTGCAGTGGGGCGGTCTGATCTGCCGGTGGCCGCCCTCCCCAGGCCTGTGCTGGTCTGGGGACCCTCCCCCAACATGTCTGCAGCATGTAGCACTGGCTGGTACTAGTGGTACCACGCCACCGCTGCTGCTGCCGCTGCTGTCACGTCACGGAGCAGGAGCGGTGAGTATTGTGCTCACCTTGCAGCCCCTGCGCGCTCTTGTGCGCTTCCGTAATGGCCCCTGCTCGTGCCCCCCTGCGATCTGCCCCCCCGACTTCCCGATCTGCCCCCCCGACATCCCGATCTGCCCCCGCCATCTCTATTCTGCAGCTTCTCCGGTATCTCCCTCCTCCTCTGCTCTCCTTGCAGCCCCTGCGCGCTCTTGTGATTGCTCCTGCGCGCTCCCGTAATGGCCCCTGCCCGTGCCCCCCTGCGATCTGCCCCCCCGACATCCCGATCTGCCCCCTCGACATCCCGATCTGCCCCCCGACATCCCAATCTGCCGGCCTCCCCCGTGATCTCTATTCTGCAGCTCCTCCGGTATCTCCCTCCTCCTCTGCTCTCCCCCTCCCCCTCTGCTCTCCCCCTCTGCTCTCCCCTCCCCCTCTGCTGTCCCCCCCCTCTGCTGTGCCCCCCGACGTCCTCTTACCTGTCTTCACCGGCCGATCACATCTGCCTCCATCGCTGGGTCCTTCTTCCTGGGTCTTCTGTTGAGCTGTCCAACTTCCTGCCTGCTGCTGCTGTAAAGCTGTTCCTCCTGCTAATCCTCTGGGTACTGGGAGTATAACTTTTTTTTTTCTTTTTTCTTTTTTTCCTCTATCCCCTGTCCATTTTTACACCTCGTGCGTTCCGCCGAGCGCTGATCCGGGATGCAGATAACGTATCTGCATCCGTGGTCAGTTTTCGGCGGGACTTTTTTATTCCCGTATCCCCGACGCTTTTTGTATCGCACCAGTCCGTGCGTCCCGCCGAGCGCTGATCAGGGATGCACATAACGGATCGGCATCCCTGCTCAATTTTTGGCGTGACAAAAAGCATCGGGGATACGGAAAAAAAAGTCACGCCAAAAATTGAGCAGGGATGCCGATCCGTTATATGCATCCCTGATCAGCGCTCGGCGGGACGCACGGACTGATGCGATACAAAAAGCGTTGGGGATACGGAAAAAAAGTATCGCATCTGTCCGTGCGTCCCGCTGAGCGCGGATCAGCATCCCTGCTCAATTTTTGGCGTGATTTTTTTTTTTTTCCGTATCCCCAGCGCTTTTTGTATCTCATCCGACCGTGCCTCCTGCAGCGGCCGATCAGTGCACTGCGTCTGTGCGTTTGAAAAGTCAAATGGCGTTCCTTGTCTTCTGATCCCCGCCATGCGCCCAAACAATTGATTTCCACCATATATGAGGTATCTGCGTACTCGGGAAAAATTGCACAATACGTTTATGGTGCATTTTTTCCTGATACCATTGTAAAAAGAAAAAAAAAAAAAGCTACCTTGTTGCTGCAAAAAATTTAAGAAAAATAAATAATTTTCACGGTTCAACGTTATCAACTTTCCTGGAGCCCCTGGGGGTACAAGGGGCTCACTAAACATCTAGATAAATTCCTTGAGGGGTCTAGTTCCAAAATGGGGTAATTTGTGGGGGAGCTCCACTGTTTAGGCACCATAGGGGGGGTCTAAAAACGTGACATGGCGTCCGCTAATGATTCCAACCAATTTTGCTGTCAAATGGTGCCCTTCTCTTCTGAGTCACTTGTGGGGGAGCTCAATTGTTTAGGCACCTCAGGGGGTCTTCAAACCTGACATGGCGTCCGCTAATGAGTGCAGCTAATTTTGCGTTCAAAAATTCAAATGGCGCTCCTTGCCTTTCGACCTCTGCCGTGCACCCAAACAATTGATTTTTACCCCATATGGGGTATCAGCGAACTCAGGAGAAAATGCACAATAAATTGTAGTGTGCACTTTCTCTTTTCTCCCTTGTAAAAATGAAAATTTTATGGCTAAAGTAACATTTTTGTGTTAAAAAGTAAAATTTTCATTTTTTTCTTCCACATTGCTTTGGTTCCTGTGAAGCACCTAAAGGGTTAATAAACTTCTTGGATGTGGTTTTGAGCAGTGTGAGGGGTACAGTTTTTAGAATGGGGTCACTACCACTTCATGATGGGTCTCAAATGAATTCTGCCATGGTGTAGAAGGCCTCAAAAAGGGAGTACACATAGAAATACTTATCAGCAGTATTAGGCCTTCTTGCAGTGGCTGGCATGGACCCATATCGATCTCCCCTCAAGTTTGACGGAGGTTGGAGTGGTCAGCTGGACAGTCAAAGACCCTTCGAATCGTGGCTCAAGGGTCTTTCTCACGTGCTTCTTTAGGTAGACCCGGTCACCAGGCTTTAAGGTGTGGGTTCAGGTAGAGAAGAGTAGACCCTTTGGTGGGTTTCAGTTAGTCTCTTCTGCAGAGAAACAACATAAGACGTTAGACTATCACATTGCAGGTGTAACTCCTGCAGGAAGTAGCATCCTAATCTGGGTGCACTACCAAAGAGTATTTCAAAGGGTGAGAGCCTGTGCTTTCCCTGCGGGGTGGTCCTTATAGAGTAAAGAGCTATATGGAGACATTCTGTCCATGTTCTACCAGTCTCCTCCACTGCCTTGGCTAGTTTAAGCTTTAGAGTTCCATTCAACCTTTCCACTTTCCCTGATGACTGTGGGTGGTAAGGCGTGTGTAAGGCTGACTGAATGCCTAACAGGGCACAAGTGTTCTGGAAAACTTGTCCAGTGAAATGGGTACCTCGGTCTGACTCTATGACTTCAGGGAGTCCAAACTGGGGCACCAGCCCACAGGCCAATTTTTTTGCTGTAATTCGGTCCGTGGCTGAGCTTACAGGGTAGGCCTCTGGCCATCCTGAGAAGAGGTCTACACAGACAAGTACAAACTCGTAGATGCCATGTTTTGGCAACTGTATATAGTCTATTTGTACTCTTTGAAATGGGGCAGACGTCTTTGGCATGTGTCTTTGCGGGGTTTTAGTTAGCTGGCCTGGATTATGCTGTTGACAGATGTGACAAGCTTTTATTCTCTGGGAGGCGTATTGTCTGAAGCCGGGGGCTACCCAATAAGGTTGCATACTAAATAGGATAACTGAAGTGAGCACTAATATATATTCTGAGTGCAAGCCAAAAAAATACATAGTACATAAGGATAAGGCTGCACATCAAAGTTAGATAATAGTATAATGCTATAAGCATACCAAAAAACATTGAAGCATAAAATGAAAAATGCCACTTGCTAACTTGGAAGTGTGAATAATGAAATGCATACCTGCCATGAATATTAGGAAAAAGGAGATATTTAGCAATCGCATTGATCAATGTAACTGAGCCCCAAAACCTCGTCAAGGTATATCTCTATATTGGGGTCCCTAGCACTCAGAATATATATTAGTGCTCACTTCAGTTATCCTATTTAGTATGATGAAGTTTTTTTTCTGAATGTGAACACAGCTCCGCCCCTTTCGGCCATGTTTTTTTCCATCTCCTATATAAGAAAGTCCTTGTTTGACCCTCTCCACACACAGCAGTTTTTAATTGCAATGAGATGACACACAGTTAGGGTCATAGAGCTAGGGACCACAATATAGAGATATACCATGACGAGGTTTTGGGGCTCAGTTACATTGATCAATGCGATTGCTAAATATCTCCTTTTTCCTAATATTCATGGCAGGTATGCATTTCATTATTCACACTTCCAAGTTAGCAAGTGGCATTTTTCATTGTATGCTTCAATGTTTTTCGGTATGCTTATAGCATTATACTATTATCTAACTTTGATGTGCAGCCTTATCCTTATGTACCCAATAAGGTTGCATCTGGTTCATGATTGAGTTTGTGCTACCGTGTGTAGGGTAGTGGAGTACTTGGAAAATGGCAGGGAACCAACTGCGTGGCAGGACAGAAAGTCCGTTTAGGCGCCAAATCCCCTCCACCTTTTCTGGCCCTAAGGCCCGCCATTCGGCCTTTTCTTCCTCAGAGGCCTTTTCTTGTGTCTCAAAGAGGTTCTGCATTTCATCCTCCGTCGTTGACACTGTTTCCGTCTCCTTCAAAGGGAGTAAGGCTGCTTGCTTTGCTGTTTGGTCGGCCAAGCGATTTCCCCTTGCCCCGGGTGTTTGAGCCTTGGTGTGGGCAGCAACCTTTATAATTGCTAGCTGCTTTGATATCAAGGCTACTTCCATTAGTTTCTTCACTGAGGCTCCATGCCTGTTGGGATTTCCTGTTGCTGTGAGGAATCCTCTAGTCTGCCAGATAGTGCCAAAATCGTGCACAATGCCGTGTGCATAAGCTGAGTCCGTGTAGATGTTCGCTGTTCATTCTTCCAGAAACTCAATTGCCCAGATGAGGGCGAGAAGTTCTGCTTCTTGAGCAGATATGCGCGGAGGTAGCGGTTGTTTTATTAAGACTGCATATAGAGTTACTACCGCAAATCCGGTGTGGAACTTGCCTGTGTCATCGGCATATTTGCTACCATCCACAAAACGTTCAAAGTCTGGATTTGTAAGCGGTGTTGCCTGAATATTGTGCAGGGGCTTTGCCTCATGTTCGATGAGTTCCTGACAATCATGATCAAATGGTGCGCTGGTATGTTTGTCACTCTCTTCTTCTGTCCTCTCTTCTGTCCCCCCTTCTAAACTTGTGAAGATCAGTAGATCAGCAAGGTTTAGACTGGTTACTCGAGCAAATGAGATGTTTTGGGGGTAGCAACAGCGTGCACTGAAGTCTGACTTGTCTTGCCATGGAGAGGTGTTTCAGCTGCACTTGATTGAGAATAGCATAGATGTCATGGCTGGTAAGGATGGTGGTCAGGAAATCAAGTGAGATTTCAGATGCTTTCTGCAGTATGTTTCAAACTGCTGTAACAGCACGGACACAGGTTGGTGCTGCTTTGGTGACGTTGTCAAGTTGAGAGGAGTAGTACCCGATTATGTGAGGTTTGTCCGTCTTCTGGGTGAGTACTCCTACAGCAAATCCTTGAAGCTCTGCTAGGAATAGATAGAAGGTGAGATCATAGTTTGGTAGTGCCAGAGCAGGTGCATCAATCACTAGTTCCTTAAGCTTTTGAAAGCTTTGTCAAGCTTCTTCTGTAAGAGAAAAAAGAACATTCTTCGTGCAATCATACAGCGGTTGCATGAGTAGTGACGCTTTGGGAATCCATTGTCTGCAGTATGAGATCAATCCTAAAAATCCTCTAAGTTGCTTGAGATTCCTAGGAATGCTTGCTTGTCTGATCACTTCTTGTCGGTCCGGGCTGAGATGTTTTTGTCCCGCAGAAAGGCAATGACCCAGGAAAGTGACCCTCGCTTTGCAGAATTGTAATTTATCTCTGCTTGCTTTGCATCCAGATTCTGCTAGAAAGATAAGAAGGCTTATTGAAGCCGTTTTACATTCTTCTTCACTAGGGCAGCACAATAGTAAATCATCTACGTACTGGAGGAGGACACAGCGTTCAGGAGGCTGCCAGCCTTGAAGGACACTACTCATAGCCTGAGTATATAGCATAGGGGAATGCTGCATTCCTTGAGGCAGTCTTGTCCATGTATATTAATTTTGCTTGTGCGTGAATGCAACGAAATCTTGGCATGCTGGGTCCAGTGGTACTGAGAAAAAAGCATTAGCAAGGTCTATGACTGTGTAATGGGTGGATGTAGCCAGCACCTGTGTGAGCAGTGTATGTGGATTTGGTACAACAGGGGTGAGGGGCTCCAGTATTGAGTTCCCTGCCCTCAAATTGTGTACCATCCAGTACATGACTGGGTCACCCTTTTTCACTTGTCTCTTCTTAACAGGAAACAGCGGAGTGTTGTACGGAGACTTAGTAGTTCTGAGGGCTCCCGTCTTCAGCAGTTCTTTTATTTGGTAATCTATGGCAGCTTCCTGTTGAGCATTGAGAGGATATTGCAAGGCCGGCGTCAGCACGCGGCATACCCGGGCAAATGCCGGGGCCCTGGAGAGCTGGGGGGTCCAACTCGGCCTCGTCAGTTCTGCTGCCCCCGGGCCGAGTTCCAGGGACCGCAGTCCTTGGCACTGGAAACTGTGGCTGCCGGCCCTTTAAGGCCCGCAGACCACAGCGTTCACTGTGTTCTCCTGCATTGAACATCATCTGTGGGCGGAGCTACCGCCCGGCGTCCTGCTCGGTCGCACAGATGAAGGAGTCACAGTGCCAGCCAGTGACCCCCAGCACATCGCTTCCCTCCAGCGCTGTGTGGGCTCCATCTGCACCATGACCTGATCAGTATGTGAGACATCACTCCCTCCCCGCCCCTCCCTGTCCCCTCGTGCGTGTGTGGGCCCCGCAGAGCCGTGTGTGTGGCCCCCGGAGCCGCGTGTGTGGGCCCCGCAGAGCAAGGTGTGTGTTTGTATGTATGTATGCATGCAGCAGAGCAGTATGTGTGTCTGTATGTATGTATGTATATATGCAGCAGAGCAGTATGCGTGTCTGTATGTATGTATGTATATATGCAGCAGAGTAGTATGCGTGTCTAAATGTATGTATGTATATATGCAGCAGAGCAGTATGCGTGTCTGTATGTATGTATGTATATATGCAGCAGAGCAGTATGCGTGTCTGTATGTATGTATGTATATATGCAGCAGAGCAGTATGCGTGTCTGTATGTATGTATATATGCAGCAGAGCAGTATGCGTGTCTGTATGTATGTATGTAGATATGCAGCAGAGCAGTATGCGTGTCTGTATGTATGTATATATGCAGCAGAGCAGTATGCGTGTCTGTATGTATGTATGTATATATGCAGCAGAGTAGTATGCGTGTCTAAATGTATGTATGTATATATGCAGCAGAGCAGTATGCGTGTCTGTATGTATGTATGTATATATGCAGCAGAGCAGTATGCGTGTCTGTATGTATGTATGTATATATGCAGCAGAGCAGTATGCGTGTCTGTATGTATGTATATATGCAGCAGAGCAGTATGCGTGTCTGTATGTATGTATGTATATATGCAGCAGAGCAGTATGCGTGTCTGTATGTATGTATGTATATATGCAGCAGAGTAGTATGCGTGTCTGTATGTATGTATATATGCAGCAGAGTAGTATGTGTGTCTATATGTATGTATGTATATATGCAGCAGAGTAGTATGCGTGTCTGTATGTATGTATGTATATATGCAGCAGAGCAGTATGCGTGTCTGTATGTATGTATGTATATATGCAGCAGAGTAGTATGCGTGTCTGTATGTATGTATATATGCAGCAGAGCAATATGCGTGTCTGTATGTATGTATGTATGCATGTATGTATGCAGCAGAGCAGTATGCGTGTCTGTATGTATGCATGCAGAGCAGTATGCGTGTATGTCTGTATGTATGCATGTATGTATGCAGCAGAGCAGTAGGCGTCTCTGTCTGTATGTATGTATGTATGCATGCAGAGCAGTATGTGTGTGTCTGTCTGTCTATATGTATGTATGCAGCAGAGCAGAATGTGTGTGTCTGTATGTATGTATGCATGCAGCAGAGCCGAATATGTGTGTCTGTATGTATGTATGCAGCAGAGCAGTGTGTGTGTGTGTGTCTATATGTATGTCTGCAGCAGAGCAGTGTGTGTGTGTCTGTATGTATGTATGCCTTCTTTAAGAAGGATCTGTTCAGTTATGGTTCAGACCATGATTAAGACAACTTGTTGAAACGCGTCGCTCTGAACTGGGGCTAGAATTCACTTTTGCAAGTCCCTGGATTTTTTATTCATTCTATTATTCCAATAAAGAAAGAAAAAAACTTTTTTATTCAATACAAGTCTGCGCTGGATTTATACATCTTTATTGCTATTGCTTGGTATTCCTGACCATCCGTGCGCTGGATTTACACTGTGGGGCTGCAATATTGGTGAGCTGAATAATCTATTCTGTTTCTATTCTCAAGGATTTTACTCATAGTAGATTTTAAACTTACCGGCGTATAATTTTTAGACTCAGATTTTGTTTCCTTTTTGAATATTGGACCATATTTGCTATATGCCAGTCCTGTGGTACATACCCTGTTATTTTTGAATCTATGAATATTAAAAATTATGATCTGTCTATCATGTGACTTAATTTTTTCAGTACTTGGAGGTGTATGCTATTCAATCCTGGAGATTTGTCAACTTTAGTGATTTAGAGGCGGTGACATACTTCCTACTGAATTAAGCAGGTGACATTTCATGGAAAACGTCTAGTATCCCTGATCATGTCATCTGTTATGGGATTTTCTTGTATAAATACTGTAGAGAAAAGGTGTTTAGCAGATTTGTCTTTGCTAATCCTCTTTCAGCATTTTAACCAGACTATTTTTAAAGGGACCAAAGCTATAGTTTTCTAGTTTCTTACTGTTTATGTAGTTGAATAATATTTTTGGATTATTTTTAGGAATGGGGAGCACACAAGCAGTAATTAAAGGGAAAATACAGATGCTAGATGACCAGGGTGGTACCTGTTTGAGTCCAGTAAAAAGAGACTCAAGAATGGTCATAACTTGACATTTTCTCAAGGGAAATTAAGCTTTGTATTGATCCCAGTTGCACCTACTTATTTTCTTCAATAAGGAACTTAATTCAAATCTTCAGAACTTCATATTGAAATATTACAGGATCCAGTGAACCAGCTTTGACAATCAATCATGCTTTAGCAATATTATGTCTTTTTGAGGCTACCAAATCATTTGGATTTTAATTGCAGTGTTCCAAAGCTTTTGCTAGCATTACATTTGTGCTATGATATACTGGAGTTGCCACATTATTGGAAAGGTAGAGGGGGCTAATACAAACGACTGGGGGGGTGCTTTCATGAGCGATATCGCGAGCGATGTCGCTGCGTGTAAAGCCCCCTTTAGGGTGAATAACCCTTACTATGCTAAAGCGTTATTGGCCTTAGCAGAACTTACTTTTGTCAGTGGATGGTAAGTTATTGCAGCTGAGGCCTTGCCAGTCTCGGGTTCAGGAGCCATTATCTCGGGCTAGGCATTCCAACTAGGGAATAATGGAAGCTGGAGATAAGGGTAAACGTATGCTCTGACGGTGTAGATTGTGACCTCTGAAGATGCCTTTTAGGCATTGCAGTAGTCCGCATTGTGCTGCCACATGGTGGAATGCCAGCTCACAACCCCAGCAGGAGCAGTGATTGTCCAAAAATTGTCTGTGGTAGCCAACGGGAGGAGAAGAAGGACTAGTGAGGTATTCCTTGATAGTGCTGTGAATCATAATGTTGGAGGAGGGAGAACCTCTTTACTCCCCTCATGGATGATGTTTTGCCTATCTAGGACTGTATAAGGCTGTGCCAAGTCTTTGTTACATGGGCACAAAACACAGAACCCACATGACCATTCTCCTCAGTGGCTCGTTCACCAAGCATACCCATAATGTTTTAGACCTGACAATGTCTATAGGTTAATATGTACATATTTTTTTTGGAAAAAGAACTTTTCCCATGTGAGAGAGGACACAAAAAAATTATTAACTCTGATATGAAGGCCTAATGATATTACGATTCTGTGTATCCCTGCTTTTGATGTGTTAAGGTTGGAAGCAGAAAGCAGCTTTCACACATTCCTGTTTTTCTCATTATTAACAATCTTTCACTTTGAAATGTGTTTGGTCACCGTGGTAGTGTTTATTTGGCTGGACATTACTGTAACTTTGTGAGTGTTTATATGAGTTTAGCATGACTAACCTAGATACATTTAGAAAACAATGTATATCAAATTGAACCCTTCAGATAAGTTAATGTGAGTTGAATATACTGTATATAATAATAATAACAACAATAAATCTGTGTGCAGCACTGTGCAATAGATTTAGGCAAGTGTATAAAAAGTGATGCAAAGTTAGAATATTTCCAGTATTAGAAGCGTTGATAGTTTATTTGTATCAATTGAAAACAAATTAAGTTACAGTAATTAAAGAAAAATATTTTGTATGAACACACTTTAAAGTCGAAGATTTTGTAGTATTATAGTCACGTGTAAGAGTAACCATTTATACCAAACAGGTGATTATGATCATCATTTTAATGTGTAAGTTGAAACACATTAACTGAAACAGAAACAGTTGTGTATATTGAAATGCTTTAAAAATCCTTCGAATCCAAAAAACGTGGCGCTGATCCCCAAATATATTATATCAGAAGAAATTTTATTCGGCTACCATAAAATATTACATGAAATATTACAACGCGTTTCGGCTAAAAATCTTAAAAAAAGATAGCCTTCTTCAGGTAAAATATGATGTTATTTACCTGTAGAAGGCTATCTTTTTTTAAGATTTTTAGCCAAAACGCGTTGTAATATTTTTTGTAATATTTTATAGTAGCCGAATAAAATTTCTTCTGATAGAATATATTTGGCGATCAGCGCCACGTTTTTTGGATTTGAAGGATTTTTCAAGCACTTCAATTTACCGGTTTCTTGTGGAGGTGATTCACAGTGTATCAAATCCTAGTGAGCAGCAGATCAGCACAGAGATTGTGGAGATTGATCCTAAAGGGATCTATGGGTTTGATCTAACTTGAAATAAGGTGAGTGCAATTTATTCACATTTCTTAATCATTATTTATGTATTTGAACAACTACAGTTAGAGTAACGCCGCATGTGTCCCTTTTTATTTTAAACCCCTCAAGGTTTACCCTCGTAGAAACAGTTGTGTGGGAGGCTTAAAACTCAGTTTGAAATGCCCAAACTCAGCTACAAAGAGGAAGCTATGGAAGACAGTTTAATGTCCCACGTCATATACATCATGACAAGACTGAGTACCGTGATAAAACACAAGGTAGTTATACTGCATCACCAAGGTCTGTCCCAGGCAAACAATTCTAAGTAGACTGGTGGTTCAAGATGTGCTGTTCACGCTTTTTTGAAGAAGCATCAAGAAAGAAAAGTAGAGGACCGTAGATGCAGCAGTCAGTAAGAAAACTGCTGTAGATGAAAGACCCATTTTGCTTACTTCACTTCGAAATTGGAAGATGTCCAGCAGTGACCTGGCAGCAACCAATGGGACCCAGTGATATCCATCTACTTGTCGGAGAAGTCTTGCCACAAGTGGTTTTCATGGGAGTATTGCAGGTAAAGTCCATACCTCCGAACGTGAAACACGGTCAAGAGACCCAACTATGCACAAAAATGGTGAAACTGAGGTGCAGAAAAATGGCAGCATGTGTTCTGGACTGATGAGTAAAAAATGGGAAATATTTAGCTGTAACAAATGGCACTTTATTCTCTGAAGGCCTGAAGAGCTCTGCAACAAAGAGGTTGAAGTTCTTTGCAAGTTTGGGACTGCATTTCAGTAAATTGAGTTGAGAATTTGATCAGTTTTAAGGCTGAAACTTTTCAGTCATGCAATACCACCAGGAAGGTGTCTGATTAGCACTAATGTATTATATTATGTGATATTATAGTTCTTTATGACAGCCTCCCTGCCAAATTCCATCAATAATGGTTTGTAAGTGTACCTTAACTAATGAATGCTGTTTTGAAGACAAAGTGTGGTCACACCAAATATTAATTTTGTTTAGATGTCTCTTCTTTTTTTTTTTTTAAAGCATTTTATTTTGCAATGCCCTGAACTAACTCTACCAAGTACATACCAAGCAGGTCGCTTAATAAATAGTGATGGGAGAATAGTGTTCGGATTATTTATAATCATAACGAATCCCAAGGCACTATTCCGGTATTCGTCATGAATAACAAACCTATTGCACGTTAATGGGGAACCCGAGCATTTCTCTTGTCGTGACGAATACTGGAATAGTACTGGTATTCGGAAAGTATAATCCGAACACAAATAGTTACTGTTCTCCCATCTGTATTAATAAATGTAATTAGTGAAAACGGTGCAACATGCACATGAGTACCGCTGACCCTTCAAACTGTTGATAAGGGCTGGTGGGCATTGGACCGTCACTGTTCCAATATTGATAGCCATATTCTTTTCCCAGAGAATCCCTTTAACTTTTTAATGTTAACATGAGCTCTTTAGATGCCGAGCCAAGTAATTTACGACATAAAGCCAATGCATATAATTTTGTTTTTAATTTAGCTGTAAGAGTGCCAGCCTGCAATGTGTTTATAACTAACTCTCTCTGACTAGTGATGCTTTTGGTTTATAATTAATGAGAATGTGAATATGGATATTTTTACCGATGACATTTTGCTAGCTTTGATCTAGAATTTAGAAGGACAAAATTGAAGGAAGACAGTGTTCTTTTCATTTTATAAAGTTCATGCTTTTCTTACAAATTAAAGTTTTGTCCTTAATAGGGTGTCGCAAGACAAGACGACAGACTGTATGATAATACTTTGTCATCAATAATGCGGTATTACTATATTGCTTGTATTTGACATTGGAAAAGTGTCACAAAATGTCTCTTTAAACCAGAAATTCTGCCAAACACATGAACAAAGATCCAGGACAATCATGATTTAAGATATTTGGTCATTGGCTAGAAAGAACAAGTATCATGTTTTTCCAAAAATAAGATCTCCACCAAAAATAAGCTGTAGCTGGGATTTTTACCATTTTCGGAGCAAGGCTTAAATATAAGCCCTAACCCGAAAATAAGCCCTAGTCGGGGTTCAATAATGAAGTGTCCATGCAGCTAAAAAAGTTAAAGATACTACAGGACACTTCATTATAGAAAGCAGACATCCCGCAATCATTCTCACCAGACGCCAAGTGGTAGGACCTTCAGTTGATGGCAAACCCACACACATCACATCTCACACCCACACACATCAGATCACACACACAATCACCCATCAGATTGCACACACACACTCACCACATCCAGTGATACGGTTTTCATATAACCGGCAAAATCCTTAAACGCAGTGTGGTTGAGCGCAAGGATCTGCGACTGCGGATAGAGTGCTTACAAGATCTGCAATGCGTAACTTCCTCCCATCTTTCCCTGTGGCCGGAGGCATTCTGTACCACCAGATGTGGGGAGTGAGTGTGTGTGAGTGCGATCTGATGTGTGATTGTGTGAGTGATATGATTGGTGATTGTATGTGTGATCTGGTGTGTGTGCACGATAAGATGTTTGTGAGTGTCGGCCAGAAGCAGGGAAGGCAGCATGGAGCATACCTGCTGGGAGTACCCACCAAAGATCGCAGGAGGACCTGGGAGCCACGCAGACATCCAGGCCCTGGTAAGTATGAGTCTCTTGGGAAGGGGCTCTGCTTTTTTGGGGGTGTAAACTTACCCCAACCATGTTTCTCCAAGAATAAGACCTAGTCCATAAATAAACCCTAGAACTTTTTTGGGGGCAAAAAAATATAAGACAGTGTCTTATATTTGGAAACACGCGGTAATAACATAGCGCCCTATAGTCAAC
The DNA here is from genome assembly GCF_048569485.1 of Anomaloglossus baeobatrachus. Taxonomy (NCBI): domain Eukaryota; kingdom Metazoa; phylum Chordata; class Amphibia; order Anura; family Aromobatidae; genus Anomaloglossus; species Anomaloglossus baeobatrachus. The sequence goes on from NC_134362.1 coordinate 91,743,993, forward strand.
AGCTTGTGGGTGAGTAAAGTGACTCTGAAGGTATTGGTCATCTTAGCAAATTATATGTATAAAAGGCCCCATTTTGTATCAAAGTTTGTAAAGAGTATTTGTAAAGGAGGGCCCAGGATGGTTGTACATGGGTGGGTCCAAGTCCATCTGCATATTTTCCTTATTAAGCACTACTAACTGTGTGCATGATTGTTGGGAAATCACATCTACACTGTATATTGACATACCATAAGGGGATAGATTTTCCCGGTTCTGTGTTATCACCGTATAATTTTTGTGCAATAATTTGACAAAGTAGTCATTTCCTGTATGGTAGCATCACAAGGTAGAATAGCCTTGTACTATGATGTTGTGGCACCCCAGTGGTCCGGTTGCCACAGTAGCATTGCCCTCCTCACAGGGGGTTATGTTATGCCTGGAAGCAAGAAGGGGGTCCCCCACGCTAGGTAGCACCAGCAGTCAACACTTTCCTGACTCCAGACCAGAAGGGGGAGTTCAAGAACCCGTTTAAGGGGAGCTTTCCTATACATTCTGGCCTGGGTGAGGGGTCAGAAACAGGGGAGGAGGAGAGCAGAGCAGAATCAAGCAGACAGTCTCTGGAGAAAGAGTTTAGGGAGCAGAGCAGGAACAGAGCTCACCTCAGATCAGAGTGCTAGGAACAAGACGCCAGAGTCCTTGGTTGTCCAGGTACTGAAGGCCCGGCAGCTGACTCCGGAGAGCAGGAGACTGCATGTCTTCTGGCCACACATAACGCATGGGACACAGCAGCACACTAGAGCCCGGAGTCGCTTCCAGAAGAGCGGCACTTGTAAAAAGCTTGCGCCGTCTGCCATTTGGGTGAGAAACAGTACCAACACCAGGAAGAGGGCCACAGCATAGCTTTAAGCAGCAGGGACCTACACAGGACAGCGCAGAAGGAAGGCCTCTGAACCCACCTGGCAAGGGGGATCCCCAATTGCTTCCAGGCTGCCTGGGCCTCCGTTACCATATGAACTAGTTTCCCTGGCCTGCACCATCCACTACCAAGTAAAAAGATAAAGGAAACTACAGTCCCTGTGTCGTCCAGAGTTATTGGCTGCCTCTTCGGTCCTGCACCCCAACGTTAATTCCTCCATCATAGACTATACCGGTTGCCCTGGGGCACTGTTCCACCTATGGAGAACTGTACCATCATTGCTGCATCACCATCTGCCCCAGTGGTCCCATCCAGCAGTGTCGGCCATACATTGCCAAATATCACAGGTGGCGTCATGACTCATCCTCTGTAAATATCCCTTATTTAAACGACACCGCAAGGGTCACGGAGTCGGGCCCTGCCGCCGTGAGTTCCCAACAGAACCGTCTCGGTCCTGAGTGCCCCATGGCTCTGGTGGGCGTGTCAATGTCAATATAAATTCTGTGGTCCTTGGACTCACCCATGAAAGTGGCTATAGTGAATAGTGGCTCTTTTAAGATTTCGGGCCCCATGGTTGTTTGTTATGCACCTGGTTCAGGTTGTGAAGTTTAGAGTTCAGGTAGTGGTCTGATATAACAGATATGTCTTCACGGAGATTTCTGAGAAATATAAATTGTGTGGGATAAAAAAGTCTATTGTTTTTGTAGATGTTATAGGAGATGGATCATCAAGATTATTATTATTTCACCTTTTCTAATTTTGTTCTGAGTTTTCTAACTTTGCCTCTTTATGATGGTGCATTTGAATATCTCTATTGCAACTCACTTTTCAATGGGATCCATCATGTCCTGTGTGTTAAATGCAGTTTTATATATATATATATATATATATATATATATATATATACATACATACATACACATACAGTATATGTTACCGCAAGGTAATGGCAGATTTGCCAATAGATTGGTTGCACACTTAATGAGTAGAGCATTTCAGATAAGCCTTGAAGGATTGAATTAAAGGTCTTCATACTGATATTTAAAAAACCTTAAAGAATAGAGTCCTAGATATTTATTAATTTAATCACAGGTGACTCATAAACAGCAATGAGTTTTCTCTTTGTTCTTGACCCTGACTTGGTGCTTGTAGTGGTTTCTGTTATGGTACAGTGTCAATATTTGTGTGATGAAAAGTTGTATCATTTTCTGATATTTATAGGGTGGTCCAAAAGTAGGTGGACAGTATGTGTAATAGGGTTATGAAGGGAGAGATTTATCAAACATGGTGTAAAGTGAAACCAATCAGATTCCACTTTTAATTCTTCACAGACTCTGGAAAATTAAAGGTGGAATCTGATTGGTTGCTAAGGGCAACTGAGTCAGTTTCACAGATCCAGTTTTCACAGATAAATCTCCCTCAAATCTATTTTCTTTTCGGATAATTCATATAACCCATAATGGCAAATAATTTAAATACAGATCAAAGGAAAGGGGTTTTAAAAGAGTATTGGAAATCTCAAAATGCTGAAACTGTTAGAGCAAATTGGGTTGAAATATTTAGTACTCAGCCCCAAAGAGACAAACCATTTACCGCATTCGTGACAAACTCGATGCCACTGGCTCAATCCTTAAAGAGAACCTGTCACCTAGAATATGCGTTCTGACCTATCAGCAGACGCATGTGTGCCCTAATTACACCTTCCTAACCATCCCGGTGTTATAAAATTGTATAATATGAAAGTAATAAAAAAACGTTTTATTACCTTCATGTTTCGTATGTAAATAGCAGGGAATGTGGTCACAGGGGCGGCGCCTTGCCCTATGGACGTCTGCATATTTCCGTGGTATCACGCCCCTGTGGGCGTGATACCATGGAACTACGTCCCCATCATTCATTCTATCCTGCGTGCATTGCAGCAGGCTTCTCTTCCGGGTTCTCCTTGTCAGTTTCAGATGCGCACTGCGCATGCGCAGTGCACGTCTGAAGCCGGCGATTGAACACCCGGAAACGAAGCCTGCTGCAATGCGCGCAGGATAGAATGAACGATAGGGACGTAGCTCCATGGTATCACGTCCACAGGGGCGTGATACCACGGAAATATGCAGACATCCATAGGGCAAGGCGCCGTCCCTGTGACCACATTCCCTGCTATTTACATACGAAATATGAAGGTAATAAAATGTTTTTTTATTTCTTTCATATTATACAATTTTATAACACAGGGATGGGTAGGAAGGTGTAATTAGGGCCCACATGCATCTGCTGATAGGTCAGAACGCATATTCTAGGTGACAGGTTCCCTTTAATGCTCCAAAAACTCGTCGACCCGAAACAGCCTGTACAGAAAATAATAAACAACTTGTTGCTGAAACATTTGTTCAGAGTCCAAAAAAGTCCACCAGAAGCGTCTCTTTAAAATTGGGAATTTCACGAGCTTCTATCATGCAAATCCTGAAATCTATTGGGTGGAAAGCTTATCGTCCACGTCTAATTCATGGTTTATCGGAGGATGATCCAGACAGGCGGCTGCAATTTAGTGAGATTATGCTTAACGAAATTGAAGAAAATCCAGTAATTTTAGATAACATTATGTGGAGTGATGAAGGTTCCTTCAAATTATCCGGCCATATTAACAGACATAATTGTATTTACTGGTATATTGAGAACATGCATTTAACATTAGAGCAACAACTAAATGAGCCTGGTGTCAATGTTTGGGGTGGTATTTCAAGTTTTGGTGTTTTAGGACCAATATTTTTTGATGGAACAGTCACAGGAGATAAGTATCTCGAAATTCTAATGAATCAAGTTGTTCCCCAGTTACAGCAACAGCCTAATTCAAATGACCTTTATTTCCAACAAGATGGGGCCCCTCCACATTATTCAAGAGTAATCCGCGAGTATCTTGATGAAACATTTCCTAATAAATGGATTGGCCAAAGAGGCCCACTTGATTGTCCGGCATGTTCACCAGACTTGACCCCAATGATTTTTTTTATTTTGGGGAGTACTCAAGGACAAAGTTTATAGTCGAAAACCAAAAAGTGTCAGGGATTTGAAAAATTACATAAGATATGCATTTCAAGAAATTAATACCCAAAGAGACTTGTGCAAAAATGTTTGTCCAAGCATAAGAGGCAGACTTCAAAGCTATACAAAAATTTTAATGGAAAACAGTTTGAGCACCTGCATTGATAAAATTTAAGGGCTTTTGTATTATTGTTCAGAATAAAATTTAATTGTCAATGTTATGCTTGCATTAGTAAATATAATTTTATATACTGTATAAATCAAAATAAATGTTATTATTTTCTGTCCACCTACTTTTGGACCACCCTGTACTTTGTGTGCTGGCTCTACTGATCTGAGTCTGCAGCATAGAGTGAGCTGTCACCTTGCAAATCATACAATGATAGTGCACAGAGACTCAGCAGGGACCAGCCTCTGAATGCGCATCATTGATGATGATTTGTTTCAAGAATGGGGCAGAGGCCCTCTGATGATGCTTTGTTTGACTATCCCAGCAAGAACGGGCATTCTCAAATGAAGTGTCATCAGAGAGGAAGAAAAAAAAAATCAAGAGAAGTTAGATAACGTAGGGAAGGAAGAATAGGACATTTTCAATGGAGCCGTATTAGAATATAGTTTAGATTAAAGCAAATAATAGATGGGGATTTAGATGAAAATGTATTCAGTCTTTGAACCATCACTTTAAGTATCATTATATCAGAAATGATTCCTCAACCTCAGACCCTGAGCCAGCAGCTTCTGTGTCGTGGTGCATGTGACTATAACAGAACATTCCTACCTCCTTTGCTCATATTCTGCAATGAGTTTTCTCAATCGTTTGGTGTAACAAGAGTTCAATGGTGATGTAGGTGTGGGAGCCAAAACAGAAAAGTTCCCACACATAGGCTGAAATGGGTTTAGAGCAAGGATCCCTTGCAGCTTATGTGTGGGAACTTTGTTGTTTTGGTTCCCACACCTACGTCACTGTCGAACTCTTGTTACACCAAATAATTGGAGAAACCCTGACTCTCACACTAGACTTACTGCTACCTACATGTGGGAATCCTCCTATCCCGGTTCCTATGTTACTCATAAGTTTCATGTTCTTGAATGAACCACCTATCCTCCACATATATGTACTTTCACTGCTAAGTTAACTCCCAACTATGATATGTTTTTCTTTATCGCAATTCAACACAAAGCATGATTTTTTTTAAATCATTTTCCCATTTTTTTACCATTTTTTATTTACCGTGATCTCACACAATCACAGTATGTCACTCCTTTTATACATTGCACTTCACTTGCCCCTACTTCTGATATATTTTTCCTGCATAATAATATTTTAATAATGATCAGATATATTGTATAATGAAAGAGAAGAAAAAATGTCCAGCTTCCGGAATAATAGTAAAACTGCTGCAATTTTATTTAAGGACGTAAAAATTGACACAATGACAAAAATAGGGAGCCCATATGTGGCATAAGGCTACGCGTTTCGAACGCGTTCTTTGTCAAGCCTAAGTGAATAGATCTTGCTCACAAGTATTTAAACTCACTCCTACCGATGGGAGGAGTGTGCTTAATCAGAAAACACATGTGCCAACATGGGGTAGATAACATACAAAACAACAATACAAAAATTCAACAATAAAAAATATATAAATCTCTTTTATATATATATATATGTACATATATACATACACAAAAAATAATTTTTAATATTAAAATTCCACATAAAAAAGAAAAAAAAAATTTTTATTTTTTCTATCATCCGAAATGTACATGTGAACATTATCTACCAAGATTTAATAAGATTTAATAATGAAACATGACATCTCGTCTCAGATTAAGACCATTGGGTATTCTAGTTCCCAAATGAAATATCCAAAAAGCCTCACGTGTGAGAACCTGATGTTGGATATCACCACCACGAGGAGAAATTTTAACTTTTTCTAAACCAAAAATACGCAGGGAATTAGTATTGCAATTGTGATGTGAAATGAAATGTCTGGATGCCGATGATAGATTTCTGGTTGGAATAACAGTACCCTTAGAATTATAAATATCCCGGATATGTTCATTAAAACGCACCTTGAGTTTTCTCACTGTGCAACCAATATAAAGTAAATTACAGCTGGTGCACTTAATGCAGTAAACCACATTAATGGTATTACAATTAATGTACCTCAAAATGGAATATGTGGCAGTCTCACCAGCATTTGAAGATGAGCTTCTCTTTCATCGGACCCTTGCACTGTCAGAGTGTATCCGTGCATGCCGGACTTTGCCCCAGTAGAGCTGGATCACCTGGTTTCCTCCTCTTCGATATATTGTATACACTAGTCATATTATTACCTTTTCAATCACATTTCACTACATATTAAGTATACCTCACATTTTAAAATAAAACTTTGTTGGTGTTTTTATACCATTTTGTTCTTCCACTGATCTTATGCGGCTCACCCCATAATGAACATTATTGCTATGACGGCAGCTATTTAAAAGTCACAAGATCAATCCCAATTATGTACTTGCTTTCATGTTTCCATAGTTATTTTTATTTTTTAACTAGATGTAAATGCCATCAATAGTTTTCATTTTAAATGACTATTGTTTTATCCGTTTATTTTTTATTAAAATCCATGAATTCACAATTGTTTGAAATTCGAATGGTGAACTTTGACACATCATGTGTTCTATTGGCACCCTTTTTAAAATGCCAAGTGCTATAAAAAGTTGTCTGAATTTTTTTTTCATTCATTGTGGTTGTATCCTAATGATGAGGATAGATAACCTCGAAACACGTAGATAGCAAATTGCACAGCTTCAAAGCTCATGTGTCCTAGATCATTCTTGCTGGATGTTCAAAATCAGTGCAAAAAAAGCCACGCACATCTCTCTACAGCTATTCTCTACTGTTATTACCATTCTCTAACTGTTATTTTCTTTATAGTTTCAAATTGTTGTGTATCACACAACTCAAGCAGGTGGGGAAGCATGCCCTGTCCATATATCTTTTGTTACCAAGTAAAACAGTATTGCCCTTTTGTTTGCTTACCAGTTCTTGTTGGAACAGCAGGATACACAATAGTAGGCTCTGAATGGATTTTGCAGGTCACAGTGTCGGTAAAACCAGCTCTGCAGGGCACTGGTAAAGGTCCGTGTTGAAGTTTTAGGTAGAACTGATGGTCTCATGGTCTTATCCTGGGAGGTATTTTTCTATAATATTGGGAGTGCGGAGGATTGCAGTCCCGCAATTTCTTATTTTGGCTGAGGGTCCTCACTTAGACCTCCATATATTTCATACATCCTTCCAAGTATTGATTCAACACCTCTAATGCTTCAAGTTTGAAATGCTTTGTGTGATTCCCTGGCACACCAGGTAGTCACAGAAAGAGTTAATCATCCTTGGTACCACCTGATCCCACATCGATGCAGTGAGGCAGCCGCACCCTTCCCCCCAGTGTAGCAACTGAAAAGAGCAGGAGGGGAGGAGTTGAGAGTCAGTCGGAGAAGAGAGTGAGAGGAGAGCAGACAGGAGTTGTAGCTCCTAGGCTGCTGGGGAAGTGAAGAAAGGTGAAAGCCGAGTTCTAGGAGCTGAAGTGGAGAGTAGGCGCAGGGGAACCCGTGGTGGACCAGGGCAGGGTAGTGGCCCGCCGGTAGTGTGCACGGGAACCCGGACTTGTGCAGAGAAATAACTTCCCCCGTCCGAAACCGAGGAGGAAAAGGTGACTGTGAGCTGGAGTGCAGGAGAGAGAGGGCCCTGCTTCTTGTACCGGGTGTGAGATCCGAACACCCCCACACCAAAGGCCTACAGACACCGGTAATTTCTGGTTAAGTACTGGACTCTGACTATTTCTTTCATCTGTGTACTATTGACCCTCCACATGAGCACAGCCTCATCCAGCACCACGACTACCAACTGTAAGTGCTCTACTTCCTGCCTCCTAAAGACTGTTCCCTGCAACCTCTCACATTACCCTGGGCCCCGGGACTATACCTCCCGTATCTGTGGAGGGGATCCTACCTTGCTACCCTGCTCCATCAGCCCCGGCACCCCCATATCTAGGCAGTGGCGGTGTCACCATCCATCACTGCAACCCACGGGTGGTGTCACAGACAATCTCCCCTGTAAAGATCCCCTTTTCACTCGTGGGCGACAGACGGTTGCGCGAGCCCCGGATCCGGCTGCCACTCGAGCCACAGCCACTGCCTGGATCCGAGTGCCTCGAGCGGCCCCCCGGTTGTGATCCGTCCCCTGCCAGCGACACTTTGTGCAACCTCATAGCACATTTCACCTTATTTATAGTTGACATTTTTCAACCATGCTTTGTAATTAGTCAGTTGTGACCATAGTTTCTCTTTTAATGTTTAATGTGCAAATCGTTCCAATGCCAAAACTTCTTCAGCATACATTTGAAGCATTTCACAGCATTGATTCTATTCCAGCAATCCACTATGTTTACTGCCGGCTGGCAGAAAGACTGATATCCCATTTTTGGCCATTGACTTACTTACTCTTGAATGTATTTTTGAGATAAAAAAAATACTTTTACTGCTAATATCACATTAGGCAGAGATCTCACAAAAGTATGGTAAATTAGGAGACTTGAGCCATAGCAAGTTTCCCTTTTACATAGACTTCCAGGCATCGCACACTCTTACAAACGTCTGCACCTAAATCAATCTGGAAATAGATTATCTTTTCCTTTGGTCCCTCACAATCTACCCCATCAACAAACCAGTCACTGTACAAAGTGCAAAAAAGAATAACATCAGAACTTAAGTGCAATAAAGATTAATCCACTTTAACATATCATTACTCACATCACGCATACAGTCATATGAAAAAGTTTTGGCACCCCTATTAATGTTAACCTTTTTTCTTTATAACAATTTGGCTTTTTGCAACAGCTATTTCAGTTTCATATATCTAATAACTGATGGACTCAGTAATATTTCTAGATTGAAATGAGGTTTATTGTACTAACAGAAAATGTGCAATCCGCATTTAAACAAAAGTTGACTGGTGCAAAAGTATGGGCACCCTTATCAATTTCTTGATCTGAACACTCCTAACTACTTTTTACTGACTTAAGCCAGTTTCACACATCCGGCTTTTCGCCGGTTTGCCGGATCCGGCGCTCTCCCGTACAGACAATACAGTACAGTGACAGCGCTGTAACTTCCGGGTCACATGCGCCGGTCACATGACAGCACGTGACCGGCGCTTGTTGTGCTGTCACTGTACTGTAGTCACTGTATGGGAGAGCGCAGGATCCGGCAAACCGGCAAAGAGCCGGATGTGTGAAACCGGCCTTACTAAAGCACTAAATTGGTTTTGTAACCTCATTGAGCTTTGAACTTCATAGGCAGGTGTATCCAATCATGAGAAAAGGTATTTAAGGTGGCCACTTGCAAGTTGTTCTCCTATTTGAATCTCCTATGAAGAGTGGCATCATGGGCTCCTCAAAACAACTCTCAAATGATCTGAAAACAAAGATTATTCAACATAGTTGTTCAGGGGAAGAATACAAAAATTGTCTCAGCGGTTTAAACTGTCAGTTTCCACTGTGAGGAACATAGTAAGGAAATGGAAGAACACAGGTACAGTTCTTGTTAAGCCTAGAAGTGGCAGGCCAAGAAAAATATCAGAAAGACAGAGAAGAAGAATGGTGAGTACAGTCAAGGACAATCCACAGACCACCTCCAAAGACCTGCAGCATCATCTTGCTGCAGATGGTGTCAATGTGCATCGGTCAACAATACAGCGCACTTTGCACTAGGAGAAGCTGTATGGGAGAGTGATGCGAAAGAAGCCATTTCTGCAAGCATGCCACAAACAGAGTCGCCTGAGGTATGCAAAAGCAAATTTGGACAAGCCAGTTACATTTTGGAAGAAATTCCTGTGGACTGATGGAACAAAGATTGAGTTGTTTGGTCATACAAAAAGGCGTTATGCATGGAGGTAAAAAAACACGGCATTCCAAAAAAAACACTTGCTACCCACAGTAAAATTTGGTGGAGGTTCCATCATGCTTTGGGGCTGTGTGGACAATGCCGGCACCGGGAATCTTGTTAAAGTTGAGGGTCGCATGGATTCAACTCAGTATCAGCAGATTCTTGACAATAATGTGCAAGAATCAGTGACGAAGTTGAAGTTATGCAGGAGATGGATATTTCAGCAAGACAATGATCCAAAACACTGCTCCAAATCTACTCAGGCATTCATGCAGAGGAACAATTAAAATGTTCTGGAATGGCCATCCCAGTCCCCAGACCTGAATATCATTGAACATCTGTGGGATGATTTGAAGCGTGCTGTCCATGCTCGGCGACCATAAAACTTAACTGAACTGGATTTGTTTTGTAAACAGGAATGGTCAAATATGCCTTCATCCAGGATCCAGGAACTCATTAAAAGCTACAGGAAGCGACTAGAGGCTGTTATTTTTGCAAAAGGAGGATCTACAAAATATTAACCCCTTCACGACCATGGACGGAAAGATCCGTCATGGTGCCCTGGGCCTTAACAACCAAGGACGGATCTTTCCGTCATGGCGTAATCGCGGCACCGGAGCCTCCGGTGACTGCGAAAAGTTAGCATAAACCGCAGATTCGGGGAGGAGGGAACCTGTACCTGACCTCAGGAGGGGTGGTGCCTCCTCCCCAGACCTACGGAGGCTGTGATTGGCTGATGAACGCCGCTCAACCAATCACAGCCACTGTAATGTTCCAGCCATTTAAAATGACTGAAAGATTGAAATCCAGCCCTGACCAGTGCAGCTGTAGCACTGGCCGTTGGCTAGAGCTGGGTGACCTCACTGGATCACCCTCCCCCAGTTCCAGAAGCTCTGATTGGAAAGATCGGCCTTGTGACCGATCTCTCCAATCACTATGGACCTGTTGCTGGTGACCGCCCCCGTCACCGTCACTTGTCGTCCCTGCAGCACGCCAGCACAGTGAGTGTATACAGTGCAATGGCAGGGCGACAAGCTCCGGTCCCATGCTGTTATGTGACCCGAGCATGGGACCCGGAAATTGCCGCGCTGCCATTGCACTGTATGAAACCGGCGAAAAGCCTCCCGATCCGCCGCCGCTGCCCTCCGCGATCTGCCACCTGTCTCCCTGATCTGCTGCCCGCACCCCCACCCCTCGTATCTGCTGCCCGCACCCTCACCCCCACTCCTCCCAATCCGCCGCCGCTGTCCTCCGTGATCTGCCACCTGTCTCCGCGATTTGCTGCCCGCACCCCCACCCCTCGTGATCTGCTGCCCGCACCCCCACACCTCCCGATCCGCCGCTGTCTTCCGTGATCTGCCACCTGTCTCCCCAATCTGCTACCCGCACCCCCACCCCTCGTGATCTGCTGCCCGCACCCCCACCCCCACACCTCCCGATCCGCCGCTGCCCTCCACGATCTGCCACCTGTCTCCCCGATCTGCTGCCTGCACCCTCACTCCTCGTGATCTGCTGCCCGCACCCCCACCCCTCCCGATCCGCCGCTGCCCTCCTCCATCTCCCAGTGTCACCGCTCTCCCCGATCTGCTGCCCGGCCCCTCCCCCTCGTGATCGGCTGCCCGCCCCCTCTCCTCCGTTATGCGCTGCGCGCCCCCTCTCCTCCGTTATGCGCTGCCTGCCACTCCTCCTCGTGATCGGCTGGCGCCCCCTCCTCTCTGTGATGTGCTGCCCACTCCCCCCCACCTCTCACCCCTGTGATCGGCTACTCGCCCTCTCCCCTGTCACCCCCGTGATGTGTGCTCCCTCCCCTGTCACCTCCGTGATGTGTGCTCCCTCCCCTGTCACCCCCGTGACGTGTGCTCCCTCCCTTGTCACCCCCGTGATGTGTGCTCCCTCCCTTGTCACCCCCGTGATATGTGCTCCCTCCCCTGTCACCCCCGTGATGTGTGCTCCCTCCCTTGTCACCCCCGTGATCTGTGCTCCCTCCCCTGTCACCCCCGTGATCTGTGCTCCCTCCCCTGTCACCCCCGTGATCTGTGCTCCCTCCCCTGTCACCCCCGTGATCTGTGCTCCCTCCCCTGTAACCCCCGTGATCTGTGCTCCCTCCCCTGTCACCCCCGTGATCTGTGTTCCCTCCCCTGTCACACCCCGTGATCTGTGCTCCCTCACCTGTCACCCCCGTGATCTGTGATCCCTCACCTGTCACCCCCGTGATCTGCTGTCCGCTCTCCCGTCACCTCTCACCCCCGTGATCTGTGCTCCCTCACCTCTCACTCCCGTGATCTGCGCTGCGCTCCCTCTCCCACCTCTCACCCTCCCCGATCTGCTGCCTCCTTCATCTCCTGTGATCCTGCTGCCTAGATCCATCCTGTAAGGTAACTATCCCCAATCTCACCTCCCACTCCCCATCCCCCCCATTCCCCTTCACCCCATCCTCTGCCGCTCCTGCATCCACTGCACCCTCTCCCATCTGCCCCCACCCTATCCCAGCCGCCTCCGTCTCACAATCACAGATGCTCCCTTTATATGCCGCTGCCCCCCCCATCTGCCGCCCCCCATCTGCTGCTGTTCTGATACATCCTGTAAGTATTGTTAGTGGCTCTTTTCTAACTATCCCCAATCGCATCTCCCACTCCCTCTCCCCCCCTCCTCCCCCACCTGCTTGCCGCCAAGTGCTGATCAGCTACGTGATTGGCTGATCAGGTACGTAATTGTTGCTCTAGTTTTTGCTTTTTTTGTGCACCCCAAATAAAAAAAAACAAAAACAAAACTTGAACAATTAGGTACCTGATCAGCAATCGTCCTGCAGTCGTACTCTACTTTGGACAGGACTTTTTTCCATCCCACCTAGTCCCCCCCCCTTTTTTGCAGATTATTCGTGCGTGCGCCCTGTTTTTTTTTCTGTGACATGGGGGGGTCTAGTTTCCAAAATGGGGTCACATGTGGGGGAGCTCCACTGTTTCGACACCTCAGGCGGTCTCCAAACACAACATGGAATACGCTAATTATCCCACACAATTTTGCGTTTGAAAAGTCAAATGACGCTCCTTGCATTCCGAGCCCTGCTGTGCACCCAAACATTTGATTTCCACCACATATGAGGTATCTGTGTACTCAGGAGAAATTTCACCATACTTTTTATGGTGCAATTTTCCCTGATACCCTTGTGAAAAAAGCTACCTGGTTAAAGTATCAATTTTGTGGTAAAAAAGTTTTTTTATTTTCACGGCTCAACTCTATTAACTTTTGTGAAGCCCCAGGAGGATCAAAGTGCTCAATAAACATCTAGATAAATTCCATGAGGGGTCTAGTTTCCAAAATGGGGTCACATGTGGGGGAGCTCCACTGTTTCGGCACCTCAGGGGCTCTCCAAACGCAACATGGTGCGGCTAACGATTACAGCTAATTTTCTATTCAAAAAGTCAAATGACGCTCCTTCCCTTCCGAGTCCTGCGGTGCGCCCAAACAGTGGTTTTTCGCCACATATGAGGTATCTGCATGCTCAGAAGAAATTGCCCAACAAATTTTGGGGGTTCATTTAATCCTGCTACCCTTGTGAAATGCAATATTGGAGGCTAAATTAACATTTTTGTTGTAAAAAGTAAAATGTTCATTTTTTCCTTCCACATTGCTTTAGTTACTATGAAGCACCAGAAGGGTTAATAACCTTCTTGAATGTGGTTTTGAGTAGCCTGAGAGGTGCCGGTTTTGGAATGGTGTCACTTTTGGGTGTTTTGTGTCATGTAGACCTTTCAAAATCGCTTCAAATGTGATGTGGTCCCTAAAAAAAGTGGCTTTGTAAATTTTGTTGTAAAAATGAGAAATTGCTCATAAACTTTGAACCCCTATAACTTCCTTAATTTTTTTTTTTCCCAAAATTGAGGTAAAGTAGACATGTGGGAAATGTTATTTATTAATTATTTTGTGTTATATGTCTCGTTGGTTTTACAGCATAAAAATTAAAAGTTTGAAAATTACAAAATTTTCAAAATTTTCGCGAAATTTCAGTTTTTTTCACAAAGAAACACAAAAAATATCGGCCTAAATTTACCACTAACATGAAGCCCAATATGTCACGAAAAAACAATCTCAGAATCACCGGGATCCGTTGAAGCGTTCCAGAGTTATAACCTCATAAAGTGACACTGATCAAAATTGCAAAAAATGTCCTGGTCTTTAGCGTCAAAATAGGCTTGGGGCTGAAGGGGTTAATTTCACTTTTATGTTGAGGTGCCCATACTTTTGCACCAGTAAAATTTTGTTTAAATGCGGATTGCACATTTTCTGTTAGTACAATAAACCTCATTTCAATCTAGAAATAGTACTCAGTCCATCAGTTATTAGATATATGAAACTGAAATAGCTGTTGCAAAAACCCAAATTGTTGTAAAGAAAAAAGTTAACATTAATAGGGGTGCCCAAACTTTTTCATATGACTGTATGATTACACACAGAGTCAAGAGTAATTAATGACCCTGCTCTCTCCTTCAAGCCATATATCCAAGTACGACTCCAACTCAAAAATATTTAATGGATCTAAATTCCTTAACCAAGAATGTGCAAAAAAACAATTGCATGCACTCATAATCTCACGCCATGACTACTGCAACCTCTGGTTCTGTTGCCTCTTTTCTAGCACTCTCGCACCCCTACAATCTATCCTAATCTCTGCTGCCTGACCAATCAACTTTCCCCAGCTTTTCCACTCTGGCAATCCCTGGCGTCCCATTGCCCAAAGACTTCAGTCCAAAACCCTAATCATGACAAACAAAATCATCCATGACTCCTCCATACACATGTGACCTAGTCTACCAGTACTTACTTGAATGCAACCTCCGATACTCAAAAGATCTCCTTCTCTTGTGCCCTCTTCCCACAATTGCATACCAGATTCCTCCAGTGCATTCCCCATATTCTGGAACACGTTACCGTGACATATCAGGCTCTCGTCTACCGTGGAAACCGTCAAATGGAACCTGAAGACCTACATTTTCCGACAAGCCTAAAACCTGCTTTATCCCTCAATCAACTATACCACTGCACAACCAGATCTACCCTCACCTACTGTAAGCTCATGTAGCACCCCACGGGGCAGGTGTTTTAGCCTACACATTGCCGGGTCAGGGGTGCAGATCCTCTGCGTTGTCACGGGGTGACCTTGCCCGGTTCCGTTGCCCTGAGGTGTACAGAAAGGAGGGTTGGAGGGTGGCAGGGTTGATGGAGATAGTAGTCAGAGGTTAGGAAAGTCTTTTAAGGTGATTGTGATGCCACATGTGGTACGCAGCCAGGGGAGGATGGCGGGGGTGGTAGCAGTCCCCATTGGTGCCACAGTGCTGGGCGCCGGCGCCGGTGAAAGAGAGGAAGAGGCAGGGGCTGCGGTTCCAAGTCTTTTTACTCACAGATTGTTTAGGCACTGTCCCAGAGTACCATCCTCTGCCACGATGCTCTCCAACTGATCCCGGATCTGTCGGCGGTCATCGCTGGTGCCCGTGAAAGTCTTTTAGTGAAGTGTCCCTCGGTTGCTGTCCGGAACCCGGGCTGAGCCTCCTGCTCCATGCCATGGGCCCACGAAGAGAGAGAAACACTAACTCCTGTTGTCAGAGCTAGATGTTATCCCAAGCTGTGCCCAGGAAGGTTCTGCTCTAAGTATGATGGTTTTGCTTACTTCTACCCCATGTGGTGTCCGCCCCCAGTGGTTGTCCTAGCGACTGAGGAAGTCCCATGCTTTGCGACGGCTAGCTATCCTGTCTGCCCTAGTCCATCCCCCGGTGAGTTAGCACCTGCTGTTGTTTGTGTGTGTTTTGTGAAGGCCCCGGCAGGTTAATCCCCTCCTCACCCGGGATAGATATTACCCCTGAAAAGTGGTGTAATACCCTGTGTCACCTGAAGCCCAAGAGTGCCACACTCAGAGATCTCAGGAAGATTGTGAGCCCTCGTTAGCATGGTCCTCTATCCTCCTATACCATTATGTGTCTTGTTTTATTCATAATTATTGTACTTGTTCTTATTATGTTTATCCCTTTTCACATGTACAGTGCCATGGAATAATAATACTATTTTTCACTTGTCATTCTTTACTCTTCAAAACCTTCATCTGCTTCAATCAACCATATGGTCTACAGTAAGATTTACCCCTGGTGATATGGGTATGTCTATTGGGATGTTCAGTACTGTCTCAATCTGTTATCATAGATCCCCTTACAATGTAATGTAGGATGGAATTGAAACATCATGTACAATGATTCATTCAGTTATTACCTGTACTATTTTGACTTATAATTCTCAGAACGAAATCTATTTATCTCCATAGACATCTGTTCGCCTATACACAAGTGTCACACCTCCACTGTCATGGGTTCTACTCCTCCACAATGCTCACAGGAAAGTCTAATGACACCCCACCTTTAATGATGTGTCAATTTACCAAAATATGGAGTTTCAACCTCTATGTCTACATACATGTAACATAAAAAGACAATTTTAAAAAATTAGTAGAGAGTAGGTACACATCCCCATGAAAAAAATACTTTATTTTGGAAACTAAATAACACTTTTACAATTTCTATGCTTTGGAGGAAAAGCAGAGCGTAAAGACAACGGCTGTTTTGTGCTATGTCTAGCGCTTCAATGGGTCTAACATGGGTCATAGACCCATTGAAGTGGTAGACACAGTGCGTACTGTACGTTGTCTTTACGCTCTGCTTGTTCTCCCAAGCACAGGAATTTTAACAGTGTTAAGCAATTTGCACAAAATACTATTTTGGCATGGTGAATCCGCTATCAACTACTAACCAGTTAAATCCCACTATCCCTCTCTGACAGCAGGATTTAACATGCCCCTGCGTGCCATTTCCCATTTCCATCATAGACCCTGTGATGTGCTTGTGGAGCACCGATGGATTATTATGACAGCCATGCGTCCGCTAATGAACTCTGTGTGTGTCATGACGAACTCCCTGTGAACGTCGGCTATGAGCGACATTCACAGGAGATGATCATTTTTCCTACAGAGCGGTGATGCTGATGCCCTTCTCTGTACAGCACAAGCGATCAGAAGATCGCAGCTTTAATGGTACTAGCAAATACAATAAAAAAATGAAAAAGAAATCTTTTAAAAATATATAAAAAAGACACATGTTCAAGTCACCCCCCTTTTGCCCAATTGAAAATAAAACAATCAAGAAAAAATGAAAAATACACATATTTGGTATCGCTGCGTTCACATATGTCCAATATATCAAAATATAAAATAAATCAATCCAATTGGTAAACAGTGTAACATGAAACAAATTAAAAACATCAGAATTATGTTTTTTTGCCCACTGCAACATTACAATAAAATACAATAAGAGGCGATCAAAATATCACATCTACCAAAAATGGTATCAGTAAAAACGTCAACTCAGGGCATAAAAAATAAGCCTT
The DNA here is from genome assembly GCF_048569485.1 of Anomaloglossus baeobatrachus. Classification (NCBI taxonomy): domain Eukaryota; kingdom Metazoa; phylum Chordata; class Amphibia; order Anura; family Aromobatidae; genus Anomaloglossus; species Anomaloglossus baeobatrachus. Next base: position 91,761,289 of record NC_134362.1, read on the forward strand.
CACAGCCCCAGATCACAAAAAATAAAAACATTTTCAGAAAACGGCCCCAATATCAATTTTTTTATTTTTTTACAAACTTCAAAAAAAAAAATATTCACAACTTAAATTGAAATAAAACTATACTTCTATACATGTTTGGTATTGACATACGCATACTGACTTGGGTAACCATATTGCTAGGTCACGTTTACCATATAGGGAACATAGAAATGAAAAAAACCTCAAAAACCATCATGAAATTACACTTTTTTTGCAATTTCACTGCAGTTGGATTTTTTCTTCCATTTTCCAGTACATTATATGGTAAAGTGAATAGTGTCATTCAAAAGTACAGATCATCCCACAAAAATTCAAGCCCTCATACTGCTATATTGATAGAAAAATAAAAAAGATATAACTTTTTCAAGAAGGGCTGGAAAAAACAAAAGCGGAAAACTAGAGAATCACAGGTTGGTGAAAGGGTTAAAGAATTATTTGTGAAGCTATAGTGTTTTACTGAAAGTGGTCTGAACAGAATTTATATTTTGAACAGCACATCTACAGTTGAAACCAGAAGCTTACAAACACTACCTAAAAAGACATATATGAGTGTTTTTCTCGCTATCGGACATGAAATCAGAATAAACCTTTCCCGTCTTAGGCCAATTAGGAACCAAAATTATTTATATTTGCCAAATGCCAGAATAATGAGAGAGAGAGAATGTTTTAAGGCATTTTTATTACTTTCTCCAATGTCAAAAGTTTACTTTAATTTCATTAGTATTTGGTAGCATTGCCCTTAAACTGTAGGACTTGGGTCAAACGTTTTGGATATCCTTCCACAATACTGAACAATGTTTGTTAGTCGCCTTGCTCGCACCGGCCTTTTCAGCTTTCCATATAAATGTTCAATAGGACTTAGATAAGCCTTTATGATGGCCACTCCAAAACATTTACTTTGTTATCCTTAAGCCACTTTGTAACCAGTTTGGCAGAAAGCTTCAGGTCCACTTGGAAGACCCATTTCCACCCAAGCTTTAAGTTGCTGGCTCATGTCTTGAGATGTTGTTTCAGTATTGCCACATAATCTTGCTTGCTCATAAATCCATCTATTTTGTGGAGTGCCCCAGTCCCTCATGCAGCAAAACAACCCCACAACAAGATGCTGCCACCCCCATGTTTCACAGTTGGGATGGTGATCTTAGGCTTCAACGCTTCTCCTTTTTTTATCCAAACATAATGATGGTCATTATGGCCAAACAGTTCAATTTTAGTTTCGTCAGACCACAGGACATGTCTCTAAAAATTAAGGTCTTTCCTTGTCCCTGTATCCATTTGCAATCATTGATATGGATTTTTTATCTTTCTTATGGAGCAATGACTTCTTCCAGGCAGAGTGGCCTTTCAGTCCATGTTGATACAGTACTTGGTTCACTGTGGATAATAACACAATCTTACCAGTTATCTCCAGCATCTTCACAAGGTGTTTTGCTTTTGTTATTAGGTTGATATGCACATGTCTGACCAAAGCACGTTCATCTCTGGTACATAGAAACTCTCTCTTTCCTGAGTGTTATGATGGCTGGACATTCCCATCGTGATTATACTTGCATATTATTGTTTGTACAGATGAATGAGGCACCTTCAGGTATCTGGAAATTGCACCCAAAGATAAGCCAGACTTGTGCAAGTCCACAATTCTCTTTCTGTGATCTTGGCTGATTTCATTGATTTTCCCATGATACTACACAAAGAAGCAGTGCGTTTCAGGTGTCCATAAAAAATACATCCACAGGTGTGTCTCTAATTAACTCAGGTGTTGCCAATAAACCTATCAGAAGCTTCCAAAAACATGACTTCATCATATGGGCTGTCCCATATTGTTTAAAGGTATAGTATCCTTAGTATATGCAAAGTTTTGACTTTGCAGAAAGTAATAAAAATGCCTTAAAACATTCTCTTTCATTATTCTGCCATTTGGAAAATATAAATCATTTTTCTAATCCTTATTGACTTTAAACGGCAAACGTTTATTCTGATTTCATGTCAGATAGTGAGAAAAACATCTATATATGTCTTTCTAGATAGTGTACTATATGTAAACTTTTGGTTTCAATTGTACATGCGGCTTTCCTATTAATAAGCTGACCTGGTACAACATCTTAGTGTGATGCACAAAAGAACAGCAGTGGAGTCTTCACAGCTCCCATTAAATGGTCACAGATTACTAATGTGGCTGATAGACCAGACCCTGTGAATTGATTTGCCCCTTTTGTACTGTGTACTCAACTGGGTTGTCATCTGTCCAGAAATTCCAGGACAGTCTGTAAAAATAGGGCACTTCTTTGCACTGTCCACGAAAAATTTAAGATGTCCATGATTTTTTTGAAGATGAAAAACTTGCAACTTGCAGCTCCTGGCAGAATATTACATCATAACTGCATGCATTATGATGCAATTTTGATGCATTTTTTTTCCATTAGATGCAGATATGGTGCAGGAATATGGTGTTACAGCTGCATGGGAGACTGGGAAGACTGAAGTGTAACGCCCTGCTTTTCCCTATTTCTTTCTTTTCAATTTTTTTTTATTACTCAAGTTATTGGATCCGGATAGGTTCCGAGTTTCCTGACAACTCTGGGCATGAGGTCGGTGCACGTGTTCTTTTGAACCCGCACGGATCCGAACTTTTACAGTTCGGGTCCGCCCATCACTATTCATGATGAATACCGAAATAGAACTTTGGGATTCCTTATGAATAATCTGAAAATGAATAGTTACTACTTACAGTATAATCATAATCATTTAGTACAGTTTTTCAGTGTGTCTATAAAAAAGATTGTCTGTCCATGATTGTTTGATAAGCCGTCCAGAAAAAATAAAAGTCAAATTGGCAACCTTGGTACTCTTAGCCATGAATGGCAAATAGTAACAGAAATGTAATAGTGTAACAATGTAGCATATGGAAAATGAAATATAGACATAAAAAGTTTACATCCCTGCTGTTATGCATGTGTGGAAAAGCAATCCCACGTTACATCACAACCAATGGCTTTTTTATATTTTTGTTGCAGTAAATCCCATTCTGACAACTTGCTAGTGTCAATGGCTTATGTCCCATTATACTTTGATGCATACTTAATGGTTTTTTTTTTACTATTTTTTGTGTTGTCTTTTTTATATGGTGCCTATTAACTTTTATTGTTTTTTATTATGTCATATGTAGCCCCTTTCTCTATATACATCGCACTTTTTACTGCTGTTTCATTATACATAATGGTCATATGGTATTTATCCACTAACAAACATGACCGACCATCCTTGTAATACTGCAGTATGTCATCCAATCAGTGCCTGCTGCAGGGGAAATGTATAGCTGATCACTGCAAATGGATGATTACTATTTTACTATTAAACTGAAACTTACAGTATTCAGTGTCAGGATATTTATGGATATTCAGGACAATTTAGGATACATGATGTTTTCATTTATTACAAATGACAAACATATTTTGCAAATGTACTTAATTATTAGAATGAAATAATCAAAGGACTAAAAATTAATTACAAACAATTTGGTATGGCCACATGTCCTCCAGGACATGATTATATGACGACATCAAAAGCTTGAGTTCATTAATCCACATATCACCCACCGGGCGTCCACAAGTCAAGGATGTTCCTTACTAAAGTTGAGCGCGGTTCGTGGTTCTCCAGTTCGCGGTTCGAGTGATTTTGGGGGCTGTTCTAGATCGAACTAGAACTCGAGCCTTTTGCTAAAAGCTCGATAGTTCTAGTTACGTTCGAGAACAGTTCTAGCAGCAAAAAGTCAAGCTAATTTCTAGCTGGCTTTTCGCTGTAATAGTGTAAGTCACTCTGTGACTCACACTGTTATGAAATTTCAGCGTATAGTGTGTGGGGACTGCGCATTCAGATCACTGCTGCTGGGATAATGGCGATCGCCATTTTTTTTTTTCCTTGTCTTCCTTCCCTAAGCGCGCGTGTAGTCGGGCGGGCCAGCATGTCAGCCAATCCCAGACACACACATAGCTAAGTGGACTTTTTGCCAGAGAAGCAAGGGCATGTATCATAGGCTGTCCATGTCACATGTCCCTGCATTATAAAAACGGGTATCTGCCCGTCTGGACGCCATTATCTGCCTTCTGCTTCTGGGTGTCAGTCACCGCAGGTGCAGCTCCTGTCTCTGATACTGCTATGTACGCTCTCAAAGTGCTATAAAGAATAGGGATAGAAGTTTCTTTCAGCCCTTGTAAGGGCTAATTACAGCAGGCTCAGAGCCATAGGTGACAGTCAGGTCCATGGAAAGAGTTTTTAACAGCTACAGATAAGAGTGTCTGTGTAGCTAAGGTCAGGGAGTTCCTTGCTGCATTTCACCATTAGGAGGGATAGAAAGTGAGGCTTCCTTTCCTCTACACAGACCCACAACCCTGCCACTGTACCCTCCTGCCCTTTGCACACTCAAGCTCATAGTTACTAAGCCATTATACTAGCAAACACTGAGGAAACTTAGTGGCATCCTAAAAGTGGCTGTTGAACTTCATTAGTGTCCCACTGGTGCAAAGATATTTGCAGCACCTCTGCATTGCACACTCAAGCTCATTGTTACTAAGCCATTATACTAGCAAACACTGAGGAAACTTAGTGGCATCCTAAAAGTGGCTGTTGGACTTCATTAGTAGAGATGAGCGAACCGGTCGTGGTTCGGCTCGAGTTCGGTTCGCCGAACGGAGGTCTCGTTCGAGTTCGGTTCGGCAAACCGGTTCGGCGAACTGCTTAAACCGCATAGGAAACAATGGGAGGCAATCACAAACACATAAAAACACCTAGAAAACACCCTCAAAGGTGTCCAAAAGGTGACAAACAACTCACAACACAACACAAACACATGGGAAAGTGACAAAAACAAATTTTCAAGCTTAAACAAAACAGCGTTACAAGGAAAAGAGGATGAGACACAGATATAGGCATGGCATGCCCTTCTAAAATCATGTAAAACACCGCAAGGTGACTCCAAGTGGAGTCTCCCTTTTTTCCAAAAATTGAGCCACACAGACACCCACCCCTTCAGTGGCAGCACTTGTGCCCCAGTTGTACACTTCACAGGTAGATTTGCATCAAGCACATTCAAAATTACGCCATCCTTAACCGTTCCCAGGATGACCCCAGGGTGGGTAGCAAAGTCTTTCCTGATCCCAGCTCTGTTCATCTTGGATCATTTTTAAAAACACTGTAAGCAAGGGTTACTCCAAGCGGAGTCTCCCTTTTTTCCAAAAATTGGGCCACACAGACACCCACCCCTTCAGTGGCAGTGTGGCGCCCTGGACTAGCCAGGTCGTCACAGGTAACACACAAACACCCCCACCCCCACTAGACAGTAACATTAGCCAAACACAAAACCCTTATTGCCACCCTCCAGGGTCTGATGTCCACACCAGGTGGGGCGGAGCCAAGTCGTTGGCCCCGCCCACCGAGGAGTTCACAAGCCTGGAGGCAGGAAAAGTGACAGTGGAGTTGAGCAGTTGAGTGGAGGAGGTTGAAGTGAGAGGAGAGTGTCTGGGTTTGTGGCCCAGGCACTGACAACAAGGTTGGCAGACGGTGGTGGCCATCTGCAGGAGAGGTGAATCGACGCGGAACTGTAGGACCGGGGTCGGGCGTTGGCCCACCGGTACCGATCGGGGAGCGAAGTGAAGCTAGCACACACAGGCAGGGCCATCGGACCCCGACTAGGCTTGGAGTCGCCATCAACAGTCAAATCCGAGTGTGACAGGAACCCCAGGGGTTTCCTAACAGCCAAAAACCTGTTAGAAGGCAACCGCCCACACCGTGAGGGTATACAGCTACCGCCTAAGGCTAGAGACCCAAGGGCCAGCGCCTGCGGGCAAACGGGCTCCTCTGGCATCCAAACACCGGGGAGCGGACTACCATTGGGGATCCACCGTAGTCAAACAAGAACACAAAGGCGCAGGGAAAGACAGCCGCCATCACCTGTCCGGGGAGAGACACTGCAGCCAGCAGCGGGACCCGTCCATCCAGCCGTTTTGTTTACCGAGAACTTTGTGCATCTCTTACTGAGTGAGTACACCCGTGCCATCCGGCACCGCGCCGCGCTGTACCTGCAACCCTGCACCTCACCAACCCTGCCTCTCCGTCACACGAGCGGGCCCCGGGACCACCGACCCCTACCCACGGAGGGGAAAAACAACATCCCAGCTGCTTCCTACCATCGCTCCCGGGATCCCCGTCACCAGCAGCGATGGTGCCTATCTTCACCACAACCTGTGGGTAGCGTCACAGACAAAAATCCCCCAAACTAACCACCCTTTTCACTCACGGGCGAGGAGCACCGCGCGAGTCCCCGTATCTGGCCCACCGCTCGAGCCACCGAGCAGCAGCAGCGCCGGACCCGAGCATTAGTGAGCGCGGCAGTGGCGTACCTCCCCGCCCGCGACAAAACTTGGCGTCACGAACAGGATTGGACCCATCTACTTACCAGTAGAAGTGCGCCTTGTGAGCCTTGTGATCTCCGCCGGCGATGTCCGGCCGAAAATTTTGAAGCGCTGCCATCTTTGGCGTGAAAATCTCCCGCTCGAGCGTCTTCTCCGAGCAGGGAAGGCGTGAAAGCGAAGCTCCACCCCCAACAAGCGGAAGTGCTGAAGAGAACCAAGGGGGGATGGGAAAAAGATGTCTGCGCCCGACGGAGCTGTTGGAGGAGCGGCGGTTGCAGCTGCCGCCGCACCCGTAGTTGGAAATGGGATAGCCCATGCTCCGGCCGCAGGTGCGGGGGAGTTCGCAGGCCCAGCGGTCGCCCAGGTGATGCCATTCTCCCTGCCCTATGTGCCCGGTGCTACCTGGCTACTGCAGTACGATGTGAAGCTTGATGCTTTGCAGGTGTTCCGGAAAATGATTAGCCTGGTCCTCGATTTATATCCCTTGACTGATAAGCAACGGGCAGCGGTAATATTATGGCAGCAAACCGGCACGGCTGAGCAGGAGGCGGAGACCTGGACCGACGCGGACCGGACCTCGGTGACTACCATTTTCGAGAAACTACAAATCGCTTTTGAGACCCGCACAGAAGCGGAGCTGCGGATGCAGTTTTATCAGTGCAGACAACGGCCTACAGACAATCTAAGAGACTACGCTCTGCGCCTGCAAACAGCCCTCCGTACACTGAAGCAGGTGGACACTATTAATGATGTGGACAGTAATAAGATGCTAGTAGATCAATTCCTGCAAGGGCTGGGGTCCGTGGAAGACCGCAAGCAGCTGCGGTTGTGGGCCTTAGAACACCCCAATCTGGACTTTGCAGTGCTGAAAGAGTGGGCGATCAAGGCCCTGCAGGCCCCAACGCCAGACGCTCCTGAGGCTGAGACCGCCCCTATCACGGTGGCACCTCCACCCCCGGCTCTACCGGCCCCTGCAGCATCCATCGGGATGATGGAGGAACTAGCGGCCCAGGTCCGCCGCATGGATGGAGACCTAGCCAAGATCCTCGCTGCACTCCAGCTTCCGACGAGAGTCAAGCCCCCAGGAGGGATCCAGCTCGCCGACAGCCCGGAGGACGTCCCCTGGATGCAGTGGAGAAGGACCAATGACTCACGGTATGGGCCTCCTATTTGTTACAGGTGCAGCAAGCCTGGCCACTACTCTAGGCGGTGCCCGTTAAACAAGCAACCCCTGGAGCCAAGGGCCAATCCTCAGGAGTAGACAATAATGGCTCCCCCGATTGGCGAGACCGGTACGTCGGAGCTCGCCCCATCCTCCCCCTGGCAGTGGACGGCGTCCCGCTCATGGCCCTCTTGGACACAGGATCACAGGTAACCACTATACCATATACACTGTACCAGCAGTATTGGGGCACTGATTAACTTGCCCCCTCTGATGATAGCCTGACCCTTATCGCAGCCAATGGACTCCCGCTAACCCAGGTGGGATACAAGCAAGTGACCCTGACTGTGGGACGTGCGGAGTTAAAGAATCAAGGGATGATTGTGGTAATGAATGAACCCCGAAAGTAATCTTGGGGACCAACGTGATGGAGCATTGTATGAGTGAGGTGCTGAATCTGTTGCAGCAGTTGGCCGCCAAAGCAGGAGGGAGCCGACAGAGGGCCCTTGTGTATCGGCAGCAAGTGAACTCGACTGGTGGAGAGATTGGTGGAGTGAGGGTGATGGATGTGGCCCCCTTAGTAGTGCTACCCCGAAGTGAAATGATAATCTGGTGCAGGGCAGCAGTAGGCCCCCAGGGGCGCGACTACCCGGCGATGATGGAACCCACGCCTTCTGAACACTGGCCCACGGTGATGGCGGCCAGAGGGGTGGTTGACGTTAAAAAGGGGAGAGTGCCTGTAAGAGTGCTGAAGTGTGGAGAGGAGGAAGTCAGGCTCCCCCGTTACGCTACCCTCACCAAGCTGCTCACCCTAGACCCTCACACTATTCACGAAGCCAACCCACCTACCTCAGCATCCCCGGCCAGTAACCATACACCCCCTGAACAGTTAGAACAGTGGTGCCAGGAACTACATGTAGGCACTGAAACCACACCCACACATCACAAAAAGGGGGTATACAGGGTAGTGCAAGAGTATGAACAGGTTTTCAGCAAGCGCCCATTAGATTTCGGGAGGATTAAAGGGATTCAACATCATATCCCTACAGGCCTACACCCATGCATCAAAGAGAGGTATAGGCCCATTCCGCCAGCACACTATCAATGCGCCAAAGACATGTTGAGGAACATGAAGGAGGCAGGGGTCATTCGGGATAGTTGTAGTCCCTGGGCAGCCCCACTGGTGCTGGTAAAGAAGAAGGACGGCACCATGAGAATCTGTGTGGATTACCGGAAGATCAACCAGATCACGCATAAAGATGCCTATCCTCTCCCCCGTATCGAAGAGTCGCTAGCTACCCTGAGAACTGCTAACTTCTTCTCTACCCTTGACATTACTAGCGGGTACTGGCAGGTAGCGGTCGCACCAGAGGACCGCGAGAAGACGGCAACCGCCACTCCCATGGGACTCTGCGAGTTTAACAACATGCCGTTCGGGCTGTGCAATGCCCCTGGAACCTTCCAATGGCTCATGGAGTGCTGCCTGGGACATCTCAACTTCGAAACGGTCCTACTGTACCTGGACGATGTGATCGTGTATTCCCAGACGTACGAGGCCTATCTGGAACATCTGGCTGAAGTGTTCGCATCCCTAGCCAAATATGGGATGAAATTGAAGCCCTCAAAGTGCCACCTACTGAAACCCAGGGTGCAGTACCTCGGACACGTGGTGGGCGCGGAAGGCGTCACTCCAGATCCCGAGAAGATCACTGCCATTCAGGACTGGCCGAAGCCGACCACGGTGAGGGAGGTGAGACAGTTCCTGGGCCTGGTGGGCTACTATCGCCGCTTCATTAAGGGATACACGAAGATGGCCGCCCCATGCAAGACCTCCTCGTGGGACAGACAAAGGGTGGCAGGCCCTCTGGAGCCCCGTTGGCATGGGAAGAGAAGCATGAAGAGTCCTTCCGCCAGCTGAAGATGGCCTTGACCGGGGAAGAAATCCTGGCGTACCCCGACTATAATCTCCCATTCATCCTCTACACCGATGCCAGTAATGTAGGCTTGGGAGGCGTCCTGTCCCAGGTCCAGCACAGAAGGGAAAAAGTGATCGCCTATGCCAGCGGAAAACTCCAGCCCACGGAGAGGAACCCTGAGAACTACAGCTCCTTCAAGCTTGAGTTCCTAGCCCTGGTGTGGGCCATTACTGAGCGATTCCGCCATTACCTCGCAGCAGCTAAGTTCACTACCTATACGGACAATAATCCGTTAACCCATCTGGACACGGCCAAGCTGGGCGCGTTAGAGCAGTGGTGGGTGGCCAGGTTGTCTAATTATGACTTCACGATCAAGTACTGAGCCGGCCGTAAGAACACCAACGCTGACGCGCTATCCTGGATGCCCCACCTATCAGATGAGGGGCCGGAAGGCGATGATCTCGAGGAAATCGAGCTGCCCGCATTTTACCGGCCACCAGTCAAGCAGTTGCATGTCAAGCAGCAACAGGCGAGCCTGTTCCCGCTACCCAGTCAGGGATGGCAAGAGGCCCAAGACCACGCGCCTGCCGTCCAAGTGGTCAAGACCATGATTAAACAAGGTTCCGCTAGAATGGACCCTTCTGCTCCCCCCGAAGCCCAATGGCTGTGGAAAGAACGAGCTCGGCTGCATCTGGACCAGGGGAAACTGTATCGGGAACTGATCAACCCGAAGACCCATGAGAAGGTTCGCCAGCTGGTGGTTCCTCAGGTTAGTGTGCCCACAGTTCTACGGGCTTACCATGACGGTGCCGGGCACTTTGGGTGGAAGAAGCTGGAGATGCTGTTGAGAGAGCGGTTCTATTGGAGTGGGATGCGGGTGTCGCGGGCGGGGAGGAGGGTGTCAGCACACCGCGCTCACCCCTTCTGCTCGGGTCCGGCAGCTGCTCCTGGTGGCTCGAGCCGTGGGCCGGATCCCGGGGTTTCTCGAGCGACACTCCTCGACCGTGAGTGAAAGGGGGTGTTTGTTGGGTGTGGGGATTGTTATAGTTCGTGACGCCACCCACGGTTGTGGTGATTGCACCACCGCTGCTCAGTGTGGGGGTCCCGGGGATGGTGATGCGGAGCAGCCAGGTGTTGTGTTGCCCCTCCGTGGGTAGGGGTTGGTGATCCCGGGGCCCGGTGATGAGATGTGAAGTGTAGGGCCTGGAGGGCGCAGGGACGCGGGGGCAGCGCTGTGCCTTGCGGCACTATGGTACTCACTCAGCCTGACACACGGACACAGTCTGTACGGTAAACCAACGGCTGGTAGGACGGTCCCACAGACGGCTGCACCTGCACTCCCGGTAGGTGACGGTGATGTCCCTCTTCCTTGCACCTGTGTTGACTGATGGTAGCGGTGGATTCCCTCCGGTTACCCGCTCCCCGACTGCAATCTGGGCCGGAGGAGCTCTACACTTTGCCCGCAGGCGCTGGCCCTGGGGAAACTGGTGCCCTGGCGGTGGCGGTGTCTCCCCGGTAATGGTCGGGCTGTTGCCGTCAATCGGGACTTGGTTGTTGGGGGATCTGCGTCCCCGTCACTGACGGATTTGGCAAATTTGGCGACTCCTAGCCTTGCCGGGGTCCGAGAGGCCCCTGCCCTGGTGCTGACTGTCCTTCGGAACACTGCTCCAGACCACCGGGCACACAGCCAACGGGGTCCTTCCAGGAACTTCCAAACGGTCCCCCTCCAGACAGTCACCGCCGTCGCTGACCTTGCTGTGCTGGCCCTACACAAAGCTGGGCTCTCAGGCTTTCTTTCCTTCTGTCACTTTGCTTACTCTTCTCCTTTTCTACTTTCACTTTCACTCTCTTAACTCCTCTGCTTAGCTCCTCACTCCTGCTCTCCCTGAGCTCTTCTCCTGGTTACTTCCTGCCTCCAGTGTTGTGAGCTCCTCGGTGGGCGGAGCCAACCGCCTGGCCCACCCCCTGGTGTGCATCATCAACCTCTGGAGGAAGGCAACAAGGATTTCTGGTTAGCTGTGATGTGCCTACCTGGAGTGTGGGGTGTGGTGGTGTTGTGACCTGTGTCCCCTGGCTTGCCCAGGGCGACACATTCCCCCTTAGCAAAATGCAGACCGTCCGCGGGCTGCCGTCCTACACCGGTTTTATTTTTCTGTAAAAAGGGGGTAACAAGGGTTAAGCAAAACATAAATACATTTTTAATAACTCTTCCCAAGACGGGAGGCACATTTACTTAAACGTTGCAACGGTATACGGTCACGGTTTCCGCTCTCTCCCACCCAAGCAACCTGGCCCTGATGCTGCCCCTAAAACCCAGGCAGCACCCCTTGACCCACAGTCCAGCACAAGTTACCCGAGCGGGATCTGTCCTTCCCCTCCAGAGGGTGGCCACCGGTTCCTTTGGTGGCTGGGCCCTGGCCTGCTCTGCTCAGGGCCCTCCCTCCAACCTGCCTCTCCGGAGGCGGTATTGCGGAAACGGTAACGGTACCCAACATATTTACAAGCGACTTAACGTTTGTGGTGCCCTGCAAGTTCACGGGCTTGTCCATGGATAGTTCCCATGCTTTTTAAACTTTAAACGGTCCCCACGGGGACAACGGTGCCGGCTCCTGCCGGTTGCAAATCACAAAGTAAATCAGATGACAAACTCGGTATAATCATTTCACTTATCATTCTTTCAACAACTTTCTAACTTTTTCAAACAAACTGCAACTTCAGTGATGGTCCCAACGGGGACTGCTGCTGCGGGCATCCGCTGCCCTACTCGTACTTTTCTGCTGAGGCGGACCCATCCTCTGCCACCGGCACATCAAACATGCACTGACATGCCTGCGGTGACAGGGGCACCCGATACCCATTTCCACCGGCACACGGGGTATGGATAACCACAGGGTCCCACACATAGCGGGAACGCTCACTTGCCTCTTCAAACTCAGCAGCAGACCCGGGACTAGGGCCTGAGTCGTCATCTCGTGCTTCTGCGTCAGGCGGGTTGCCGCCAGCTGTCGCAGCCTCCTGGCCTCCAACATCCAGCACTTCAGCCCCTTCTCCGGTAGCACGGAGCAGCAGATTAGGCGAGCTGACATTAAGGCGCCTCATAAGTAACGGCAAGGGCGATGCATAGGCCGAGACTAGGCCGGGCCCCTCAGCCGCAGCGGCCGGTCCTGGTAGGACATAGGGACGTGGGTCACCAGTCGGTTCTGCTACATCCATTCCCCCTCCGTACCTCGGGGCAGTTGTAAGCAGCTCCTCCACCTCGTTGGTCCACTGCTCCATCATCCGAAAGATCTGATCCTGCTGACGCTGGTGGAATTGCATCACCCGGGCCTTCATCCAGGCCACGGTCTCGGGCTCAGGGTGTGGCACAGTCTCTATTGGGACTTCTGGCACCATGCTGTAAAGGGGTCGCGGTTCCAGCGGTTCCCCCTGGTGTACTTCAGGGACGTCCCGGACGTCTGCAGCCCGCTGATCCGCTGGAGCGGCTGGGCAGGGTATCGCTACCGGTTGGGTAGGTAGCGGGCCTAATGGTGGGGCGGCAGCAGCTATTACGGGTAGCAGGGAGAGAGACAGGGTGAGCGGAAGCCGGCCGGGCCCCTCAGCTCCGACGGCCGATCCCTCAGGAATACAGGGGCGTGGGTCACTTACCCGCTCCTCCAAATCCTCTTCTGCCTCGCGTCTCCGCATAGCTGCCACCACGTCCGCCATGTCGGTCTCCCACTCCTCCAGGAGGAGTTGCATATGGGCCTGCAGACGATTACTCAGCGGGACAGTCCGGTCCCTCAACCACATCGCCGTGCCGGCCGCGGGGGCTTCCTCGTTGGGAGTTGGGTTGTACATCTTGGCAATTGTGCCTTCCAGGAACCCAGTATCGCTGCAGAGTCCTGGCGTCCCTGCTTTAATAGCCGCAGCTACATGCGTCCAGCCGCCATCGCGTCCCCCTTAGCTCTTTCCGGCCCCTCCTCTCTCGGGGCGGGGTTTTGGCCTTCGCGCCTCTACTGCTCGAGAAGACGCTCGAGCGGGAACTTTTCGCGCCAAAGATGGCGGCTTCTGAAATTTTTCTGCCGGATGCCTCCGGCGGTAACAAGGCGCACCTCTACCTGACGGCAGAGCGGTAAGATCCTGTTCGTGACGCCAAGTTGTCGCGGGCGGGGAGGAGGGTGTCAGCACACCGCGCTCACCCCTTCTGCTCGGGTCCGGCAGCTGCTCCTGGTGGCTCGAGCCGTGGGCCGGATCCCGGGGTTTCTCGAGCGACACTCCTCGACCGTGAGTGAAAGGGGGTGTTTGTTGGGTGTGGGGATTGTTATAGTTCGTGACGCCACCCACGGTTGTGGTGATTGCACCACCGCTGCTCAGTGTGGGGGTCCCGGGGATGGTGATGCGGAGCAGCCAGGTGTTGTGTTGCCCCTCCGTGGGTAGGGGTTGGTGATCCCGGGGCCCGGTGATGAGATGTGAAGTGTAGGGCCTGGAGGGCGCAGGGACGCGGGGGCAGCGCTGTGCCTTGCGGCACTATGGTACTCACTCAGCCTGACACACGGACACAGTCTGTACGGTAAACCAACGGCTGGTAGGACGGTCCCACAGACGGCTGCACCTGCACTCCCGGTAGGTGACGGTGATGTCCCTCTTCCTTGCACCTGTGTTGACTGATGGTAGCGGTGGATTCCCTCCGGTTACCCGCTCCCCGACTGCAATCTGGGCCGGAGGAGCTCTACACTTTGCCTGCAGGCGCTGGCCCTGGGGAAACTGGTGCCCTGGCGGTGGCGGTGTCTCCCCGGTAATGGTCGGGCTGTTGCCGTCAATCGGGACTTGGTTGTTGGGGGATCTGCGTCCCCGTCACTGATGGATTTGGCAAATTTGGCGACTCCTAGCCTTGCCGGGGTCCGAGAGGCCCCTGCCCTGGTGCTGACTGTCCTTCGGAACACTGCTCCAGACCACCGGGCACACAGCCAACGGGGTCCTTCCAGGAACTTCCAAACGGTCCCCCTCCAGACAGTCACCGCCGTCGCTGACCTTGCTGTGCTGGCCCTACACAAAGCTGGGCTCTCAGGCTTTCTTTCCTTCTGTCACTTTGCTTACTCTTCTCCTTTTCTACTTTCACTTTCACTCTCTTAACTCCTCTGCTTAGCTCCTCACTCCTGCTCTCCCTGAGCTCTTCTCCTGGTTACTTCCTGCCTCCAGTGTTGTGAGCTCCTTGGTGGGCGGAGCCAACCGCCTGGCCCACCCCCTGGTGTGCATCATCAACCTCTGGAGGAAGGCAACAAGGATTTCTGGTTAGCTGTGATGTGCCTACCTGGAGTGTGGGGTGTGGTGGTGTTGTGACCTGTGTCCCCTGGCTTGCCCAGGGCGACACACGGGAGTCTGTGGAGGCCTGGTGCCGAGAGTGTAGTCTCTGTGCACTGAGAAGAAGGGATGAGGCCAGCCAGAAGGCCCCTCTATGCCCAATCATCACTCATCAGCCGTTGGAGTTGGTCGCCCTGGACCACGTTAAACTCACCCCTAGCCGAAGTGGGTACACCTACACCCTGACCATTGTAGACCACTACTTGAGATTCATGGTGGTTGTCCCAGTCAAGGACCTGACCGGCCGTACCGCTGCTAGAGCATTCCAGGCCTATTTTTGCCGACCGCACGGGTACCTGGAGAGGGTGCTTACCGACCGGTGTCCGGCTTTTGAAGCGGAGGGGTTTCAAGAATTCTGCCAGTTGTATGGCTGCAAGAAGATTCGGACCACGCCTTACCATGCCCAGACTAATGGCATGTGTGAAAAGATGAACCATTTGGTCCTGGGTCTCCTCAAGACATTACCGTTAGAAGAGAGGAACCTGTGGCCAGAAACGCTGCCTGACCTGGTCGATATGTACAATAACATCCCCTCTAGCTCTACCAAATGTACACCAGCGTATTTGATGAGAGCTCGGCCAGGCCGGTTGCCGGTGGACCTAGAAATGGGCTTGGAAGCTCCAGAGGCCCTCCCTTTGACAGCTGGATGGGACACTCGGCGGAGAGCGCAGTACCGACAGGTCCAGGAGTACGTAGAAAGGAACCTGTGTCGGAGCCGGGAACAGCAGGAACGGTACTTCAACAAGCGGGCTCCAGCTGGTCCCTTTAAACCTGGGGATGTAGTGCTAAAACGAAAGAGAAGAACCCATAAGCTTGATGACCAGTGGGAAAAGACCCCTTATGTCATACAACCCACTGAATGGGAGAATGAGAAGGCCTACCAGATTAGTCGTGACCAGGGGAAGACTTCGGCCACGGTTTCCAGGGACCACCTGAAGAGGTGCCCATCTCCGTTGAAGGTGGCAGATGATTTTCCAGCCCCCAGACCAACCGGGGAGAAAGAAAAAGAGGTGATCCATACAGTGATGGGTGATTTCCCAGCGGACTGGCCTACACAGAACAGTGCAGTGCTTATTCCGGTAATAATGTTCCCACAACCCGTGGAGGAAAAGGAGACGAAAGTAACCGCCAGTGAACCAGTGCCCAGGGCTGTACCTGTACCCAGTCCCCCTGAGTCTCCGCTGGCCCCACACCGGCAAGTTGTCCCCATAAGGGACTCTGTGTTTTTACCACCCACATGAGAAACTGCTCATGGACATGGCCGAGAACTGGCAGGCCACCCACGAACTGGTGGGCTTGTAAATAGTTTTGTGGGATGGAAACCGTTGCCCCCCCGGAGAGGCAGATTGGAGGAAGAGCCCGCAGCAGAGCTGGTTGGAGCCCGGCTACCACCAGGACCGGTGGCCATCCTCCGGGGGTCAGGGGTCCCCCTGGACGTGGGGTCCCCTGAAGTGACAGTTGGGTGCAAGATACCGTACCCGTTCCCGCTCGGGCAGCCTGAACCTGGACTGGGGTCAAAGGATGCTGCCCACTTCTTAGGGGCAGCATCAGGGCTAGGTTGCTTGTGTGGGAGAGCGGAAGACATCCGTCCGTCCGTCATTATTAAAAGTGTTTTTATATGTGCAACATTCAAGTGACCTAACAAAAATGCTTATGATTGAAATGTTTACATGTTATTTATGTTTTTACAGTTTTGGAAAAAAAATAAAAATAAAACCGGTGATGGACGGGCAGCCCGCGGACAGTCTGCATTTCACCAAGGGGGAATGTGGCGCCCTGGACTAACCAGGTCATCATAGGTAACACAAAAACACCCCCACCCCCACTAGACAGTAACATTAGCCAAACACAAAACACTTATTGCCTCCCTCCAGGGTCTGATGTCCACACCAGGTGGGGAGGAGCCAAGCGGTTGGCCCCACCCACCAAGGAGTTCACAGGCCTGGAGGCGGGAAAAGTGACAGTGGAGTTGAGTAATTGAGTGGAGGAGGTTGAAGTGAGAGGAGAGTGTCTGGGTTTGTGGCCCAGGCACTGACAACAAGGTTGGCAGACGGTGGTGGCCGTCTGCAGGAGAGGTGAATCAACGTGGAACTGTAGGACCGGGGTCGGGCGTTGGCCCGCCGGTACCGACCGGGGGAGCGAAGTGAAACCAGCACACACAGGCAGGGCCATCGGACCCCGACTAGGCTTGGAGTCGCCGTCAACAGTCAAATCCAAGTGTGACAGGAACCCCAGGGGTTTCCTAACAGCCAAAGACCCGTTAGAAGGCAACCGCCCACACCGTGAGAGTATACAGCTACCGCCTAAGGCTAGAGACCCAAGGGCCAGCGCCTTTCGGGCAAACGGGCTCCTCCGGCATCCATACACCGGGGAGCGGACTACCGTTGGGGATCCACCGTAGTCAAACAAGTACACAAAGGTGCAGGGAAAGACAGCCCCCATCACTTGTCTGGGGAGAGACACTGCAGTCAGCTGCGGGACCCGTCCATCCAGCCGTTTGGTTTACCGATGACTTTGTGCATCTCTTACTGAGTGAGTACATCCGTGCCATCCGGCACCGCGCTGCGCTGTCCCTGCAACCCTGGACCTCACCAACCCTGCCTCCCCGTCACACCACCGGGCCCCGGGACCACCGACTCCTACCCACAGAGGGGAAAAACAACATCCCAGTTGCTCCCTACCATCGCTCCCGGGATCCCCGTCACCAGCAGCGGTGGTGCCTATCTTCACCACAACCCGTGGGTGGCGTCACAGACAAAATCCCCCAAACTAACCACCCCTTTCACTCATGGGCGAGGAGCGCCGCTCGAGTCCCCGGATCCGGCCCACCGCTCGAGCCATCGAGCAGCAGCCGCAGCAGCAGCGCCGGACCCGAGCATTATCGAACGCGGCAGCGGCGTACCTCCACGCCCGCGCCAGCAGCACTTGTGCCCCAGTTGTACACTTCACAGCTAGATTTGCATCAAGCACATTCAAAAATACGCCATACTTAACCATCCCCAGGATGACACCAGGGTAGGTAGCAAAGTCTTTGCTGAACCATGAATTGTTCATCTTGGCTCATTTAAAAAAACACAGCAAGCAAGGGTTACTCCAAGCGGAGTCTCCCTTTTTTTCCAAAAATTGGGCCAGACAGACACCCCATCAGTGGCAGCACTTGTGCCCTAGTTGCAAACAGGATGTTTTGATTTGCATCAAGCACATTCCAAATCCACAAGCATTTACTCTCCCCAGAATGACACAGGGGTAGTAAATTCCTTGTGGATCCATGACTTGTTCATTTTGATGAACGTTAGTCTGTCAACATTGTCACTGGACAGACGCGTGCGCATATCTGTCAGCACACACCCAGCAGCACAGAAGACACGTTCAGAGAAAACGCTGGTAGCTGGACACGACAAAATCTCCAAGGCATAAGTGGAGAGCTCTGGCCATTTTTCAAGATTTGAAGGCCAAAATGTGCAAGGTTCCATTTGCAAAGTCATGGCATCGATGTTCATTTGGAGATACTCCTGTATCATCCTCTCCAGCCGTTGACTATGTGTCAGACTTGTTGTCTCTGGTGGCCTTGCAAAGGATGGTCTAAAAAATTATGAAAAGATTCAATAAAATTGCTGTTACCAGCATCAGATACGGTGCTACTGGTACGGGTAGACTGTTGAAGATGACGAGACCGTCCCATGTTTGTCAAGTTACAACTGGGAGATGCACTCCCTGCACCATGGTTGTTTGGTGGAAAAGCTGAGTTAAGATCGAGTAACAGCTTTTGCTGATACTCCTGCATACGTGCGTCCCTTTCTATGGCTGGAATGTCACAAAATTTGGACTTGTACCGGGGATCTAATAGTGTGGCAAGCCAGTAGTCATCATCACTTCTAATTTTGACAATACGAGGGTCATGTTGTAGGTAGTGCAGCAAGAAGGCGCTCATGTGTCTTGCGCAGACATGCGGACCAAGTCCACGCTGTGTTTGTGGCATAGAGGTGCTAACCGTTCTTTCTTCCTCTGACATCTCCCCCCAACCTCTTTCAACTGAAATTTGACCAAGGTCTCCCTCATCCGCTGAGTCTTCCATGTCCATGGACAGTTCGTCCTCCATTTCTTCATGCTCTCCTGCACCTTACTCAATATTTCGCCTGCTACCATGCACCCTTGTTGATCCCTGTTCCCCATGGTCCCATGCCTGCCGCCTTGGTGATGGTGAACGTCTGGACCTTGGTGATGTTGTTGTCTCTTGTGCATATGAATCCTCCTGTAGTTCTTCCACCTCCTGTTGTCCCACCCCCTGAGTCCGAATAGTGTTTAGCGTGTGCTCCAGTATGTAAATGACTGGAATTGTCATGCTGATAATGGCATTGTCAGTGCTAAACATATTCGTCGCCATGTCCAAACTGGGCAGAAGGGTGCATAGGTCCTTGATCTGAGACCACTCCATCAGGGTGATCTGCCCCACCTCTGCATCTCGTTGGCCCAGGCTATACGTCATGACGTATTGCACCAGGGCTCGATGGTGCTGCCACAGTCGCTGTAACATGTGGAGAGTCGAATTCCAGCGTGTTGGCACATCGCATTGCAGGCGATGAACCGGCAGGTCGAAAGACTTCTGGAGCGATGCAAGTCGCTCAGCTGCGGTGGTTGAACGGCGGAAGTGAGCAGACAGTTTTCGTGCCCTGTTCAGAAGGCCATCTAGGCCGGGATAGTGTGTTAAATATTGCTGGACAACAAGGTTCAACACGTGAGCCATACAAGGCACGTGTGTCACCTTGCCCAGGCAAAGGGCCACACCCAGGTTTGCAGCATTGTCGCACACAGCCTTACCAGGCTGCAGGTTGAGTGGAGACAACCATTTACCAAACTCAGTCTCCAGAGCTGCCCACAACTCAGCCGCTGTGTGACTCCTATTTCCAAGACATTTCAAGCTAAAGACCGCCTGATGCCGTTGCGCTCTGCTGCCAGCATAGTAATGAGGGGTGCGTGATTCCTTCTGCGCAGTTAGAACGTTGGTGGCCTGACCAGGCAGGCTTGGGGCAGAGGTGGAGGACCCAAGACTTGTGCAGCAGACCCTTCACCATCTATCCCCATAATTGCCCAGTCAGCGACATGTAACGTCCCTGTCCATGCTTACTGGTCCAAGTATCGGTGGTGAAATGTACCCATTCACACACAGAGTTTCTCAAGGGAGCGGCGATGTTGTGTGCGACATGCTGGTGTAGCGCAGGCACACCTTTCTTAGAGAAGTAGTGGCGACTGGGCATCTGGTACTGGGGCACAGCGACAGACATAAGGTCTCTAAAATCCTGTGTGTCCACCAGGCGGAAAGGCAGCATTTCGGTAGCCAAGAGCTTACAGAAATGTAAAGTCAACCTCTAAGCTTTGTCATGGGTCACAGGAAATGGCCTTTTATTTGTCCACATCTGAGGGACAGAGATCTGGCTGCTGTGTGTAGACGGTGGTGAGTAGGATGTCCCTGAAAAAAATGCAGGTTTGTGCGGAAAGTGCAGGCGTAGACATGATGTTGCCTTCATCCAACGTTGATGCTATCGATGTCTGAGAGAGCTGTACACACACACTTGTTTCCCCTTCCAAACCAACTGACGACCTACCAAGCAAACTGCCTGTTGCGGTTACACTGGTGGAAGTTGTGCGTGGAAAACCAGGTGTGACAGCTGTCCCCACAGTCCTAGAAGAGGAAGAGCGTGCGGATGCACAGAAAGGGGCAGGCGGTGGATGGTCCGCTCCGCTAGGCCGCATTGCAGCATGGTGAGCTTACAACTGGGACATATGATATTTATTCATGTGACGATTCATGGAAGAAGTTGTCAAACTGCGGAGGTGTTGCCCTCTACTAACAGAATCATGACAAATTTTACATATCACATGATTTGGGCGATCTTTTGCTATGTCAAAAAAGGACCAGGCTAGGCAAGGTTTAGAGGGCATGGGACCTGCTGAGCCACCCCGACTAGTGCTCAGAGGCAAAGTAGTGGCTGAGGATGCAGTTGTAGAAGTACTACCAGTACTCCTCCTCTGTCCAGGAAGGTGCAAGGTAACTTCGTCGTCAGTAGCATCCTCCTCCACCGCCTCTGTTGACCTCCTCGAGTGCCTGACTGTGGGTTGATAGTAGGTGGGATCTAGAAGTTCCTCATCAAGCGTTGTGTTTGCACTCCCCTCCCCCTCAGACCAAGCTTCTTCCTGCCCTGAACGAATATTTAAGTTGTCATCCCAATCTGGTATCTGCGTCTCATCATCATCAGTATGTTCCTCATTGTCTATTACAACAGGTGTTTCAGTTTGTGAATAAGGGTCAACATTATGCTCATGAACTTGGTCATCACGACCTGAATCTGAGTCACAAAGGTTCTGGGCATCACTGCAGACCATTTCCTGGTCTGTACTCGCTGTAGCTTGGGAGCAGACCTCTGATTCCCAGGCTATAGTGTGACTGAACAGCTCTGCAGACTCAGCGATCTCTGTTTCACCATACTGTGCAGGGCGGATGGAGATTTCAGAGCTGGGAGAAAGCAAGTGTGATTGGGATAACAACTCAGAGGACTGGTCTTTTTTGGATGCGGTAGTTGAGGTGGCGGAGAGGGCACTTATTGGACCACTTGAGATCCATTCAAGCATTTTCTTTTTTTGGCCATCATCTACCTTTGTACCAGTTGTTCGTGTCCGTAAAAAAGGGAGCATATCGGGTTGTCCACGGTAAGTAGTAGACATCTTACATTTGCTGGAAGATGGTCTATCTTCAGCAGATGTTAATGGAGCTTTGCCACCTTCCCCACGGACAAACCCTTTTTTTTCCTTTTCCAACACGCCTGTTCCCCTTTCCACCAGCATCTGTCATTTTGCCACTCATTTTGATTGCGACAAGATTGTGCACTTAAAATGTGGTAGTAAAAATTGAGAGGTGGTGTAGATTGCAGTGATGGTCTAGCTTTATTGACAGCAGAATAAATAACTATCCCTGACAATGCAACTACGGCCCTTAAACTTCAGCACAGTTTGCTATTAGAATGGCTTAGTAACAATGAGCTTGAGTCTGCAATGCAGAGGTGCTGCAAATAGATTTGCACTAGTGGGGCACTAATAGAAGTCCAACAGCCAATTTTAGGATGCCACTAAGTTTCATCAGTGTTTGCTAGTATAATGGCTTAGTAAAAAGGAGTTTCAGTGTGCAATGCAGAAATACCGCAAATATCTTTGCACCAGTGGGACAATAATGAAGTCCAACAGCCACATTTAGGATGCCACTAAGTTTCCTCAGTGTTTGCTAGTATAATAGCTTATTAAAAATGAATGTAAGTGTGCAATGCAGAGGTGCTGCAAATAGATTTGCACTAGTGGGACACTAATGGAAGTCCAACAGCCACTTTTAGGATGCCACGAAGTTTCCTCAGTGTTTGCTAGTAACAATGAGCTTGAGTGTGCAATGCAGAGGTGCTGCAAATAGATTTGCACTAGTGCGACACTAATGGAAGTCCAACAGCCACTTTTAGGATGCCACTAAGTTTCCTCAGTGTTTGCTAGTATAATGGCTTAGTAAAAATGAGTTTCAGTGTGCAATGCAGAGGTGCCGCAAACATCTTTGCACCAGTGGGACAATAATGAAGTCCAACAGCCACTTTTAGGATGCCACTAAGTTTCCTCAGTGTTTGCTAGTATAATGGCTTAGTAACAATGAGCTTGAGTGTGCAATGAAGAAGTGCTGCAAATAGATTTGCACTAGTGGGACACTAATGGAAGTCCAACAGCCACTTTTAGGATGCCACTAAGTTTCCTCAATGTTTGCTAGTAACAATGAGCTTGAGTGTGTAATGCAGAGGTGCTGCAAATAGATTTGCACTAGTGCGACACTAATGGAAGTCCAACAGCCACTTTTAGGATGCCACTAAGTTTCCTCAGTGTTTGCTAGTATAATGGCTTAGTAACAATGAGCTTGAGTGTGCAATGCAGAGGTGCTGCAAATAGATTTGCACTAGTGGGACACTAATGGAAGTCCAACAGCCACTTTTAGGATGCCACTAAGTTTCCTCAATGTTTGCTAGTAACAATGAGCTTGAGTGTGTAATGCAGAGGTGCTGCAAATAGATTTGCACTAGTGGGACACTAATGGAAGTCCAACAGCCACTTTCTTTTAGGATGCCACTAAGTTTCCTCAGTGTTTGCTAGTATAATGGCTTAGTAAAAATGAGTTTCAGTGTGCAATGCAGAGGTGCCGCAAATATCTTTGCCCCAGTGGGACAATAATGAAGTCCAACAGCTACTTTTAGGATGCCACTAAGCTTCCTCAGGGTTTGCTAGTATAATGGCTTAGTAAAAATGAGTTTGCGTGTGCAATGCAGTGGTGCCGCAAATAGCTTTGCACCAGTGGGACAATAATAGAATCCAACAGCCACTTTTAGGATGCCACTAAGTTTTCTCAGTGTTTGCTAGTATAATAGCTTAGTAAAAATAAGTTTGAGTGTGCAATGCAATGGTGCCGCAAATAGCTTTGCACCAGTGGGACAATAATGAAGTCTAACAGCCACTTTTAGGATGCCACTAAGTTTCCTCAGTGTTTGCTAGTATTATGGCTTAGTAAAAATGAGCTTGAGTGTGCAATGCAGAGGTGCTGCAAATAGATTTGCACTAGTGGGACAGTAATTGAAGTCACACAGCCACTTTTAGGATGCCACTAAGTTTCCTCAGTGTTTGCTAGTATAATGGCTTAGTAAAAATGAGTTTCAGTGTGCAATGCAGAGGTGCCGCAAATATCTTTGCACCAGTGGGACAAAAATGAAGTCCAACAGCCACTTTTAGGATGCCACTAAGTTTCCTCAGGGTTTGCTAGTATAATGGCTTAGTAACAATGAGCTTGAGTGTGCAATGCAGTGGTGCTGCAAATAGATTTGCACTAGTAGGAGACTAATGGAAGTCCAACAGCCACTTTTTGGATGCCACTAAGTTTCCTCAGTGTTTGGTAGTATAATGGCTTAGTAATAATGAGCTTGAGTGTGCAATGCAGAGGTGCTGCAAATTGATTTGCACTAGTGTGACACTAATGGAAGTCCACCAGACACTTTTAGGATGCCACTAAGTTTCCTCAGTGTTTGCTAGTATAATAGCTTAGTAAAAATGAGTATAATGGCTTAGTAACAATGAGCTTGAGTATGCAATGCAGTGGTGCCGCAAATAGATTTGCACCAGTGGGACAATAATGAAGTCCAACAGCCACTTTTAGGATGCCACTAAGTTTCCTCAGTGTTTGCTAGTATAACGGCTTAGTAATAATGAGTATAATGGCTTAGTAACAATGAGCTTGAGTGTGCAATGCAGAGGTGCTGCAAATAGATTTGCACTAGTAGGACACTAATGGAAGTCCAACAGCCACTTTTAGGATGCCACTAAAGCCTGCTTTACACACTTCAATAGATCTTTCAATCCGTCGTCGGGGTCAAGTTGTAAGTGACGCACATCCGGCATCGTTCGTGACGTATTTGCGTGTGAAACCTACATGCGATCAAGATTGAACGAAAATACGGTGATCGCATACACGTCGTTTATTCCTCATACATTGGACGTTTGGTAGTACGAAACTAGTCAATTGTAACGTGTGACATCCATCATACGATTTTGATATCTGAGGATGCCACTAAGTTTACTCAGTGTTTGCTAGTATAACGGCTTAGTAATAATGAGTATAATGGCTTAGTAACAATGAGCTTGAGTGTGCAATGCAGAGGTGCTGCAAATAGATTTGCACTAGTAGGACACTAATAGAAGTCCAACAGCCACTTTTAGGATGCCACTAAGTTTCCTCAGTGTTTGGTATTATAATAGCTTAGTAACAATGAGCTTGAGTGTGCAATGCAGAGGTGCTGCAAATAGATTTGCACTAGTGTGACACTAATGGAAGTCCAACAACTACTTTTAGGATGCCACTAAGTTTCCTCAGTGTTTGCTAGTATAATGGCTTAGTAACAATGAGCTTGAGTGTGCAATGCAGAGGTGCTGCAAATAGATTTGCACTAGTAGGACACTAATAGAAGTCCAGCAGCCACTTTTAGGATGCCACTAAGTTTCCTCAGTGTTTGCTAGTATAATGGCTTAGTAACAATGAGCTTGAGTGTGCAATGCAGAGGTGCTGCAAATAGATTTGCACTAGTGGGACACTAATGGAAGTCCAACAGCCACTTTTAGGATGCCACTAAGTTTCCTAAGTGTTTGCTAGCATAATGGCTTAGTAAAAATGAGCTTGAGTGTGCAAAGGGCAGGAGCGTACAGTGGCCAGGTTGTGGGTCAGTGTAAAGGAAAGGAAGCCTCACTTTCTATCCCTCCTAATGGTGAAATGCAGCAAGGAACTCCCTGTCCTTAGCTACACAGACGCTCTTATCTGTAGCTGTTAAAACCTCTTTGCACGGACCTGACTGTCACCTATGGCTCTGAGCCTTCTGTTATTAGGCCTTTCAAGGGCTGAAAGAAACTTCTATCCCTATTCTGTATAGCGCTGTGTGTAGAGCGTACACAGTAGTATCGGAGACAGGAGCTCTACCTGCGGTGACTGACACCCAGAAGCAGAAGGCAGATAATGGCGTCCAGACAGGCAGATGCCCGTATTTATAATGCAGGGACATGTGACATGGACATCCTATCACACATTCACACATGTCGTTGCTTCTTTGGCTAAAAGTCTGGGATTGGCTGACATGCTGGCCCGCCCTGTCGTGGGCGAGGAGGTACGGTTGGTGAGGTGCAGGGTCGCGGGGGCAGCGCGGTGCTGGATGGCACTGTGGTACTCACTGTAACAGATGCAGAGTCTCCGGTAAAACAAACGGCTGGATGGACGAGTCCTGCAGCCGGCTATTGTGGTTTCTCCCGGACGGTTGGTGGTGGCTGCCTTTCCCTACACCTTTTGGTGTAACTTCGGTCCCGATGACTTCCCACCGGTAACCCGCTCCCCAGCGTGGATATATGCCGGAGGAGCCCTTTTGCCCACAGGCTCTGGCCCTGGGAATTCTAGCTGTGGCGGTAGCTATATTTCCCTGTTGCTGTACGGTTGCCTTCAGTCGGGTCTTGGTTGTTTGGAAACCCCTGGGGTTCCGGTCACTAACGGATTTGACCTGTTTAACGGTGACTCCAAGCTTGCTCGGGGTTTGCAGGCCCTGCCGGTTTGTGCTAGCTTCTCTTCGCTCCCCGGTTCGGTACCGGCGGGTCACCGCCCGTCCCCGGTCCTACGGTTCCGCGTCGATCTGCCTCTCCTGCTGACGGCCACCGCCGTCTGCCAACCTTGCTCTTGGTGCCCGGGCCACGTACCCGGACACGGTCAGTCTGCTCCTCTACTACCACTTCACTCCTCTCTCTTTCACCTCTCTAACTCTGCACTGACTTCCTTCTCCCGCCTCCAGGACTGTGAACTCCTCAGTGGGTGGGGCCAACCTCCTGGCTCCACCCCACCTGGTGTGGACATCAGCCCCTGGAGGGAGGCAACAAGGATTTGGTGTCTGGCTGATGTGCCTATCTCGGGGTGTGGGGTGTGTTGTTGCAGTACCTGTGACGACCTGGCTCGTCCAGGGTGCCACATTCCCCTTTGGTTAAATGCAGACCGTCCGCGGGCTGCCCGTCCATCACCGGTTTCATTTTCACAACTGAAAAAGGTAAAACCTATAAAAACATTCAACAAGCATTTTTTTTTTAATCTTCCCTTAACAAGAGGCACGGTACTTTATCGTTACTAACGGTAGTCAATTTTTTTTTATTAAACAGACGGCTTCCGCTCTCCCACCTAAACAACCTGGCCCTGATGCTGCGCCTAAGAAGTGGGCAGCACCCCTTGACCCCAGTCCAGATCCAGGCTGCCCGAGCTGGAACGGGTACAGTGTTTCGCACCCTACGGTCACTTCAGGGGACCCCACGTCCATGGGGGACCCCTGACCCCCGGAGGATTGCCACCGGTTATGGTAGTGGCGGGCCTGGGCCATCTCTTTCCTCCAGGCCCATCCTCCAAATCAGCCTCTCCGGAGGCGGTAACGGAATCATGCCAACATAGTTACATTCCCACAAGTTTGTGGTTGCCCTGCTAGTTCTCAGGCATGTCCATAAGCAGTTTCTTATGTACGGTGCAAAGGGTCCCTACGGGGACAACTTGCCGGCAACGGCCGGTTCAATCACTGGCAACAATCAGGTAGCATCTTCGGTTGATTACTTTCAACCATCCACTTATTCACACAGTCAACGTATCACACCCCTAGATGGTAGTTTCCCTGTACCTAAGCGGGGGTCGACCTAGGTTGGGACGTGTGGACCTTCGGGGCCCAATGTCAGTGATGACAGGCAGTGGGACAGAGGGAACAACTGGTTCCTCTTCCCGTCTATCATGTGTGGCAGGCGGAGGCATAGGGGAGCTGGGTACAGGTGCATCCCCGGGCACTGCCTCATCGTCGACCACTTCCATCGCTTTCTCATCCACTGGTTGTGGGAACAGTATCACTGGAAGAATCACTGCGCCATTCTGCGTAGGCCAATCTGCCAGGAAATCGCCCATCATGGTGTGGATTACCCCTTTTTCCTTCTCCCCCACCGGTCTGGGGACCGGAGCTTCAGTTGCCACCCGCAATGGTGGTGGGCACCTCTTCAGGTGGTCCCTGGAAACCGTGGCCAAAGTCTTCCCCTGGTCACGACTGACCTGGTAGGCCTTCCCATCCTCCCATTTGGTGGGTTGTATAACATACGGGGTCTTCTCCCATTGATCATCCAGCTTATGGGTTCTTCTCTTTCGCTTCAGTACTACATCCCGAGGCTGGAAGGGACCTGCAGGCGCCTTCCTGTTGAAGCACTGCTCCTGCTGTCCCCGACTCCGGCACAAGTTCTTTTCTACGTATTCTTGGACCTGTCGGTACTGCGCCCTTCGCCGAGTGTCCCATCCAGCAGTCGAAGGGAGTGCTTCTGGGGCTTCCAGACCCATTTCCAGGTCCACTGGCAGCCGACCGGGCCGATCTCTCATCAGGTACGCCGGTGTGCATTTCGTAGAGCTGGAAGGGATGTTGTTGTACATATCGACCAGATCAGTTAGCTTCTCTGGCCACAGGTTCCGCTCTTCCAGCGGTAACGTCTTGAGGAGGCCCAGGACCAGGTGGTTCATCTTTTCACACATGCCATTGGTCTGGGCATGGTAAGGCGTGGTCTGAATTTTCTTGCAGCCGTACAACTGGCAGAATTCTTGGAACACCTCCGCTTCGAAGGCCGGGCCACGGTCGGTAAGCACTCTCTCCGGGTACCCGTGCAGTCGACAGAAATAGGCCTTGAATGCTCTAGCGGCGGTACGACCGGTTAGGTCCTTGACTGAGACAACCACCATGAATCTTGAATAGTGGTCTACAATGGTCAGAGCGTAGGTATACCCACTTCGGCTAGGGGTGAGCTTCACGTGGTCGAGGGCGACCAGCTCCAGCGGCTGATGCGTAATGATTGGGCGTAGAGGGGCCTTCTGGCTGGCCTCGTCCCTTCTTCTCAGTGCACAGGGACCGCATTCTCGGCACCAGGCCTCCACAGACTCCCGCATCCCACTCCAATAGAATCGCTCCCTCAACAGCATCTCCAGCTTCTTCCACCCAAAGTGCCCAGCACCGTCATGGTATGCCTGTAGGACAGTGGGCACATTAGCCTGGGGAATCACCAGCTGGCGGACCTTCTCGTGGGTCTACGGGTAGATCAATTCACGATACAGCTTCCCTTGGTGCAGGTACAGCCGGGTTCGTTCCCGCCACAGGTGTTGGGCCTCGGCAGGGACGGCAGGGTCTATCCCAGCAGAGCCTTGTTCCACCAGGGTCTTGACCAAGCAGACAGCAGGGGCCTGGTCCTGGGCTTCTTGCCACCCCTGACTGAGCAGCGGATCTAGGTTCACCTGTTGTTGATGGAAATGCAACTTCTCAGCCAGCGGCCGGTGAAACGCAGGCAACTCAATTTCTTCGAGGTCATCATCATCCGGCCCCTCTTCCGACAGGTGGGGCATCCGGGAGAGTGCATTGGCATTAGCATTTGTACGGCCGGTCCGGTACTTGATGGTGAAGTCGTAATTAGCTAGCCTGGCCACCCACTGCTGCTCCAATGCACCCAGCTTAGCTGTATCCAGATGGGTTAGCGGGTTATTGTCCATATAAGCTAGGTAATGGCGGAATCGCTCGGTGATAGCCCACACCAGTGCTAAGAGCTCAAGCTTGAAAGAGCTGTAGTTCTTAGGGTTCCTTTCCGTAGGTCGGAGTTTTCGGCTAGCGTAAGCGATCACCTTCTCCCTTCCGTCTTGGACCTGGGATAAGACTGCCCCCAAGCCCACATTGCTAGCATCGGTGTAGAGGAGGAATGCGAGGCTGTAGTCGGGGTACGCTAGGATTTCTTCCCCGGTCAAGGCCGTCTTCAGCTGGCGGAAGGATTCTTCACGCTTTTCTTCCCACGCCAACGGGGTTCCAAGGGGTCTACCACCCTTGGTCTGTCCCACGAGGAGGTCTTGCATGGGGGCAGCCATTTTCGTGTACCCCTTAATGAAGCGGCGATAGTAGCCCACCAGACCCAGGAACTGTCTCACCTCTCTCACCGTGGTCGGCCTTGGCCAGTCTTGAATGGCAGTGATCTTCTCGGGATCCGGGGCGACGCCTACCGCGCCCACCACATGTCCGAGGTACTGCACCCTGGGCTTCAACAGATGACACTTGGAGGGCTTCAATTTCATCCCATACTTGACAAGGGACTCGAGCACCTCAGCTAGGTGCTTCAGGTGGGCTTCATACGTCTGAGTATACAATTACATCGTCCAGGTACAACAAGACGGTCTCAAAATTCAGATGCCCCAGACAGCATTCCATTAGCCGTTGGAAGGTTCCAGGGGCGTTGCACAGCCCGAACGGCATGCTGCTGAACTCACAGAGTCCCATGGGGGTAGCGAAGGCGGTCTTCTCACGGTCTTCAAGCGCAATGGCCACCTGCCAGTACCCACTGGTGAGGTCAAGGGTAGAGAAATAATTAGCGGTTCTCAGCGCGGCCAGGGACTCTCCTATACGGGGCAGAGGATAGGCATCCTTATGCGTTATCTGGTTGATCTTCCGGTAATCCACACACATCCTCATGGTGCCATCCTTCTTCTTTACCCCTTTAATCCGCCCAAAATCTAATGAATGCTTGCTGAAAACCTGCTCGTACTCCTGTACCACCCTGTATACCCCTTCTTTGTGATGTGTGGGGGTATCATCAGTGCCTACATGTAACTCTTGACACCACTCATCTAACCGCCCCGGGGATGGGTGGTGACTGGCAGGAAGCGGTGCGGTCGCAGGAACGGCCTCTTGGATAGTGTGGGGGTCTAGAGTAAGCAGCATGGTGAGGGTAGCGTACCGGGGAAGCCTAACCTCCTCCTCCCCGCAGTTTAACACCCTAACGGGCACTCTACCTTTCTTGACGTCTACCACCCCTCGGGCGGCCATTGCTGTGGGCCAGTGCTTGGAGGGCATAGGCTCTACCATGGCCGGGTAATCTCGTCCCTGGGGACCTACCGCTGCCCTGCACCAGATCATCATCTTACTCCTGGGAGGCACAATCAACAGGGCCGCATCCATCACTCTCACTCCCCCAATCTCTCCTCCTGTGGAGTTAACTTGTTGCCGATACATCAAGCCCCGGATCTCACGCTGCACAGCCCTCTGTCGGCCTCCTGCTGCTGTGGCGGCTAACTGCCACAGTAGGGTCAACACCTCACTCATGGAGTGCTCCATCACATTAGTCCCTAGCACTACCTTCGGGTTATGGTTACTGGGTTCATTCATTATCACAATCATTCCCTGGTGCTGCAGTTCAGCCCGTCCCATGGTCATGGCTACTTGTTTGTACCCCACTTGGGTCAAGGGGAGTCCATCGGCTGCGACCAGTGTCATGCTACCATCTGGAGGGGCAAGTTCATCATTTCCCCGATACCGCTGATACAGTGTGTAAGGTATCGTGGTTACCTGGGATCCAGTGTCCAGGAGTGCCATCAGCGGGATGCCGTCCACTGCCAGAGGGATGATGGGCCGGGCTCCAATGTACCGGTCCCGCCAGTCGGGGGGGCCACGGGGTTCTACTCCTGAGGATTGGCCCTTGGCCCCAGGGGTTGTTCGTTTAACGGACACCGTCGGGAGTAGTGGCCGGGCTTGCTGCACCTGTAACAAATTGGAAGTCCATACCGTGAGTCATTGGCCTTTCTCTTCTGCATCCAGGGGACGTCCTCCGGGCTGTTGACGAGCTGCATCCTCCCCGGGGGCTTGGGTCTCGTCGGAGGCTGGAGTGCGGCGAGGATCTTGGCGAGGTCTCCATCCATGCAACGGACCTGGGCAGCCAGCTCCTCCATCATTTCTCCAGGGGCTTCAGGCGCCGAGGGAGCTGGGAGAGAAGGGGCTACCACGATGGGGGCCGTCTCAGCTGGCCATGGGGCCGCCTCTGGGACGTCGGATGCTGGGGGTTGCAGAGCTTTGATGGCCCGTTCTTTCAGCATGGCAAAGTCCACATTAGGGTGTTCTAGGGCCCACAGCCGGAGCTGCTTGCGGTCCTCCGAGGATCCCATCCCCTGCACGAACTGCTCGACCAACATTTTGTTGCTGTCTGCATCATTAATGGCATCCACCTGCTTCAGTGTGCGGAGGGAAGTTTGCAGGCGCAAAGCAGTCTCTAATACTAACTGCAGGTCGCTGTCGGCATTGGTAAAACTGCATCCGCAGCTCGGCTTCGGTGCGGGTCTCAAAGGCAATCTGTAGCTTTTCAAAGATGGTGGCCACGGAGGACCGGTCCCCCTCGGTCCAGGTCTCCATCTCCTGCTCAGCTGCACCGGTTAGCTGCCCCAGCACTACCGCTGCACCTTGCTTATCGGTCAGGGGATACAGTTCTAGGACCAGGTTAAGCTTCTTCCGGAAGACCTATAAAGCGTCAGGTTTCCCGTCGTACTGTGGCAGCCAAGTAGCTCCGGGCACATAGGGCAAGCAGAACGGCATCACCTGGGCAATAGCGGGGGCCGCGGCCTCCCCT
Source organism: Anomaloglossus baeobatrachus (assembly GCF_048569485.1). Lineage (NCBI taxonomy): Eukaryota > Metazoa > Chordata > Amphibia > Anura > Aromobatidae > Anomaloglossus > Anomaloglossus baeobatrachus. Next base: position 91,793,175 of record NC_134362.1, read on the forward strand.
GCTCGTGTGGCCGGAGGACGGCCTGGCCTATTCTCATTTGCGGGCGCCTCTATGGCTGTGACCGCCGCTCCTCCAGTGTCCTCGTCGGGCGCACACATCTTGTTTCCGCCCCCCCTTGGTTCTTTCTCAGCACCTCCTCTTCAGGGGCGGAGCTTCGGCTTTCGCGCCTCCACTGCTCAAGAAGACGCTCGAGCGGGAAAATCTTCGCGCCCAAGATGGCGGTTTCTGAAATTTTTCGGCCGGACACCGCCGGCGGGATACAAGGCGCACTTCTACCAGCCAGCAGAACAGTAAGATCCTGTTCATGACGCCAAGTTGTCGCAGGCAGGGAGGTACGGTTGGTGAGGTGCAGGGTCGCGGGGGCAGCGCGGTGCCGGATGGCACGGTGGTACTCACTCAGCCAAGAACAGATGCAGAGTCTCCGGTAAAACAAACGGCTGGATGGACGGGTCCTGCAGCCGGCTGCTGTGGTTTCTCCCGGACGGTTGGTGGTGGCTGCCTTTCCCTGCACCTTTTGGTGTAATTTCGGTCCCGATGGCTTCCCACCGGTAACCCGCTCTCCAGCGTGGATATATGCCGGAGGAGCCCTTTTGCCCACAGGCTCTGGCCCTGGGAATTCTAGCTGTGGCGGTAGCTGTATTTCCCTGTTGCTGTTTGGACGGTTGCCTTCAGTTGGGTCTTGGCTGTTTGGAAACCCCTGGGGTTCCGGTCACTAATGGATTTGACCTGTTTAAGGGCAACTCCAAGCCTGGTCGGGGTCCGCAGGCCCTGCCGGTTTGTGCTGGCTTTTCTTCGCTCCCCGTCCCCGGTCCTACGATTCTGCGTCAATCTGCCTCTCCTGCAGACAGCCACCACCGTCTGCCAACCTTGCTCTTGGTGCCCGGGCCACGTACCCGGACACGGTCAGTCTGCTCCTCTACTACCACTTCACTCCTCTCTCTTTCACCTCTCTAACTCTGCACTGACTTCCTTCTCCCGCCTCCAGGACTGTGAACTCCTCAGTGGGTGGGGCCAACCGCCTGGCTCTACCCCACCTGGTGTGGACATCAGCCCCTGGAGGGAGGCAACAAGGATTTGGTGTCTGGCTGATGTGCCTATCTCGGGGTGTGGGGTGTGTTGTTGCAGTACCTGTGACGACCTGGCTAGTCCAGGGCGCCACAGCCCCACTACACGCGCGCTTAGGGAAGGAAGACAAGGAAAAAAAAAAATGGCGATCGCCATTATCCCAGCAGCAGTGATCTGAATGCGCTGTCCCCGCACACTATACTCTGAAATTTCATAACAGTGTGAGTCACAGAGTGACTTACACTATTACAGTGAAGAGCCAGCTAGTAATTAGCTTGGTTTTTTGCTGCTAGAACCGTTCTTGAACGTAACTAGAACTATCGAGCTTTTAGCAAAAATCTCGAGTTCTAGTTTGATCTAGAACAGCCCCCAAAATCACTCAAACCGCGAACTGGAGAACCACGAACCGCGCTCAACTCTAGTTATAAATGCAGAAACAACCTACATGTCAGAGTTGGGCTGAGAACACGGGTTTTTCAGGTTTATCGCATATACATCTCAGTGAGTTTACTCCACACCAATGCTCTAATGGGTTGGTTCAACATCCCCTGAACGAAAAATAAGTATATCTTATACTACTACTATGTCAGTAAATTGCTGACAATATGTATGTTTGATAACCTGGTAGCGAGGATAGATGAATCTATGCCAAAGCGCACAATGCGCACACTGACACAATGCATCGTGCAAATCCTAAGGAACCAACCCACTTTTACATATATGAGACAGAAATCTTTATACTGACAATAAGAACCACCTACTTACAAATAAAATAGAACTGCATATAAAACAAATTTGATCACAAAGAGATAATGTCATATCACCTGTGAAGCAAATTCAATGCCCACCAAATGTGAGTGAGTATATTGTTATAAACCCATGTTGCATTAAAGATTGCTTCACATTATGATATCGGCAGACCCTCCTGATATGAAAAATAATTATCCAACATGGTAGAAGGAAAATTATCATGTTATGAATGCAGAAACAACCTACAAGTCAGAGTTGGGTTGAGAACATGGGTTTTGTCAGGTTTATCGCATATACATCCCAGTGAATTGACTCCACACTAATACTATAATAGGCTGGTTCAACATCCCCTGAACGAAAGTAAGTATATCTTATACTACTACCATGTCAGTAAATTGCTGACAATACGTATGTCTGATAACCTGGTAAGGAGGATAGATGAATCTATGCCAAAACGCACAATGCGCACACTAACACAATGCATCGTGCAGATCCTAAGGAACCAACCCGCTTATACATATATCAGACAGAAATCTTTATGCTGACATATCTGTAAGAACCACCTACTTGCAAAAAAAATAAAGCTACACACGGTATTCATCCCAGGGGGAGGTACCCCAACCCAATCCTGAGAACCTGCATCACTGAAAAGCAATACCGTACACTAAATCGAGGTCAATGGTAATTTATATATGTCTATCAGTCACAATTACAGAGCATAACAATCAAAGACCTTGTATAAATTACACTTTAATTGATTTAGATTGTTTATTACAAATATAAAAGTAATAATTGACCGCATATAAACCAGATATCAAGTCTGAACCAGAACCCAGCATGGTGTACAATGGTGGTGTCAGATGACAGTAACTAATAGTTCCCAAAGATACATTCAGACAGACTTCATTAATTACCGTATTTTTCGGACTATAAGACGCACCGGACTATAAGACACACCCTTTTTTTAGAGGAGGAAAAAATAGAAAAAAAATTAAATTAAAAAAAATGTGGTCATGACACATTGTTATGGGGGGGTGGGTCTGCTGCTGATGCTGTTATGGAAGTAATAATATACCCAAATTCTGTACTCATATCCCCCATTCTGAGCCCCTTCCAGGTAGATATGGCCCCCATCGTGGAATATGTACCTTGTTTTTCCAAAAATAAGACACTGTCTTATATTTTTTTTGCCCCCCAAAAAAGCACTAGGGCTTATTTTTGGATGAGGTCTTATTCTTGGAGAAACACGGTTGGGGGTAAGTTTACACCCCAAAAAAGCAGACCCCCCCACTTCCCAGGAGACTCATACTCACCATACCAGGACGTCTGCGTGGTTCCCAGGTCCTCCTGTTATCTCCGGTCGGTGCTGCACGCCGCCCTACCCTGCTGCTAGCTGACACGCTGACACACACAGAAGATCCTGGACACACACAGCAGATCACACACACAGCAGATCTCACACACACACACACACACACACACACACACAGCAGATCACAGATATACACAGCAGATCACACACAGCAGATCACAGATACACACATCCGATCACAGGCACACACGCACAGCAGATCGCAGGCACACGCAGCCATCACAGATACACACATCCGATCGCAGGCACACACAGTCATCACAAATACACATATCCGATCGCAGGCACACACAGCCGATCACAGATACACACATCCTATCACAGGCACACACAGCCGATCACAGATACACACATCCGATCGCAGGCACACACAGCCGATCACAGATACACACATCCTATCACAGGCACACACAGCCGATCACAGATACACACATCCTATCACAGGCACACACAGCCGATCACAGATACACACATCCTATCACAGGCACACACAGCCGATCACAGATACACACATCCTATCACAGGCACACACAGCCAATCAGATACACACACCCTATCACACACACACACACAGCAGATCACACACAGCAGATCGCAGGCACACAGCAGATCACAGATACACACAGCCGATCACAGACAGCAGATCGCAGGCACACACAGCCATCACAGATACACACATCCGATTGCAGGCACACACAGCCGATCACAGATACACACATCCGATCGCAGGCACACACAGCCGATCACAGATACACACATCCGATCGCAGGCACGCACAGCCGATCACAGATACACACATCCGATCACAGACACACACAGCCAATCACAGAAAAACACAGTCGATTGCAGACACACAGCAGATCACACACACACACACAGACACACACACACACATCACATCCAGCACTTACGGCAGCAGGGAATGAGAGCAAGTCACGTGTCCGGCCGCAGGTCCTGTTCGTCGCGCTGCACTGCACTGCCTCTCAGGATTCTCCCGGCGAGAAGAGATCGGTGTCACTGGATGAGGTGAGTATGTATGCGATCTGATGTGTGTGCGATCCGATGTTTGTGTGTGTGTGTGATTTGATGTTTGCGTGTGATCCGATGTTTGTGTGTGCGATCTGACTGTGTGTGCGATCTGACTGTGTGTGCGATCCGATGTTTGTGTGTGAGATCTGGTGTGTGTGTGTGTGATCTGATTGTGTGTGTGAGCTGATGTGTGCGGGTGTGCGATCACTGCAGGTCCTGCTGCTCGGCGTCTGAGTGTAATTGCCGGGTGCCGCTGTGTATAATGAAGTGTCATGCAGTATCTGTAACTTTTTTAGCTGCACGGACACTTCATTATTGATCCGGGACTAGGGCTTATTTTCAGGGGAGGGCTTATATTTAAGCCTTTCTCCAAAAATGCTGAAAATCCCTGCTAGGGCTTATTTTTGGGGGAGGTCTTATTTTTGGAAAAACACGGTATGTTTCCCATCCTTATGTGTGTGATCCTCCAACTGTGTGTGTGTGTGTGTGTGTGTGTGTGTGTGTGTGTGTGTGTGTGTGTGTGTATGTATATAATGATGGAACCCTGTCCAGGTGTACAGTAATGCCTTTATATACTAAATTTATTTATTGCCTTAATTTTACAGATGTGATGCTCACCTAACTTTGTTTGGTCCTTCCTCTGCACTAGAAGCAAAGTCTCCCATTTCTGAAGAGGACCTGCAGTGATGTAATGAAGAGGCGGGGCACTGTGTTGTTCTGTGCTGCTCTGGCGCACCCCTCTTCATTTCATCACTGCAGGTCCTGCTGTTACGGGAGACTTTATTTTTAGTGCAGAGGAAGGATCAAAATGAAAGCAATGTAGGCACTCAGCACAGAGACTGCGGGCTGTGCTGTGAAGGTATGCCGTGCTTTGGCCCGGACACTACAGTGATGTGCACTTCCTCTGGGCCAGACATAATTGCAGCGGCATCCTGCTCCTGCCTCCTAAACAGCTGACACACAGTCTCCTCAGCCTCTGCAGGAAGCTGGCGGCTGGAGCTCACACGTGTGTCCTCTGTTTACATTAAATAAGTATTGATTTGCTGCTGCTCACACCCACTTCTAGGCACTGACTGAAGAGAGCGGAGAGAAGTGGGCAGGGAGCAGCTAATGAATATTCGCTTACTTTAAACAGCGGGCACACGTGGTTTCTCCAGCCGCCAGCTTCCTGCAGCAGCGACCCTCCCTGCCTCCTGTGATCCCACTGCATAGCGCTGACTCCCCACAGCTCCCTACCCCATAGGTACCCCACTTTGACATTCAGACCATAAGACGCACCCCCACACTTTCATCCCAAATTTGGAGGGAAAAAAATGCGTCTTATGGTCCAAAAAATACGGTAGTTATTTGGGTATACTACATCAGCATCCCAAGGTATTCGTCCCGAGAAAAAAATCCCCCAGCCCAATCCCAAGAGCTTCAACTGCCGGAAATTAGTACCACACAATAAAACTAGATTAATGGTAAAATGCATACATCCATCCGTCATAATTACAGAAAATATCGATCAGAGGTCCATATATAATGCAATCTCATTCATTTAGAATTTTTATTATTACAAATACAAAAAATGTTCATTAAGCGCATATGGACGAGATATTAAGTTCGTACCAATACCCAGCATGGTATACAATGGTGATGTCAGATGTCAATAATAAATAGTTCCCAAAAAAACATTCAGTTGAGTCCATTAATCTGACATGTCCAGATGCCTCGAAAGTCCACACTCAGGTCTCAAATCCAGTTCTGATATTGATGATGTCACCCCAAGAACTACAAGGAAAATGGAAAGCATGAGTTCACAAGTCACATTGTTTTGTAGAAACCGGTATATAAAAGTTCTTCATTGAGACCCTGTGGTACCAGGCTCCGTAATTCAAAGATATGTCTGGACTCCCGACACAGCAGTTCCTTGTTGACATCACCCCCTCGAAAATTTGGGCTAACTGAGTCAATCACAATGACCCTCAATGTCCCAGGACGTGCCGAATGATGTTCCAAAAAATGTGAAGCTACCGATGAAATGCTCTTACCCTTTTCCTTGTCTGCTCTGGCTGTGCCAATATTCGAGAGATGCTGCTGTAGTCTTCTGCGTAATTCTTGTGTTGTATGTCCTATGTACAATTTTGGACAAGCACATATCAGTACGTACACAACATTTCTTGAGCGGCAATTATGGTACTTCTTGGCCCTTATATTTCTGGGAAAGATAGATAATTGCACATTATCAGAGGCCACCATAAAAAGACACACATTACACGACCCACATGGGTACGTACCCTTCATCCTAGTTCCCGAACCCATTCTAGTCACTGGTCTCCTAAAATGGCTCTTTGTTAGAAGACTCTTCAAGTTTTCAGCTCGCCTCGCAATCAGCGTTGGTCGCGTAGAGATATGTTGTAACAATCTTTCGGCACTCTGTAGGATGCCCCAATTGCGGTCCAAGATGTTCCTGATGTTCTCAGATTGTATATTGTACGTTGTTATCAAATTCCCTGTATTAGGCTGGTTCTTCTTCCTTGTAGCCCAAAGGTCAGACCTATCCGTATGTCTGGAAAACTTAAAGGCCCCTGATACCACTTTCCGTGGATAGCCCCTCTTGCGGAGTGTTCAGGTCAAATCCAGAGCGTGGTGATTAAAATCCTCAAGGCTATTGCAGTTTCTTCTAATCCGCATGTACTGTCCTTTAGATATCCCCTTCCAGACATGCGAAGGATGGAAACATGAAAAGGTGCAAGATGTTATTCGTAGCCGTCACTTTCCGATAAAGGGAGGTAACCAGTTTACAACCATGTAGAGAGATCGTCAAATCCAAAAATTCCACTGATGCTTCCGAAATTGTCAAGGTCAATTTGATGTGGTGGGGATTGGCATTCAATGTAGTGATGAATTCTTCACATGTCTCATGCGGACCTGCCCAAAGGAACAAAATGTCATCTATAAATCAAAACCATTGTATGACATGCTCCCTGAACAGATCCTGTGTGCATATAAATGTGTCCTCCCACCACCCCATGAAAATATTAGCATAGGCCGGGGTACAGCGTGCGCCCATCGCTGTGCCAGCCGCCTGCCTATAGTAGGCGTGATCGAACACAAAATAACTCTTCTCCAACACAAAACGTAATAGCTCAATCAGGAGGGAATCATGGCCTCTATCCCTAGTTGTCTGTTGATCCATAAAGAACATCACTGCCGCAATGACCCTCAAAGAACCCCCCTATCCCGACACAATTGGCCTGCCTGGGGGCTCAACCATATCCTTATGCACTTTTGGAAGCATGTAAAAGGTCGGCGTCACTGGTTTGTTGGTGGTCATGAATTTCAGTTCCTTCTGCATAATGATGTGAAGTTGAAATGCGTTTTCCAATAGCTGGTCCAATTTCTTCTTGAAAATAGCCGTGGGGTTCGAGGGCAGCACCTGATAACAAAAGGCATTAAATAGTTGTTTCTTTGCTTCTTTAAGATATAGTTCTATGGGCAATAGAACTATATTGCCCCCTTTGTCCGCCTCTCTTATAAGGAAAGAATCTTCCCTTTTTAGTTTTTTCAAAACCCCCAGTTCCTCTCTAGTGAGATTACCATTTCCAGTGGCTCCCTCACTTAATCCCTGAATATCCTTGCAAGTGTTATCAAAAAATATTTGAAGAGCAGGGAACAAGTGAAGGGATGGAGTAGCCTGTGACAATTGCCTGCCTGTAAAAACAGGATGCCTACCTGTATTATTCTCCTCCAAAAGCTCCAGGAGATCTTGAAAGGCTTGCCTCTTATCCACAGGCATTGTATCAATGAGTGCTGGTTGTTTATAAAGGAGTTTGAAAGCAAGCTGCCTGCAAAAGAGATAAAGGTCTTTTGTAAGGATGAATTTATCGAGATGGTTTGTAGGGGAGAAGGACAATCCCTTAGCGGTGCTTCACACACAGCGAGATCACTGCTGAGTCACGGTTTTTGTGACCTCATTAGCGATCTCGCTGTGTGTGACACTGAGCAGCGATCTGACCCCTGCTGTGAGATCGCTGATCGTTACACACAGCCCTGGTTTATTATTTTATTGTTGCTCTCCCGCTGATAAGCACACATCGCTGTGTGTGACAGCGAGAGAGCAACAATCCTGAATGTGCAGGGAGCAGGAGCCGGCGTCTGACAGCCTGCGGTAAGCTGTAACCAAGGTAAACATCGGGTAACCAAGGTGGTTACCCGATATTTACCTTTGTTACCAGCATCTGCAGCTCTCACGCTGCCAGTGCCGGCTCCCTGCTCCATGCACACGAGCCGGCAGGACACATCGGGTAAATAAGCAAAGGTTTGCTTATTAACCCGATGTGTGCTGTGGCTACGAGTGCAGGGAGCCAGTGCTAAGCGGTGTGCACTGGTAACTAAGGTAAACATCGGGTAACCATACCCGATGTTTACCTTAGTTACCAGTGTCCGCAGCTTCCAGATGCCGGCTCCGTGCAAGCGCAGCGTCGCTTCCACATCGCTGCTGGCTGGGGGCTGGTCACTGTTCGCTCGTGAGATCTGCCTGTTTGACAGCTCACCAGCGACCATGTAGCGATGCAGCAGCGATCCTGACCAGGTCAGATCGCTGGTGGGATCGCTGCTGCATCGCTAAAGTGTGACGGTACCCTTAGACAGAAGGCCTATCTCTACATCAGAAAGTTGGTATGATGATAAATTGATAATCTGCAGGTTACCTTCACTCTCAGACATCATTGTTCCTTCCTGGTTCTCCTCGTTTCCCGTCTGTATGCTTGGGACCAACATTTGTACTTCTTGCCCCTTTTTCTTGGAAGGTCTGCTCCAGCCCCTTAGGGTACGTTTTCGAGGTCGCTTACCTCTGAGGATTAAAAGAAAAAGAAAAAAAAAAAAAAAAAAAAAAAAAAAAATCGCTCGACGCTGACTCTCGCGGAGCAGATGTTAAAGTAGTGTCTACACGTACTGGCTTCGTCTGGTTTCCAAAGTGAGACCATTTGAAAATCTGATTTTTATCAAAATCTGTTTTGTCTCGGGCCAATTTTCTTTTGTTTCCTTGAACAATATGTTTTTCAAAGACCTCAATGGTGTCCTTAAGCTTTTTTTTGAAAAGGCTCAACCACACCCTTAGCATCAAATTTGCCCAGAAGTTGTTCCCTGGTTTTGATTTCACTCTTAAGTAGTGAGAGCTGGCTCCTATCGTGCTCCAACAACAAATCAATCAATATAGATGAACATTTAGCCAGACCCTGATCTGCCTTCCAGGCCGGAAAGATCTGAACCCAGAGTCCCCTGGGTATAATCCTCAATCTTTCATATTCCTCCAAACTCTTACAGTTCCAGTAAGTTTTAGTCAATTTCTTATGTAAATTGGTCAGTTTGTTTGATATTCGTCTAACCTCCACCTCCTCCGTCGTTACTGAGGTAGGAGTCAAACTATCCCCTATGTCAAAAACATCACCAGAATTATTACACCAGGCTGCTTCTCTAGCATCCAGATCCAACCCCTGCTTTACTAATATTCACACAGCTAATAGTTCTAGTAATACAATTACTCAAACCTCAAGAAAACGTATGCACAAAAAATCTATCAATCTAACCAAATACTTTACCAAAATCATGGACATAAAAATAAGGGGCCTGCCAACCCCAAGAAAGAAGTGGAAACCACTGATATATCAGAATTTAAAGAACGGGGGCACCTATCCTCATATTGGGATCATCATCAGCAATACTGAGACTAAATAAAAGGAGAAAAAAGAGTCGCTGTAAATAGGGATCAACCAATAAGATTTGTTCAATTAACAAATGGTAATTTTATTGATACAAAATTTGTGCATACATAATAACCACACAAGACAGTGAAAAGGTCAATGGATTAAAAACATTTAAAATACAGAAAATCAACGAACACCCCAATACATACAGTCAGGGCCAGAAATATTTGGACAGTGACACAAGTTTTGTTATTTTAGCTGTTTACAAAAACATGTTCAGAAATACAATTATATATATAATATGGGCTGAAAGTGCACACTCCCAGCTGCAATATGAGAGTTTTCACATCCAAATCGGAGAAAGGGTTTAGGAATCATAGCTCTGTAATGCATAGCCTCCTCTTTTTCAAGGGACCAAAAGTAATTGGACAAGGGACTCTAAGGGCTGCAATTAACTCTGAAGGCGTCTCCTTCGTTAACCTGTAATCAATGAAGTAGTTAAAAGGTCTGGGGTTGATTACAGGTGTGTGGTTTTGCATTTGGAAGCTGTTGCTGTGACCAGACAACATGCGGTCTAAGGAACTCTCAATTGAGGTGAAGCAGAACATCCTGAGGCTGAAAAAAAAGAAAAAATCCATCAGAGAGATAGCAGACATGCTTGGAGTAGCAAAATCAACAGTCGGGTACATTCTGAGAAAAAAAGGAATTGACTGGTGAGGTTGGGAACTCAAAAAGGCCTGGGCGTCCACGGATGACAACAGTGGTGGATGATCGACGCATACTTTCTTTGGTGAAGAAAAACCCGTTCACAACATCAACTGAAGTCCTTAACACTCTCAGTGAAGTAGGTGTATCTGTCTCTAAGTCAACAGTAAAGAGAAGACTCCATGAAAGTAAATACAAAGGATTCACATCTAGATGCAAACCATTCATCAATTCCAAAAATAGACAGGCCAGAGTTAAATTTGCTGAAAAACACCTCATGAAGCCAGCTCAGTTCTGGAAAAGTATTCTATAGACAGATGAGACAAAGATCAACCTGTACCAGAATGATGGGAAGAAAAAAGTTTGGAGAAGAAAGGGAACGGCACATGATCCAAGGCACACCACATCCTCTGTAAAACATGGTGGAGGCAACGTGATGGCATGGGCATGCATGGCTTTCAATGGCACTGGGCCACTTGTGTTTATTGATGACATAACAGCAGACAAGAGTAGCCGGATGAATTCTGAAGTGTACCGGGATATACTTTCAGCCCAGATTCAGCCAAATGCCGCAAAGTTGATCGGACGGCGCTTCATAGTACAGATGGACAATGACCCCAAGCATACAGCCAAAGCTACCCAGGAGTTCATGAGTGCAAAAAAGTGGAACATTCTGCAATGGCCAAGTCAATCACCAGATCTTAACCCAATTGAGCATGCATTTCACTTGCTCAAATCCAGACTTAAGACGGAAAGACCCACAAACAAGCAAGACCTGAAGGCTGCGGCTGTAAAGGCCTGGCAAAGCATTAAGAAGGAGGAAACCCAGCGTTTGGTGATGTCCATGGGTTCCAGACTTAAGGCAGTGATTGCCTCCAAAGGATTCGCAACAAAATATTGAAAATAAAAATATTTTGTTTGGGTTTGGTTTATTTGTCCAATTACTTTTGACCTCCTAAAATGTGGAGTGTTTGTAAAGAAATGTGTACAATTCCTACAATTTCTATCAGATATTTTTGTTCAAACCTTCAAATTAAACGTTACAATCTGCACTCGAATTCTGTTGTAGAGGTTTCATTTCAAATCCAATGTGGTGGCATGCAGAGCCCAACTCGCGAAAATTGTGTCACTGTCCAAATATTTCTGGACCTAACTGTAGCTCCATATCAGGAACCTGACACCAAAATCCCAAGTAGGACTATACTAGGTGTATTACTCTATAATAAATATATGTTCAGGAGCAGGACATGAGTGTGATCTATCACTGCAAACCATATATCCTATCACACACAAAAGTACAGTACTATATCTGATACCACCATAAATACATATAAAATGCTAACAACCCACCAGCAGGGTAAATATTATAATTTCAATGTGCCAGAGTCAAATGGTTAAACTAGTTAAACCACTGACCACCCAGAAACATCCAAGTCTGGGCTTGCTGCAGTTCAGTACAACAGTTCACATACTTATATACAATTATCTCTATACCCCAACCAAATGACTTTGAGAGAAAACAGAGAAACAATCCTATCTCAACTACACTGAGTATACCTAAGCGATTAATGAAATTCATCAGCTTCTAAACTGAAAGCAGAATTTTCACAACCTTAAATGATTATCTTGCACTAAAATATCTTTCAGTAACCTGCTTCTGGAAAAGTTCAGATATGGCCTGAAGTTCTTTGCTTGCCATGATGAAATCTAGTGCGGGTATTAAGTCCTTTATAACAGCAAGGAAATAAAGAATGTGGCAGCAGCACTGGAGGATCTGGTCTCTGATCTTGCAATAAACTTTAGCCTGAAATAATCAATATACCTATCTAATAGTGATGGGCGGACTCCAAGATAACCGGGACTGGCGGACTTAACCGGATTTAAAAAAAAAATCATGTTCTGTGCTGGATGCCAGTTCCCATAAAAGTCTATGGGGACCAGAATCCTGTGAATAAAAATGGTGGTAGGTGGGATAGGAGGATAGGAGCAAGCGGGCAATTACAGAGGCTTGGGTGCGGCTGTAACTGCTCCCATAGCCACTCATTCCCTTTTGGGGCCACTAATTTCCTTCATTGAATATGCACTGCTTTCCCCCACTCCCCAGCGATGTGATTGGTTGCAGTCAGAAGTAGAGTTGAGCGTGGTTCGTGGTTTGCCTGTTCTAGGTTCTAGTGATTTTGGGGGGTGTTCTAGATAGAACTAGAACTCGAGCTTTTTGCTAAAAATTCGGCAGCACGAGTTACGTTCGAGAACGGTTCTATCCGCAAAAAGCCTAGCAAAATTACTAGCTGGCTTTTCACTGTAATAGTGTGAGTCACTCTGTGATTCACACTATTATTAAATTTCAGTGTATAGTGTGCGGGGGGCACGGGTTTTAGATCTGTGGTGCTGAGAAAATGCCGATCGCCATTTTTTTTTTGTATAAGCCCGCGTGTAGTGGGGCGGGCCAGCATGTCAGCCAATCCCAGACACACACACAGCTAAGTGGACTTTTTGCCAGACAAGCAAGGGCATGTGTCATAGGCTGTGAATGTCACATGTCCTTGCATTATAAATACGGCCATTTTCCCTCAGGACGCCATTATCAGCCTTCTGCGTCTGGGTGACAGTCAATGCTCACGCAGCTCCTGTCGCCGGTCCGGCTGTGTACACTATACACACAGCGCTCTACAGATTAGGGACAGAAGTTTATTTCAGCCCTTTTGAGGGCTCATTTCCTCGGGCTCAGAGCCATAGGTGACAGTCAGGTCCGTGGAAACGCTGTATACAGCTTCAGATAACAGCGTCTGTGTACCTTAAGTCAGGGACTTCCTTGCTGCATTTCACCATTAGGAGGGATAGAAAAGTAAGCATTCCTTTCCTCTACACTGACCCACAACCCGGCCACTGTACCCTCCTGCCCTTTTTTGCAAAGCCATTTTAATTGCAGAGTGCTGCCAGTTAGTGCCATCCAAAAAGTGGCTGCTGTACTCCATTAGTGTGCCACTTGTGCCAAGCAAGTCCCACCACCTCTGAATTCTCCCCTCCTGCTCTTTTTTGCAAAGCCATTTTAATTGCAAAGAGTGCTGCCAGTGAGTGCCATCCAAAAAGTGGCTGCTGTACTCCATTAGTGTTCCACTCGTGCCAAGCAATTTCCAGCACCTCTGCATTCCACCCTCCTGCTCACTTTTACTAAGCTATTATAATAGCCAACACTGCTGAAACTTAGTAGAAATCCAAAAAGTGGCTGCTGTACTCCATTAGTGTCTCACTGGTGCCAAGCAATTTCCATCACCTCTGCATTCCACCCTCCTGCACATTTTTACTAAGCTATTTAAATAGCAAACACTGCTGAAACTCAGTGGCATCCAAAAAGTGGCTGCTGTACTCCATTAGTGTCCCACTGGTGCCAAGCAATTTTCAGCACCTCAGCATTCTACCCTCCTGCACATTTTTTTAAGCTATTATAATAGCAACCAGTGGGGAAAATTAGTGGCATCCAAAAAGTGGCTGCTGTACTCCATTATTGTCCCACTGGTGCCAAGCAATTTCCAGCACCTCTGCATTCCACCCTCCTGCACATTTTTACTAAGCTATTTTAATAACAAACACTGCTGAAACTTAGTGGCATCCAAAAAGTGGCTGCTGTACTCCATTAGTGTCCCACTGGTGCTAAGCAATTTTCAGTACCTCTACATTCCACCCTCCTGCTCATTTTTACTAAGCTATTTTAATAGCAAACACTGCTGAAACTTTGTGGCATCCAAAAAGTGGCTGCTGTACTCCATTAGTGTCCCACTGGTGCCAAGCAATTTTCAGCACCTCAGCATTCTACCCTCCTGCACATTTTTTTTAAGCTATTATAATAGCAACCAGTGCTAAAACTTAGTGGCATCCAAAAAATGGCTGCTGTACTCCATTAGTGTTCCACTGGTGCCAAGCAATTTCCAGCAACCCTGCATTCCACCCTCCTGCACATTTTTACTAAGCTATTTTAATAGCAAACACTGCTGAAACTTAGTGGCATCCAAAAAGTGGCTGCTGTATTTTATTAGTGTCCCACTGGTACCAAGCAATTTTCAGCACCTCAGCATTCTACCCTCCTGCACATTTTTTTTAAGCTATTATAATAGCAACCAGTGCTAAAACTTAGTGGCATCCAAAAAGTGGCTGCTGTACTCCATTAGTGTCCCACTGGTGCAAAGCAATTTTCAGCACCTCAGCATTCTACCATCCTGCACATTTTTACTAAGCTATTATAATAGCAAACTGTGCTGCCAGTTTAAGGGCCACAGTTGCATTGTCAGGGATAGTCAGTGTTGTTTCTTCAGCTGTCAATAAAGCTAGACCACCTCTGCAATCTACACCACCTCTCAAGTTTTACTACCACATTTTAAGTGTACAATCTTGTTGCTATCAAAATGAGTAACAAAATGACAGATGCTGGTGGAAAGGGGAACAGGCGTGTTGGAAAAGGAAAAAAGTTTTTGTCCGTGGGGAAGGTGGCAAAGCTACATTAACATCTGCTAAAGATAGGCCATCTTCCAGCAAAATTAAGATGTCTACTACTTTCCGTGGACAATCCGATGTGCTCCCTTTTTTACGGACCTGAACAACTGTAACAAAGGTAGATGATGCAAAAAAAGCACATGCTTGAATGGATCTCATGTGCTCCAACAAGTGCCCTCTCCTCCACCTCAACTACCGCATCCAAAAAAAAACAGTCCTCTGAGTTGTCATCCCAATCACACTTGCTTTATCCCAGCTCTCAAGTCTCCATCCGCCCTGCACAGTATGGTGCAACAGAGATGGCTGAGTCTGCCGAGCTGTTCAGTCACACTATAGCCTGGGAATCAGAGGTATTCTCCCAAGTTACAGAGAGTGCAGACCAGGAAATGGTCTGCAGTGATGCCCAGAACCTTTGTGACTCAGATTCAGGCCGTGATGACCAAGTTTCTGAGCATAATGTTGACCTTTATTCACAAACTGTAACACCTGTTCATAGAGACAATGAGGAACATACTGATGACAATGAGACGCAGATACCAGATTGGGATGACAACATAAATATTCGGTCAGGGCAGGAAGAGGCTCGGTCTGAGGGTGAGGGGAGTACAAACACAACGCGTGATGAGGAAGTTCTAGATCCCACCTACTGTCAACCCACAGTCAGGCACTCGAGGAGGTCAACAGAGGCGGTGGAGGAGGATGCAACTGACGACGAAGTTACCTTGCGCCTGCCTGGACAGAGTAGGAGTACTGGAAGCACGTCTACAACTGCATCCTCAGCCACCACTCTGCCTCTGAGCACTAGTCGGGGTGGCTCAGCAGGTCACATGTCCTCTAAGCCTTGCCTAGCCCGGTTCTTTTTTGACCTTGCAAAGGATCGCCCAAATCATGTGATATGTAAAATTTGTCAGGAATCTGTAAGTAGAGGCAAAAACCTCAGAAGTTTGACAACTTCTTCCATGAATTGTTCCATTGTTCCATTCCATGTTTTTAAAAATGATCCAAGATGAACAGATCTGGGATCAGCAAAGACTTTGCTACCTACCCCGGTGTCATCCTGGAGACGGTTAAGGATGGCGTATTTTTGAATGTGCTTGATGCAATTCTACCTGTGAAGTGTACAACTGGGGCACAAGTGCTGCCACTGAAGGAGGTGTCTGTGTGGCCCAAAATTTGGAAAAAAGGGAGACTCCGCTTGGAGTAACCCTTGCTTGCAGTGTTTCTAAAAATGATCCAAAATGAACAGATCTGGGATCAGCAAAGACTTTGCTACCTACCCCAGTGTGATCCTGAGGACGGTTAAGTGTTACACCTCGTGGCTCTCCTGTTGCAAGGAATGATGTGGTCTCCCATTCCTTGCCTGCCACGAGACCTCCTGCTCAGCAGCACCGAAGGTCTGGGAGACTGTGCAATATGCAGGGGATGCCTGCTCAGAGAGGCAGCAGGAGTGTTGCACCTCATGGTTCTCCTGTTGCAAGGAATGAAGCAGTCTCCCATTCCTTGTCTGCCACGAGCCTTCCTGCTCAGCAGCGCTGAAGGTCTGGGAGACTACACAATGTGCAGATCTTAACTGCTCAGGGAAGCAGCAAGACTTCCGTTATCCTTGCACATTGTAAAACCGAGGATCCCGCTTCTATGTCCCAGAGGCGGGAAGATGAGCATGTGCACTACGTGGCATGTTCTGATTCGCCCACTGACATCACATGGCTTGATGACGAGGCTGGTAATGTGGTGAACCCTGACTGGCTGGGCTGGGATGTCGTGGACCCTGATTGGGCCAATGCTGTCATCTCCGCCTCGCACCTGCCCTTGAGTTGAGCTGTGCCTCCTTAAAAGCTCCTCCTGCCAATATGGCGGCATGCGACCATCCTCTATTGTTGGATGACTGGCAGCGTGCTGCTATGCCGCTGTACAGGCATTCTTGTCTACTTGTAGGCTTTGCCCTTGCTGCTCTGGCAGTGCCTTGTTTGCAGGCCGTGTTCCTGCCCTTGCTGCCCCGGCAGTACCTTGTTTGCAGGCCGTGTTCCTGCCCTATGTGAGCTCCTCGGCACTCCTTCGGACTCACCTGGTTCTTGAAGCACACGTGCGTGGGCACCGCTGTGCTACCCTCGTGCCACATTTCCGTGACTTTCCTCTGGGCACACGTGCGCGGGCACCACTGTGCTTCCTCATGCAACAAGTTCACAGAGCTGTGAGCCCCATGCCATACAACCCTCATGGGTTAGGGTGGGCCAGTGTACGCAGGTCGTCTGTGACGTAGCAGACGATCGTCAGCAGCAACCCACTCACTCTTCAATAACCATAGCAGCGGTCCCCTACACCGCACAGTGGACCTTGACCGGCGGAAGCTGTCTCTATACCATCTTGGCACGCTTCCCCAGGTCCTCCTCGTAACATTACGGTCGTGCCAAAGGTCTGGCTATGGCTGAAGAGCAGCAGCAGTTATGTGCAGCAGTTGAAGTCACGGTTGGCAGCAGTGGAGCAGTCCTCCTCCGATAAGACTGCTCTGGTGACTGTCGCCACCCAGGCGGCTACTCAGGCTGTGGTATTGGGCGGAAGGTCACCTCGCCTCGCGCTTCCAGAGCACTTTAACGAGGACAGCTCCGAGTGCCGTGGTTTTATAAATCAGTTCACCACCTACTTGGAGCTGTCCGCGACTCATTATGCTACTGAGAAGGCGAAGGTAGCCTTCATCCAGTCCCTGCTCACAGGGAGAGCGCTGAAGTGGTCAACGCTGTTGTGGGAGCGCGGAGATCGGGTGGTGAATAACCTTGAAGCTTACCTTGGGGCCATGAGAATGGTGTTCCTCGGGCCTCAAGTCACCCACGACTCCGCGCTGCGGCTCCTACGACTTCGGCAAGGGTCCGCTTTCCTCGGGGACTTTGCGGTGCACTTCAGGACACTCGCCGCAGAGCTGGACTGGCCGGATAAGGTCCTTGTCCCTGTGTTCTGGGAGGGCCTGGCAGGGTTCGTCAAAGACGCACTGGCCACGCGTGAGGTGCCTGCCACCTTAGAATCCTTGATGCATGTTGCTTCTCGCATCGATATCCGCCAGGCAGAGCGGAGGCTCGAGGTCTCTTCGGCACCCACGTCTACCCGGCCTAAAAAGCGTCTGGCCCCTATCTTCCACCGGACAGGTCTCCCAGCCAGCTCTGTAGACGACTCCGTAGAGTCAATGGAGGTGTCCAAAGCTGCCTCCTCTACCACAGGTCCTCGGTCTTCTGTCATCTGCTTTTCCTGTGGGCAGAGGGGACACATAGCTACCTGATGTCCTAAACCATCGGGAAAAGACAGTGTCTAGTTTCCATCAGAAGGGGGACTCTAGACGCTGCCTCTCCCTCTAGGTTGACCATCAGTGCCCAGTTGCAGTTCGGCACTAATGTCTTCTCTGCCCTGGCTTGCTTGGACTCTGGCGCTGATGGCAATTTCATTTCGACCTCCCTGGCAACTCAGTACTCAGTTCCCTTGGTTCTGTTGCCTAAGTCAATCAGGATCCGGGTAGTCAACGGGTCCCTACTTGTCGATCCCATTACCCAGATCACCATCCCTCTCAGGATGGACGTACCACCAGGGCACCATGAGCAGGTGTCCTTCCTGGTGCTTCCAGAGGGGACGGATGAGATCCTACTGGGACTCCCCTGGTTGAGACAGCATCCTGCTATACTCAACTGGACAACAGGGGAGATCTCGTCCTGGGCAGGGTCTTGTAGGAAGCACCTCGTGACTACCGGACCACCCACTACCATTAGGTCAGTTGGGTCCTCGGGGGAAAGAGAGGGTCGGATTTACCGGCACCTATGAGGCATACTGGGACGTCTTCTCCAAGAGAGCCGCAGATACTCTTTCCCCCCCACTGGCCATACGATTGCTGAAGAGACCTGAAGCCAGGCTCCGAGACCCCTAGGGGTAGAGTGTATCCACTCTCTGCTCCAGAGACGGAGGCAATGTCCAAATATATCCAGGACAGCCTGGCGAAAAGGTTCATTCACAAGTCTATATCACCGGCCGGTGCGGGGTTTTTTTTCGTGCAGAAAAAGGAAGGGGATCTGCGCTTCTGTATCGACTACAGGGGATTAAATGCAATTACGATTAAGAACAAATACCTGTTGCCCCTCATTACGGAATTGTTTGATCGACTCTGCGGGGCAAAGGTCTTCACAAAGCTGGACCTACGCGGGGCATACAATCTAGTGCGAGTCCGAGAGGGCGATGAGTGGAAGACCGCCTTCAACACCAGGGACGGTCACTACGAGTATCTCGTAATGCCCTTCGTACTCTGCAATGCCCCCGCCATGTTCCAAGACTTCGTGAATGACATTTTTCAGGATTTGTATCTTCCTGTGGTTGCATACCTGGATGACATCCTCATTTTCTCCCCCGATCTTGCCACCCATCGGAGGGATGTCATCTGGGTACTCATTAGGCTCCACGCCCATTCTTTATACGCTAAGCTGGAGAAATGTGTTTTTGAACGTGAATCCTTGCCGTTCCTGAGATATATCGTGTCCAGTCAGGGGTTATCAATGGATCCGGGGAAGTTGGAGACAGTGATGAACTGGCCTGAGCCCCGCTCGCTGAAGGCGATCCAACAATTCTTGGGGTTCATTAATTATTATCGCCAGTTCATTCCCAACTTTTCGACGGTGGCAGCACCCATTATTGCCCTTACCCGCAAGTGCGCTAATCCGAAAGCAAGGACACAGGAAACGGTAGAGGCTTTTCACACTCTCAAAACCCACTTCTCCAGAGCTCCCATCCTTCATCGTCCAGACATCTCCAAACCCTTTCTACTGGAGGTAGACGCCTCTTCAGTCGGTGCAGGTGCAGTCCTGTACCAGAAAAACGAACGAGGAAGGAAGCATCCGTGCTTCTTCTTCTCAAAGACCTTCTCTCCGGTCGAGAGGCACTACTCCATAGGGGATAGGGAGTTACTGGCAATGAAATTAGCATTTCAGAAGTGGCGGCATCTCCTGGAGGGTGCGAAGCATCCATTTGAGGTATTTTCCGACCATAAAAACCTCACATACCTCCAGACAGCACAACGCCTGAACCCAACTCAGGCTCGTTGTTCTCTGTTCTTCTCCCATTTCCGCTTTATTATCCGCCACGTGGCCTTCGAGAAGAACGTACGGGCCGATGCCTTGTCGTATTGTATGGTCGTGCTGGAGGAAGAAGAGGAGCAGCCTCGTCTTATATTACCCCCGGACAGCTTAAGGATGGTCACCCCCACTTCTCTGGACCAGGTGCCACTTGGCAAGACTCTCGATCCCCCTGAGCTACGGAACGAGGTGCTACCCTGGGCCCATGCCTCCAAGGTCAGGGGTCACTTCGGGGTCAAGAGGACCAGAGACCAAGTGGCCAGGCATTATTGGTGGTCAAGATTAGCCCAGGACATACAGGAGTATGTGGGAGCCTGTATGTTGTGTGCACGGAATAAGCCGTCCCGGCAGAGACCTGCGGGTCTTCTTCACCCACTGCCGGTGCCGGATCGTCCCTGGGAAGTGGTGGGCATGGACTTCCTCAGAGATCTGCCCAAGTCAGCAGGGCACAGGGTCGTGTGGGTCATCACTGATCACTTTTCTAAAATGGTCCACTTGGTGCCTCTCCCACGACTCCCGACATCACGTGCCCTCGCCACCTTGTTCATTCGGCATTTATTTAGGCTGAATGGCATGCCTGACAAGGTGGTGAGCGACCGGTGTCCCCAGTTTGCGTCTCTTTTCTGGAGAGAACTCTCTAAGCTCTTGCAGATAGAGCTTAACATCTCCTCCGCATACCATCACGAGACCAATGGACTGGTGGAGAGGACCAATCAGACCCTGGTAACTTACCTCCGCCACTTCATCTCTGCGCACCACGACAACCGGGCTAACCTCCTTCCTTGGGCCGAATTTTCCATCAATAATGCGGTCCACGAGACCTCTGGCCAGACCCCATTCCTGCTTAACAACGGACAACATCCCAGAATCCCGGTTCCGATGTCCATTACGTCACCCGATCCTAGAGTGGAGGATTGGGCGACCGAGGCCCGGGAGATCTGGGATAACACCCAGGAGGCTCTGAAGAGGGCTAAAGACCGGACCCTTGGAGATCTAGTGTGGCTGTCCTCTAAGAATATCAACCTATGGGTACAGGCAGTCAAGTTCGCCCCTAGGTACCTGGGGCCGTTTAAAGTCTTGGAGCAGGTAAACCCGGTGGCATACCGACTCCAGCTCCCTCCACGCTATAGCCAATACCTTTCATGTGTCCCTTCTGAAACCTGTACGACTTAATAAATTCTCGGGTTCTCTGCCGGCCCAATCCGGCTCCTCGTCCAACAACCCTGAGGTAGTGAAGCTTGTGGAGACAAAAGTCATACGGGGCAGGAGGTACTACCTCGTGGAGAGGGCCGGTCGTGGCCCGGAGCATAGATCCTGGGAATTGGAGGATCATATCCGCATCCCGGGTTTGGTAGCGGCCTTCGAGCACAGGCAGGAGGGGGGCCTTGGACGGGGGAGGGGGGCCTTAGACGGGGGGGGTAATGTTACACCTCATAGCTCCCCTTTTTCAAGGAATGATGTGGTCTCCCATTCCTTGCCTGCCACAAGCCATCCTGCTCAGCAGCGCCAAAGGTCTGGGAGACTGCGCAATATGCAGGGGATGCCTGCTCACAGAGGCAGCAAGAGTGTTGCACCTCGTGGTTCTCCTGTTGCAAGAATGAAGTGGTCTCCCATTCCTTGTCTGCCACGAGCCTTCCTGCTAAGCAGCGCCGAAAGTCTGGGAGACTACGCAATGTGCAGAGCTTAAATGCTCAGGGAAGCAGCAAGACTTCCGTTATCCTTGCACATTGTGAAACCGAGGATCCCGCTTCTATGTCCCAGAGGTGGGAGAATGAGTATGTGCACTACGTGGCATGTTCTGATTCGCCCACTGACGTCACACAGCCCTGATTGGGCCAAGACTGTCATCTCCGCCTCGCGCCCACCCTTGGGTGGAGCTGCACCTCCTTAAAAGCTCCTCCGGCCAATATGGCAGCACGCGACCGTCCTCTATTGTTGGATGACTGGCAGCATGCTGCTACGCTGCTATACAGGCATTTTTGTCTACTTGTGGGCTTTGCCCTTGCTGCTCTGGCAGTGCCTTGTTTGCAGGCCGTGTTCCTGGCCTAGGTGAGCTCCTCGGTACTCCTTCCGACTCACCTGGTTCTTGAAGCACACGTGCGTGGGCACCGCTGTGCTACCCTCGTGCCACATTTCTGTGACTTTCCTCTGGGCACACGTGCGTGGGCACCGCTGTGTTTCCTCGTGCAACAAGTACACCGAGCTGTGAGCCCCGTGCCATACAACCCTCACGGGTTAGGGCGGGCCAGTGTACGCAGATCGTCTGTGACTTAGCAGACGATCGTCAGCAGCAACCCGCTCACTTTTCAATAACCATAGCAGCGGTCCCCTACACCGCACAGTGGACCTTAACCGGCGGAAGCTGTCTCTATACCATCTTGGCACGCTTCCCCGGGTCCCCCTTGTAACAGTTAAGGATGGCGTATTTTTGAATGTGCTTGATGCAAATCTACCTGTGAAGTGTACAACGGGGGCACATGTGCTGCCACTGAAGGAGTGTCTGTGTGGCCCAATTTTTGGAAAAAAGGGAGACTCCGCTTGGAGTCACCTTGCGCTGTTTTACATGATTTTAGAACGGCATGCCATGCTTATATCTGTGTCTCGTCCTCTTTTTCCTCGTAACGCTGTTTTGTTTGCACATGAGAATTTGTTCTTGTCACTTTCCCATGTGTTTGTGTTGTGTTGTGAGATGTTTGTCACCTTTTGGACACCTTTGAGGGTGTTTTCTAGGTGTTTTTATGTGTTTGTGATTGCCTCCCATTGTTTCCTATGGGGTTAGAGTGGTTCGTCGAACCGAACTCGAACGCGACCTCCGTTTGACGAACCAAGCTCGAACCGAACCGCGACTGGTTCGCTCATCTCTAGTCAGAAGCGCCCCCAGCCTGTGTGACAGCCTCTGACTGCAACCAATCACAGGTGCTGTGGGACTATCATACAATAAAAATAAATAAAAAAAATTGGCGTAGGGTCCCCCATATTATGATGCACAGCATACAACTACAGGCTGCAGCTCCCCGCTGTGTGCTTATCTTGGCTGTGTATTAAAATAAGATAAATAACATTGTCACATCCCCATTGGAGTCCGCTCCTGCGACCTCTGCTTTGGTCACCAGGCACCGCCGTATTCCTACTGCATACAATACTGGTAATAGACGTCGGTGCCAGTGGTTCTGGTGGGCACAGGCTCTGCCCATCTACTAGGCTGTGTTTTCCTGGGATCCCCAGTACCACAGGCTGTGTTGTGAATGTCATCCGAGTGGGTGCTGGTGTTGAGCTCCCTCTGATGGCCATGAATGGTAATGAATTTGAGTCTGAATCTGTGACTCAAACAGGTGATGGATTCAATTAGGAATCCAGGAAGTCATATTGCAGATCAGCCTAGTGTATTTAGGAGATCTTTTTCTGCTTGTTCCCACTAGTGATGAATGTTTCCTGCTGCTTCTGAAGATGGCTGGGAGTTTTGCCTTCAGTTTCTCCCATTGATTCTTTACCTGAATCTAGTCCAGATAAGTTTACTAGTTTCTGTGTACTGCTTAACTGTTGGAATTGCGCTTAAGAATGTTCTGCTTAGTCCATTTTGGTTTGTGTTTTGGTTTCTTGATTGTGAGGATCTGTCTCTCTGCTTTTGTGAGCAGGGCAGTTCCTACAGCAAGAAAGGGAGCATGCTCCTTGTTCATGTTTGGATTATTTGCGCTTTAGAATATTATTTGTTCTGTGATTTTGTTTCTTCCCATTATCCTTGCTGATGTTGATTCCTTTTCTCAGGCCCTGGGATTGTTGTATGACAATCCTAATGTTGTGGATCAAGCTGAGAAGACTTTTGATGGCATTGATCCAGGGTCAGGATTCCGCTGAAATTTTTGCCAGAGATTCAGAAAGTGTGCGGTCCTTACTAGAGTTGAGCGCGGTTCGCGGTTCGAGGTTCTCCAGTTCTAAGCTCGAGTGATTTTTGGGGCTGTTCGAGATCGAACTAGAACTCGAGCTTTTTGCAAAAGCTCGATAGTTCTAGATATGTTCGAGAATGGTTCTAGCAGCAAAAAGCAGGGCTTTTTACAGCTACAGTGTGCAGGAGCCATCGCTGGCAGCCTGCCAGAAGCTGGTAACCAAGATAAACATCGGGTATCCAAGCAAAGCGCTTTGGTTAGTAACCCGATGTTTATCTTCGTTACGTGCACGAAGCCCACACTTCCCGCTCAGCTCACTCCGCCCCCTCCTGCCCGCGGCATGTACACATATACACACACACACGTACACATACATACACACACACACACACACATCCCACCCCCCTCCCCCCGCTCGGCTTGCCTGCGGTGATGAAGTCCCGCCATCCCGACCTCAGCGCTGTCACTGTCCTCCATGGCCACCGCTTGTCACATCACCTCTCGCTTCCAACCCGAGACTGACTAGCGATGACGTCACGGACCTCTCGCGATATTTGGCTGTGAAGGCGCCGGTCACTGAACTCAGTGACAGGGGCTGTCGGCAGTGCTGGAGATCAGCGCAGGTAATGTACCTCGCTGACAGCAGCACTTGTCATCCCCTGCAGTTACCTGGGCTGACCCATTGATGTTAGCTCAGGTCACTGCATTGCTCTCCCAGCCAATGGGGAACATCCTGCTCTTCATTGACTGGGACAGTGTGGATCGTCATGGCAACCCCTTGGATTACAGCAGACCTGGATTTGTTTTTCATTCTAATAAATTGGTTAAAGAGGGAATGTTTTGGGGAGTGTTTTTTCAAATAAAAATGTGTTTGTCGTCTATTTTTTTTTATTACTGACTGGGTTGGTGATGTCGGGTATCTGATAGACACCTGACCTCACCAACCCCAGGGCTTGATGCCAGGTGACATTACACATCTGGTATTAACCCCATATATTACCCCGTTTGCCACCGCACCAGGGCGCGGGATGAGCTGGGGCGAAGCACCAGGATTGGCGCATCTAATGGATGCGCCACTTCTGGGGCGGCTGCGGCCTGCTATTTTTAGGCTTGGGAGAGTCCAATAACCATGGACCTCCCTAGTCTGAGAATATCAGGCCCCAGCTGTCTGCTTTACCTTGGCTGGTGATCCAATTTTGGGGGACCCCTACGTTTTTTTTTTTAAATTATTTATTTAATTTAAAATAACAGCGTGGGGTGCCCTCAGTTTTGGATTACCAGCCAAGGTGAGGTTGCCAGCTGTGGTCTGCAGGCTGCAGCCGTCTGCTTTACCCTAGCTGGCTACAAAACTAGGGGGAACCCTACGTCATTTTTTTTTTTCATTTTTTTGGCAAAATACAAAGCTAAGCACCCCTTAGTGCCACATGAAAGGCACCAAAGGGTGCTCCACTTTTTCTCCACTTTTTCTCCACTTTTTCTCCACTTTTTCTCCACTTTTTCTCCACTTTTTCTCCATTTTTTTCTCCACTTTTTCTCCACTTTTTCTCCACTTTTTCTCCACTTTTTCTCCACTTTTTCTCCATTTATTCTCCATTTATTCTCCACTTTTTCTCCAATTTTTTCTCCACTTTTTCTCCATTTATTCTCCATTTATTCTCCACTTTTGCTCCACTTTTGCTCCACTTTTGCTCCACTTTTGCTCCATTTATTCTCCATTTATTCTCCACTTTTTCTCCACTTTTTCTCCACTTTTTCTCCACTTTTTTCTCCATTTTTTTCTCCACTTTTGCTCCACTTTTGCTCCACTTTTGCTCCACTTTTTCTCCGTTCTTTTTCTATGGTCGGTCTACCCATTAGCTCTGCCATGCATACTGTAGCTCTACACCTACTGCACATGTTACTTTATGATTGACATCTCTTTCATACCAGAGCTGTCTAAGTCTACTCTGACCCCATATTTGTCATTACTATATTGTCCTTGTACTGTATTATGACATTTGTATCATGTGTTTCATTTCTTGCTGTGTTGCAATTTTTTTGCTGCATCCCAATTGTACCTCTACATTGTTCGAGTTTTATGTTATTGTTCTTTCACTCTTATGTGATACTGATTATTGTCATTTTTCATGATTACATGCAGATAAGTCCAATCTGACGAAGGCTCAGGCCGAAACGTCATTTGTAACTTGTTTTGAACAAAAACATATATGCTTATGAAAAAAAAAAAATGTTCTTAATACGGACCAATAAAGAGTGATTTTGCATTACTATCCATTGTGACTTACTGACTTAGTCTGGGAGATTTAGAGTGCCGAGGTTACTCACTAATTTTATCTATTATTACCTCTGAGCACCTATATACCAGTGAGCAGAGCTTCCTCTACAGTAGTTCTCCTGATTAGGCATGCCCTTACCTCATGAGCAGGGCATTGCAGCTTTGGTAGCAACCATTACGACATGGACTCTGCTGCTGTGGACCCGGGGAGAGTGAGTGCAGATTCATTGCACCCACACTCCTCACTAGAGATGAGCGAACCGGTCGCGGTTCGGCTCGAGGTTGGTTCGCCGAACGGACCTCCCGTTCGAGTTCGGTTCGTCGAACGTTCGACGAACCGAACTCGAACTGCATAGGAAACAATGGCAGGCAATCACAAACACAGAAAAACACCTAGAAAACACCCTCAAAGGTGTCCTAAAGGTGACAAACAACTCAAACACATTGGAAAGTGACAAGGACATATACTCATGCGAAAACAAAACAGCTGGACAAGGAAAAAGAGGAGGACACACAGATATAGGCATGGCACGCCCTTCTAAAGTCATGTAAAACACCGCAAGGTGACTCCAAGCGGAGTCTCCCTTTTTTCCAAAAATTGGGCCACACACACACCCACCCCTTCAGTGGTAGCACTTGTGCCCCAGTTGCACACTTCACAGCTAGATTTGCATCAAGCACATTCAAAAATACGCCATAATTAACCGTCCCCAGGATGACACCAGGGTAGGTAGCTAAGTCTTTCCTGATCCCAGCTCTGTGCAGCTTGGATCATTTATAAAAAACACAGCAATCAAGGGTTTCTCCAAGCGGAGTCTCCCTTTTTTCCAAAAATTGGGCCCCACACACACCCACCCCTTCAGTGGCAGCAGTTGTGCCCTAGTTGTACACTTCACAGCTACATTTGCATCAAGCACATTCAAAAATACGCCATTCTTATCCGTCCCCAGGATGACACCGGGGTAGGTAGCAAAGTCTTTCCTGATCCCAGCTCTGTTCATCTTGGCTTCTTTTAAAAACAATGTAAGCAAGGGTTACTCCAAGCGGAGTCTCCCTTTTTTCCAAAAATTGGGCCCCACACACACCCACCCCTTCAGTGGCAGCAGTTGTGCCCTAGTTGTACACTTCACAGCTAGATTTGCATCAAGCACATTCAAAAATACGTCATTCTTATCCGTCCCCAGGATGACACCGGGGTAGGTAGCAAAGTCTTTCCTGATCCCAGCTCTGTTCATCTTGGCTTCTTTTAAAAACACATCAAGCAAGGGTTACTCCAAGCGGAGTCTCCCTTTTTTCCAAAAATTGGGCCCCACACACACCCACCCCTTCAGTGGCAGCAGTTGTGCCCTAGTTGTACACTTCACAGCTACATTTGCATCAAGCACATTCAAAAATACGCCATTCTTATCCATCCCCAGGATGACACCGGGGTAGGTAGCAAAGTCTTTGCTGACCCATGACTTGTTCATCTTGGCTTCTTTTAAAAACAATGTAAGCAAGGGTTACTCCAAGCGGAGTCTCCCTTTTTTCCAAAAATTGGGCCCCACACACACCCACCCCTTCAGTGGCAGCAGTTGTGCCCTAGTTGTACACTTCACAGCTACATTTGCATCAAGCACATTCAAAAATACGCCATTCTTATCCGTCCCCAGGATGACACCGGGGTAGGTAGCAAAGTCTTTCCTGATCCCAGCTCTGTTCATCTTGGCTTCTTTTAAAAACACATCAAGCAAGGGTTACTCCAAGCGGAGTCTCCCTTTTTTTCCAAAAATTGGGCCCCACACACCCACCCATTCAGTGGCAGCAGTTGTGCCCCAGTTGTACACTTCACAGCTAGATTTGCATCAAGCACATTCAAAAATACGTCATTCTTATCCGTCCCCAGGATGACACCGGGGTAGGTAGCAAAGTCTTTCCTGATCCCAACTCTGTTCATCTTGGCTTCTTTTAAAAACACATCAAGCAAGGGTTACTCCAAGCGGAGTCTCCCTTTTTTCCAAAAATTGGGCCCCACACACACCCACCCCTTCAGTGGCAGCAGTTGTGCCCTAGTTGTACACTTCACAGCTACATTTGCATCAAGCACATTCAAAAATACGCCATTCTTATCCATCCCCAGGATGACACCGGGGTAGGTAGCAAAGTCTTTGCTGACCCATGACTTGTTCATCTTGGCTTCTTTTAAAAACAATGTAAGCAAGGGTTACTCCAAGCGGAGTCTCCCTTTTTTCCAAAAATTGGGCCCCACACACACCCACCCCTTCAGTGGCAGCAGTTGTGCCCTAGTTGTACACTTCACAGCTACATTTGCATCAAGCACATTCAAAAATACGCCATTCTTATCCGTCCCCAGGATGACACCGGGGTAGGTAGCAAAGTCTTTCCTGATCCCAGCTCTGTTCATCTTGGCTTCTTTTAAAAACACAGCAAGCAAGGGTTACTCCAAGCGGAGTCTCCCTTTTTTTCCAAAAATTGGGCCCCACACACCCACCCATTCAGTGGCAGCAGTTGTGCCCCAGTTGTACACTTCACAGCTAGATTTGCATCAAGCACATTCAAAAATACGTCATTCTTATCCGTCCCCAGGATGACACCGGGGTAGGTAGCAAAGTCTTTCCTGATCCCAGCTCTGTTCATCTTGGCTTCTTTTAAAAACACAGCAAGCAAGGGTTACTCCAAGCGGAGTCTCCCTTTTTTTCCAAAAATTGGGCCCCACACACCCACCCATTCAGTGGCAGCAGTTGTGCCCCAGTTGTACACTTCACAGCTAGATTTGCATCAAGCACATTCAAAAATACGCCATAATTAACCGTCCCCAGGATGACACCAGGGTAGGTAGCAAAGTCTTTCCTGATCCCAGCTCTGTTCATCTTGGCTTCTTTTAAAAACAATGTAAGCAAGGGTTACTCCAAGCGGAGTCTCCCTTTTTTTCCAAAAATTGGGCCCCACACACCCACCCATTCAGTGGCAGCACTTGTGCCCTAGTTGCAAACAGGATGTTTTGATTTGCATCAAGCACATTCCAAATCAACAAGCATTTACTCTCCCCAGGATGACACAGGGGTAGTAAATTCCTTCTGGATCCATGACTTGTTCATTTTGATGAACGTCAGTCTGTCCACATTGTCACTGGACAGACGCGTGCGCTTATCTGTCAGCACACACCCAGCAGCACTGAATACACGTTCAGAGACAACGCTGGCAGCTGGACACGACAAAATCTCCAAGGCGTAAGTTGCGAGCTCTGGCCATTTTTCTAGGTTTGAAGCCCAAAAGGAGCAAGGCTCCAGTTGCACAGTCATGGCATCGATGTTCATTTGGAGATACTCCTGTATCATCCTCTCCAGCCGTTGACTATGTGTCAGACTTGTTGTCTCTGGTGGCCTTGCAAAAGAGGGTCTAAAAAAATTATGAAAAGATTCCATAAAATTGCTGTTACCGGCACCAGATACGGTCCTACTGGTACGGGTAGACTGTTGAAGATGACGAGACCGTCCCATGTTTGTCAAGTTACAACTGGGAGATTCACTCCCTGCACCTGCACGGTTGTTTGGTGGAAAAGCCGAGCTAAGATCTAGTAACAGCTTCTGCTGATACTCCTGCATACGTGCGTCCCTTTCTATGGCTGGAATTATGTCACAAAATTTGGACTTGTACCGGGGATCTAATAGTGTGGCAATCCAGTAGTCATCATCACTTCTAATTTTGACAATACGACTGTCATGTTGGAGGTAGTGCAACAAAAAGGCACTCATGTGTCTTGCGCAGCCATGCGGACCAAGTCCACGCTGTGTTTGTGGCATAGAGGTGCTACCCGTTCTTTCTTCCTCTGACATCTCCCCCCAACCTCTTTCAACTGAAATTTGACCAAGGTCTCCCTCATCCGCTGAGTCTTCCATGTCCATGGACAGTTTGTCCTCCATTTCTTCATGTTCTCCTGCACCTTGCTCAACATTTCGCCTGCTACTATGCGCCCTTGTCGATCCCTGTCCCCCTTGGTCCCATGCCTGCTGCGTTGGTGATGATGAACGTCTGGACCTTGGTGATGTTGTTGTCCCTTGCGCATATGAATCCTCCTGTAGTTCCTCCCCTTCATGTTGTCCCACCCCCTGACTCCGAATAGTGTTTAGCGTGTGCTCCAGCATGTAAATGACTGGAATCGTCATGCTGATAATGGCATTGTCAGCGCTAAACATATTCGTCGCCATGTCGAAACTGTGCAGAAGGGTGCATAGGTCCTTGATCTGAGACCACTCCATCAGGGTGATCTGCCCCACCTCTGCATCTCGTTGGCCCAGGCTATACGTCATGACGTATTGCACCAGGGCTCTGCGGTGCTGCCACAGTCGCTGTAACATGTGGAGAGTTGAATTCCAGCGTGTCGCCACATCGCATTTCAGGCGATGAACCGGCAGGCCGAAAGACTTCTGGAGCGATGCAAGTCGCTCAGCTGCGGCGCTTGAACGCCGGAAGTGAGCAGACAGTTTTCGTGCCCTGTTCAGAAGGCCATCTAGGCCGGGATAGTGTGTTAAAAATTGCTGCACGACAAGGTTCAACACGTGAGCCATACAAGGTACGTGTGTCACCTTGCCCAGGCGAAGGGCCGCACCCAGGTTTGCAGCATTGTCGCACACGGCCTTACCAGGCTGCAGGTTGAGTGGAGACAACCATTTATTAAACTCGGACCGCAGAGCTGACCACAACTCCTCAGCTGTGTGACTCTTATTACCAAGACATGTCAAGCTAAAGACCGCCTGATGCCGTTGCGCTCTGCTGCCAGCATAGTAATGAGGGGTGCGTGATTCCTTCTGCGCAGTGAGAACGCTGGTGGCCTGACCAGGCAGGCTTGGGGCGGAGGTGGAGGACCCAGATGAGGTGGAGGATGCAGAAGCAGTGGCGGAACTTGGACAGACAGAGGATTGACACACAAGTCGTGGGGACGGCAAGACTTGTGCAGCAGACCCTTCACCATCTATCACCATAGTTACCCAGTGCCCAGTCAGCGACATGTAACGTCCCTGTCCATGCTTACTGGTCCAAGTATCGGTGGTGAAATGCACCCGTTCACACACAGAGTTTCTCAAGGAAGCGGTGATGTTGTGTGCGACATGCTGGTGTAGCGCGGGCACACCTTTCTTAGAGAAGTAGTGGCGACTAGGCATCTGGTACTGGGGCACAGCGACAGACATAAGGTCTCTAAAATCCTGTGTGTCCACTAGGCGGAAAGGCAGCATTTCGGTAGCCAACAGCTTACAGAGGGATAGAGTCAACCTCTTAGCTTTGTCATGGGTCGGAGGAAGTGGCCTTTTATTTGACCACATCTGAGGGACAGAGATCTGGCTGCTGTGTGTAGACGGTGTTGAGTAGGGTGTCCCTGGAAAAATGCAGGTTTGTGAGGAAAGTGCAGGCGGAGACATGATGTTGCCTTCATCCAACGTTGGTGCTATCGATGTCTGAGAGAGCTGTACACACTCACTTGTTTCCCCTTCCAAACCAACTGACGACCTACCAAGCAAACTGCCTGTTGCGGTTACAGTGGTGGAAGTTTTGCGTGGAAAAACAGGTGTGACAGCTGTCCCCACAGTCCTAGAAGATGAAGAGCGCGCGGATGCACTGGAAGGGGCGGGCGGTGGATGGTTCGCTCCGCTAGGCCGCATTGCAGCACGGTGAGCTTCCCACCGGGACTTATGATATTTAGTCATGTGACGATTCATGGAAGAAGTTGTCAAACTGCTGAGGTTTTGACCTCTACTAACAGAATCATGACAAATGTTACATATCACATGAGTTGGGCGATCTTTTTCGATGTGAAAAAAGGACCAGGCTAGGCAAGGCTTAGAGGCCATGCGACCTGTTGATCCACCCCGAATAATGCTCATAGGCAGAGTGGTGGCTGAGGATGCAGTTGTAGACGTGCTACCAGTGCTCCGACTCTGTCCAGGAAGGCGCAAGGCAACTTCGTCGTCGGTTGCATCCTCCTCCACCGCCTCTGTTGACCTCCTCGAGTGCCTGACTGGGGGTTGACAGTAGGTGGGATCTAGAACGTCATCATCAATTGTTGTGTTTGCACTCCCCTCCCCCTCAGACCGAGCCTCTTCTTGCCCTGACCGAATATTTAAGTTGTCATCCCAATCGGGTATCTGCGTCTCATCTTCATCAGTATGTTCCTCATTGTCTATAACCACAGGTGTTACAGTTTGTGACAAAGGGTCAACATTATGCTCAGAAACTTGGTCCTCACGGCCTGAATCAGAGTCACAAAGGTTCTGGGCATCACTGCAGACCATTTCCTGTTCTGTACTCACTGTAGCTTGGGAGCAGACCTCTGATTCCCAGGCTATAGTGTGACTGAACAGCTCTGCAGACTCAGCCATCTCAGTTCCACCATACTGTGCAGGGCTGATGGAGACTTCAGAGCTGGGAGAAATCAAGTGTGATTGGGATGACAACTCAGAGGACTGGTGTTTTTTGGATGCGGTACTTGAAGTGGCTGAGAGGGCACTTGTTGGACCACTTGAGATCCATTCAAGCATTTTCCTTTTTTGCCCATCATCTACCTTTGTTCCTCTTGTTCGTGTCCGTAAAAAAGGGAGCACATCGGATTGTCCACAATAAGTAGTAGACATCTTACTTTTGCTAGTAGATGGTCTATCTGCAGCAGATGATAATGGAGCTTTGCCACCTTCCCCACTGACAAAACCTTTTTTGCCTTTTCCACCACGCCTCTTCCCCTTTCCACCAGCATCTGTCATTTTGCCACTCATGTTGATTGCGACAAGATTGTGGACTGAAAATGTGGTAGTAAAAATTGAGAGGTGGTGAAGATTGCAGTGGTGGTCTAGCTTTATTAACAGCAGAATAATAAAGAATAAATATCCCTGACAATGTAACTTAGTTATAATTCGTTGGAGTGTGCAACGCAGGCAGACGTGCTGCAAATGTCTTGGCACTAGTGGGACTAAAGCAAAGTCCAATAGCCACGTATAGGATGCCACTAGGTACACTAAGTGTTTGCTAGTATAATGGCTTAGTTATAATTAGTTGGAGTGTGCAACGCAGGCAGATGCGCTCTGCAAATGTCTTGGCACTAGTGGGACTATAGCAAAGTCCAATAGCCACGTATAGGATGCCACTAGGTACACTGAGTGTGTGCTAGTATAATGGCTTAGTTATAATTAGTTGGAGTGTGCAACGCAGGCAGATGCGCTCTGCAAATGTCTTGGCACTAGTGGGACTATAGCAAAGTCCAATAGCCACGTATAGGATGCCACTAGGTACACTGAGTGTGTGCTAGTATAATGGCTTAGTTATAATTAGTTGGAGTGTGCAACGCAGGCAGATGCGCTCTGCAAATGTCTTGGCACTAGTGGGACTATAGCAAAGTCCAATAGCCACGTATAGGATGCCACTAGGTACACTGAGTGTGTGCTAGTATAATGGCTTAGTTATAATTAGTTGGAGTGTGCAACGCAGGCAGATGCGCTCTGCAAATGTCTTGGCACTAGTGGGACTATAGCAAAGTCCAATAGCCACGTATAGGATGCCACTAGGTACACCGAGTGTGTGCTAGTATAATGGCTTAGTTATAATTAGTTGGAGTGTGCAACGCAGGCAGATGCGCTCTGCAAATGTCTTGGCACTAGTGGGACTATAGCAAAGTCCAATAGCCACGTATAGGATGCCACTAGGTACACTAAGTGTTTGCTAGTATAATGGCTTAGTTATAATTAGTTGGAGTGTGCAACGCAGGCAGATGCGCTCTGCAAATGTCTTGGCACTAGTGGGACTATAGCAAAGTCCAATAGCCACGTATAGGATGCCACTAGGTACACTGAGTGTGTGCTAGTATAATGGCTTAGTTATAATTAGTTGGAGTGTGCAACGCAGGCAGATGCGCTCTGCAAATGTCTTGGCACTAGTGGGACTATAGCAAAGTCCAATAGCCACGTATAGGATGCCACTAGGTACACTAAGTGTTTGCTAGTATAATGGCTTAGTTATAATTAGTTGGAGTGTGCAACGCAGGCAGATGCGCTCTGCAAATGTCTTGGCACTAGTGGGACTATAGCAAAGTCCAATAGCCACGTATAGGATGCCACTAGGTACACTGAGTGTGTGCTAGTATAATGGCTTAGTTATAATTAGTTGGAGTGTGCAACGCAGGCAGATGCGCTCTGCAAATGTCTTGGCACTAGTGGGACTATAGCAAAGTCCAATAGCCACGTATAGGATGCCACTAGGTACACTAAGTGTTTGCTAGTATAATGGCTTAGTTATAATTAGTTGGAGTGTGCAACGCAGGCAGATGCGCTCTGCAAATGTCTTGGCACTAGTGGGACTATAGCAAAGTCCAATAGCCACGTATAGGATGCCACTAGGTACACTGAGTGTGTGCTAGTATAATGGCTTAGTTATAATTAGTTGGAGTGTGCAACGCAGGCAGATGCGCTCTGCAAATGTCTTGGCACTAGTGGGACTATAGCAAAGTCCAATAGCCACAGATAGGATGCCACTAGGTACACTGAGTGTTTGCTAGTATAATGGCTTAGTTATGAGTTGGAGTGTGCAGAGGACAAGAGGGTACAGTGGCAGGATTGTGGTGCTCTGGGTAGAGGAATGGAAGCCTGCCTTTCTATTCCCTCCTAATGGTGAAATGCAGGGAGGAAATCCCTGACCTTGGCTGCACAGACACTGGCGCTGTTTTCAGGACCTGTCACCTTAACTCTGACCCTGCCGGTTTGAGCCCTTAAAAGGACTGCTATAAAGTGCTCTCCCTATGCTGTCTAACGCTGTGTATGCAGCGCATACAGCTGTATCAGCGATAGGACTCAAGACGGAGCTGCGACAGTGATGTCTGACACCAAAGACGCAGAAGGCAGATAATGGCGTCCGTGAAGAAAATGTCCGGTTTTATAATGCAGGGACATGTGACATGCAGATCCTATCACACATGCCGTTGCTTCTCTGGCTCAAAGTCCACTTAGCTGTGTGTGTGTCTGTGATTGGCTGACATGCTGGCCCGCCCCACAAGACGCGCGCGCTTAGGGAAGGAAGACAAGAAAAAAAAAAAAAAAAAATGGCGATCGCCATTATAGAAACAGCAGTGATCTGAAGGCGCTGTTCACGCACACTATACACTGAAATGTGATAATAGTTTGATTCACAGAGTGACTTACACTATTACAGCAGAAACCAAGCTATGATTTAGCTGTTTTTTGGCTGCTAGAACCGTTCTCGAACGTTTCTAGAACTATCGAGCTTTTGCAAAAAGCTCGAGTTCTAGTTCGATCTAGAACATGCCCCAAAATCACTCGAGCCTAGAACTGGAGAACCACGAACCACGAACCGCGCTCAACTCTACTCCTCACATGAAGGGTCCGCACTCCTAGAAAATGGGGGATACGTTCCCTGAGTGTCTCCCCCCCATATTCTAAACGGTCCAGAGTCGTCGTGGGACCCCTTTATTTTTTTTCTTACAATAAATTGGTGAAAGAGGAAATGTTTTGGGGACTGTTTTTTCAAATAAATTTCTTTTGTCGATTTTTTGTTTTTGTTAGTACTGACAGTTTATGATGTTGGGTATCTAATAGACGCCATGACATCACAAACTGCTGGGCTTGATCTCAGGTGACTTTACAGCTAGTATCAACCCGATTTATTACCCCGTTTGCCACTGCACCAGGGCACGGGATGAGCTGGGGTGAAGTGCCAGGATTGGCGCATCTAGTGGATGCGCCACGTCTGGGGTGCCTGCGGCCTGCTATTTTTAGGCTGTGAAGGCCCAATAACTATGGACCTTCCCACCCTGAGAATACCAGACCACAGCTGTCCGCTTTACCTTGGCTGGTGATCCAATTTGGAGGGGACCCTACTTTTTTTGTGTAATTATTAATATTTATAAAATAATTATAAAAAAGAGCCTGAGGGGACCTCCACATTGGATCCCCAACCACGGTAAAGCTGCCAGCTGTGGTTTTCAGGCTACAGCCGTCTGCTTTACCCTAGCTGGCTATCAAAAATGGGGGGACCCAACGTCATTTTTTTTTTTTAACTATTTTTTAAATAGAAAAAATTAATGGGCTTCCCTGTATTTTGATTGCCAACCAAGGTAACGGCAGGCAGATGGGGGTGGCAACCCATAGCTCTCTGCTTTATCTGCGCTGAGAATCAAAAATACCGCGGAGCGCTACGTCATTTTTTTAAAGATTTATTTTTACAGCACTGTGATGTCCAGCAATCAAAATACAGAGAAGCCCATTTTATTTTTAGTTATTTAAATAAATAATTAAAAAAAATATATATGGGCTCCCGCTGCATTTTTTGTATTGCTAGCTAAGGGTAATCCAAGCAGCTACTGGCTGCTAACCCCCACTGCTTGGTGTTACCTTCACTGGCAATGGAAAATCCAGGGAAGCATTTTTTATTTTTTTTGCCAAAAAACTACAAAAAAAGGACGTGAGCTTCACCATATTTTTGTATGCTAGCCAGGTATAGCAGGCAGGTGCTGGAAGAGTTGGATACAGCGCCAGAAGATGGCGCTTCTATGAAAATGCCATTTTCTGAGGCGGCTGCAGACTGCAATTCGCAGCAGTGGGGCCCAGAAAGCTCAGGCCAACCTGTGGTGCGGATTCCAATCCCCAGCTGCCTAGTTGTACCTGGCTGGACACAAAAATGGGGCGAAGCCTACGTCATTTGTTTTCTAATTATTTCATGAAATTCATGAAATAATAAAAAAAGGGCTTCCCTTTATTTTTGGTTCCCAGCCGGGTACAAATAGGCAACTGGGGGTTGGGGGCAGCTGGCAGGCATGATTAACCTGTAAGTGAAAGTAAAGAAACACACAACGAAAAATCCTTTATTTGGCATAAAAGACAAAAAAACACCTCATTTACCTTTTTATTAATCCCCAAACAACAATCCAGGTCCGAAGTAATCCACACGACGCTTTCAGGTCTGCTACATGAAGATGCAGGGAGCGCTCTGTGTCCTCTCCACGCAGCACCTGAAGTGAGCTGCGCTGTCACTGGAGACTTCACTCTGCAATGCAGACGTCAAGTTTACCAAATCTGCCTATGTTTCTCATTAGAGTCAGTGGCTCAATGGTTAGACCTACCACCTAAGAAGCATTAGTTCAATCCCGGCCGCCCCGGTAAAGAATTGAATTTATTTTTAATTTTAAATTATAATTATTATTTATTTATAATTATAATTTAATTTAATTATGCACTGAGGGGAGGAGCCGGACATCAGCTGTGAGCCGCGGGCCACACACCTGAAATCGGACCAGTTCACGGAATGAGGCTGCATTGCTCTCTCCTCTCTCTCCTTTCTCTCTTCTCTGTCTCCTCTCTCTCTTCTCTCTCTCTCTCATCTCTCTCTTTTTCTCTCTTGTTCTCTCTCTTTTTCTGTTTTTCTCTCTATCCTTCTCTCTCCCTCTCTCTCCTCTCTTTTTCTCTCTTTCTCCCTCTCTCTCTTTCTCTCTCTCTTTCTCTTTTTCTCTCTCAGACCTGATGGAATCAGCTGACACTATTAGTCAAGCGGTGAGGCTGGCTTTTTACCGCCCGGCCGGCTAAACTATCAGCTGCTGCTGTCGGACAGGAGTCTGCACAGAAGTGTGTAGGTTTTTTTGCACTGATGCATCAGCTGATTATATAAAAGCTTTTTATACAATCAGTTGCTGTGTCATGTGATTCAGGCCCTTGAACCTGACACATCATCTGAAGCTTTGCCTTCCAGCAAACTGATCAGATGATAATGGATCCGGGTTGGATGGCACGGGACCCTTGATCCAGGATTACTGCGGAGGGGGGTTCTTTATTTCAATAAAGATGGAGTCACTAATTGTGTTGTGTTTTTTTTCTAATAAAAAAAAACCACAACATACAGAAAAATATTTTTATCTGTACTAGAAATCCATGGTGGCCATGTCTAATATTAGCGGGACACCATGAATTTCAAGAGGTAGAGCAGAAAGCAGGTTTCAAAATCCGTGCCCAACCACAGAGAATCCAGAAGCTTGTTAGTGAATCCTTTCTTTATTTTATTTTTTACAGGTCTACGCGTTTCAAGGACATATCCGTCCTCATCATCAGGACAAGGTGCAAAGAAAGACTATGATAATGACTATTGAGGACGCATTTCGAACAATGTGTTCTTAGTCTGTCTCTAGAGAGTAATGGTCTAGAGACAGACTAAAAACTCATTGTTTGAAACGCGTCCTCTCAGATGGGGGCTCCGTCTTACCCTAACATGGACTTTTTAGCATGTATATAAATAAAGAATCTATTTTTTAAAGAACTTCTTGCATGGACCAAGTTGCTGGAATTTTTCTTCTTTCACCATTACTACAAAGATTTGCCGACCTTCCGTTCCTTGCACGGTCCACATTATATGGGTCTCCATTTAAGCAGGTGAGTCGATAGAAACTTTTTCCTCTCCATCCAGGACTGTATGCAGGCATTTTTTGCCCCCCCAAAAAATGACGTGGGCTTCGCCATATTTTTGTATGCTAGCCAGGTAAAGCAGGCAGGTACGGCTGCCCCCAACCCCCAGCTGCCTATTTGTACCCGGCTGGGAACCAAAAATATAGGGAAGCCCTTTTTTTTAATTTATTTCACGAATTTCATGAAATAATTAAAAAAAAATGACGTGGGCTTCACCCAATTTTTGTGTCCAGCCAGGTACAAGTAGGGAGCTGGGAATTGGAATCCGCAGCACAGGTTGGCCCTAGCTTTCCGGGCCCCTCTGCTGTGAATTGCAGTCCACAAACGCCCCAGAAAATGGTGCTTTCATAGAAGTGCCATTATCTGGCGCTGTATCCAACTCTTCCAGCAGCCCTGAAGCCGGGTGGCTTGCTGGGTAAAAATGGGTTAATACTAGCTTTGTTTTACTAACTAGTATTAAGCCAAAGATTCTTAATATCAGGCAAGTTAGACCCGGCCATTAAGAATCTCCAATAAAGGTTTAAAAAAAAAGACACCACACAGAGAAAAAATACTTTAATAGAAATAAATACACAGACACATTAGATACTCCATGTTTATTACTCCCTGTGAGCCCTCCACGATCCTGGTCTTCTGTCTTCTTTGTCCTTCAACCTATGCAGCTCAGCTACATCAGACAGCACTGCATGGGAGGAAGACGCTGCTGCTTCATGCAGTCTAATCACTCAGTGAGTGAGCAGAGACTGTGGGCTGTAAGCGGTGACGTCACCGCTGCCAATATTACTATAGCAACGGCAATCTCCGATCACGTGATTCCCGATGCCGCTATTTACCGGCTGTGGCAGCCAGTCCTTGCATGTGGGTTGACTTTGTAAAGAGCGCCCACATGCAGGAACGGGGAAGCCAACCCTGTGCCAGAGCATTTCGTCGGTACACGGAGATGCTGGAACGAGCACCACGTACCTGAGAGATGCACTGACAGGACCTAGCATGATGTCTAGCCATGTCACCAGTCTGTAGCCAATGAGATAATAGACACGTGACTGGTCATATGCTATTTTGATGTCACGATAGGTCTTATCGTCAGTGCTGGTTACTGGGAGGATGCAGCGATTATCAGAAGGAAAATCGGCAGGAGACCGAGTGCAGGACGCGTCGCGGGGACCTGTAAGTGTAATGGCAATGTTTATTAACTGTATGTGTACATGTATAATGTGTTTTTATGTGTTTGTCTGCCATTGTTTTCAATGGGGTTCGAATGGGTTCGTCGAACTTCTGACGAACGTTTGCCGAACGTAGCCTCAGTTCGACGAACCGAACTCGGACTCTAGGGGGGTGGCTCATCTCTAGTGCAGATGTATTGCTTGCAGAACAATCTTCGGAGCCTATGCAGTGTAATAGGGTTCTCTCTAATACTGAGTGGCAGGGATTTAGACAGAGAAATAAGTTCTGTTTCTATTGTGGAGATGCTTCTCACACTATCTCTGTCTGCCCTAAATGAGAAAAGAGATTGGTTTGTTCATTTACTGTGGGTACTGTGCAACCTAATTTTCTTTCTTTTACCAGTCTCTTTAATTTGCTCGTTATCCTCGTTTTCTGCTATGGCTTTTCTTGAATCAGGGGCTGCTCTGAATTTAATGGATTTTGGGTTTGCTAAAAGTTGTGGCTTTCCCATGGTACCTTTGCAAACTCCTATTCCTTTAAAGGGACATTGATGCTAAGAATAAACCCCAATTTTGGACTCAGGTGACTATGAGGGTTGCACCAGCTCATCAGGAGAACTGTACATTTTTGGTACTACTCAACTTGCATGATATTTTAGTACTGGGATTTCCTTGGCTGCAGACCCATAATCCAGTTCTAGAATGGAGATCCTTGTCTGTGGTTACTTGGGGTTGCCAATGTGTGCATAATGACCTTTCTGTGTTGTCTATTTCTGCTCAGACACATGATGTACCTGAATATTTGTCGGACTTCCTTGATGTGTTTAATGGGACTGGATCTGATTCCTTGCCTCCCCATAGGGAGTGTGATTGTGCCATTGAATTAGTGCCAGGTTGCAAATTTCCTAAGGGGAAACCATAGAAAAGATAGGGGTAGTTGACGGTGTAAATATAAGGTAATTGATGGGTAAATAATAGGGATGAGCGAATGTATTCGCCACTATTCAGTATTCAACATATAACAGGCTATTCGCGCCATTCGGTATCCGACGAATAAAACAGTATCCGCTACGATACTTTCTGTTTCATTTCTGACTTCCTGGCACCTGTTTTCCAGCCATTGAACACATCTGACGTTGCTTGCCCTCACAGTAACACCGCAGCCATCTTTGTTGTGGTGTTACTGTGAGTGGCTTGGCCACACAGCGTCATAGGGGCTAAATAAGCCAGCAGCCATTTTGTGAACACACAGTCATAGGGAGCTGGCGGTGTAGATAGACTGTATTGTGTGCGGGAGAGCGTTCATAGATCCAATTAATAAATAGTCCTTCTAAGAGCTGAAGACAGTGTCCATTAGCTGCTAGCAGCTCAAAAAAAAAAATCGCCAGACCGCAAATCTGTGAATGCGGACCCAGCTATAGGGCCAGTGACAGTGCAGTGTCTTGTAAGTGAT
Source organism: Anomaloglossus baeobatrachus (assembly GCF_048569485.1). Taxonomy (NCBI): domain Eukaryota; kingdom Metazoa; phylum Chordata; class Amphibia; order Anura; family Aromobatidae; genus Anomaloglossus; species Anomaloglossus baeobatrachus. The sequence goes on from NC_134362.1 coordinate 91,834,591, forward strand.
AGAATTCGTGCTGCAAACTCCTAAATAGTCCTTGTAAGGGCTAAAGCCAGTACAGCTCCATAAATTGCCAGGCTGCAAAACAGTGAATGCGGACCCAGCTATAGGGCCAGTGTTAGTCCAGTGCTTTGTTAGGTGAGAGCAATCCATCTTAAAAAAAAAAAATTCTCTTATTAGTGCTGCATATGGTATGTTAGTGCAGTGTCTAATATAGGGAGAGCTTTTTCAGAGGCATTGAGAGATTTAAAGCTGTCCTGACATCTGCTACTAATTAGTCAACAATCCCAGCACTGCTACATCCTTTGTGTCTCTTCTACTAGGGATAGGTATCACATATTCCTAAAAAAGGTCCCAAAATTTCCAAAACAATGGGTTCAGATGTAGTGTAGTGCCTGTCAGCCACCATCTCAATTCATACCAGCACAGTTGCGTCCTTGTGTTGGCTTCATTGTGTACATAAACTCCAAAGTACCCTACTGCTAAAAAAAAACCTTGTGCAAGTGTAAAAATAAAAAACAAAAGAAATTGATGTCACGGCCTGTAGTTCTACCTGAAGCCAAATACCGTTATAGCACCAACATAGCATCCTGGTGTTTCATTCATATCGTACAGAACTTAGAGAGTGGCCTGCTGTTACTAAAACACAGTGTCAGTGTTACAAATTTTTAATTTATACTTGGTGTCAGTGTGGTGCCCCTGAGGCTACCGTCGCCACAGAAATATTGCACCTCAGCCAGAGGTGTGGTATCCCATCCCGGGTAAGAATGGGGTCAACTACTGGTGTACAGACTAAACTTGCACACACTAATTGATAGGCATACACTGGGTCAGGGATAGTGGCAGCAACCCCCATAGATGTATTCATGGGGCCGTAAGTCCCATTTCTGGTCCCAATAGTGTGAGTGGGGCCTAGTCAGTGGGTGTGTGGGAGGAGTCAGAAAGTGAGAGTAGACAAGGGAACTAGGAAGTGAAGTGAAGTGAAGTGGAGTCAGCCTGTCAGACAGTCTGTCTGAATGAGCAGAGGAGTGAGGAGGTGGGCTGTCAGGAGAGGACAGCGGACAGAAAGGACAGAGACAGAAGGAGGTTCCTGGTGAAGATCCTGAGGTCTAGTTAGGCCCAGGTGACACCCAAAGAAAGAAAGGATTCCAGGGCCACAGAAGGGCAATTGCCCCGTGACCTGTTCCACTGACAACATCGGGTGGAGGGATCTGGCTGCATTCAGGGACGGTCCCTAGACAGAGGGAAGAAAGACAATTCCTCAAAAGTAACACTGAAGGCCTGGGAGATCGATGCAGGAGCCCAGGGCCACTACCCGCCACAGATCCCCGATGAAGAGGGCAAGAAACAACTGTGGTTATCCCCCTTTGTACAGGCCCTGTGGTGGAGGCCAAGACCAGCTCAGCTAAAACAGTCAAGGCTAAGAAGTCAGTCAGAAAAGGACACACAACTAGGGGTACACCGGGACTGACCCTTTACCTATCCGGGATCGGCGGCGGCCCCTGACAGTGGATCCTGGCATTCCGTGGGCAACCGGTCCACGGCCGAATTGAACTGAACAGTGAGTAAACATCTTGACTGCAAGCTGTGTGTCGTCTGGTTTATCCTGCACCTCGTCGATGAACACCACAGACTTTACCAAGCACCAAAGGTTGCCCCGGGGTATCCGCTCTACCTGTGGAGAGCAAGAAACACCTCAGCTGCCATAACATCAGCCCCGGAGGTGCCTTCCAGGAGCTGTGGCTCCATAGCTGCAAATTACCACAGGTGGCGTCACAAATCTTAAATAAACAATATCATCACCTTCCCAATACCGCCACATTTGTATTGACTCCGCCAGGGTCACGGAATCGGGCCCCGCCACCGTTGACTACCCCGGACTAGTCCGGCCCGACACCGAGTCACCTAAGGCCCTGGGGTGGGCGAGTCATCAGTGGCTCTACTTCTGCCTGAAGCCAAATACCGTTATAGCACCAACTTAAGCCTGCTTTACACCTTAGAATTAGGTGTGCGATCTCGTATGCGATGTGACACGCCCAGGTCGCATATGCGATTGAATGAGATTGCACGTAGGTCGTTCATTTGCTGTCACACGTGCGTTAGTAGTCTATGTTAAATTGATCAATTTTGTGTGCGATCCTTTAGATCATGTGTTCTGTGACGTATGCATTGGGCACCCTTTTTTTTTTATTTATTGACTTGACAAGCGTGTGTAATGTGTAGAGATGCGTTTTTACTATGTCATCTGCCATTCAGCTCTGCTACATGGCCGCTAACAGCAGACACAGACAGCCATGTAGCAGAGCTGAATGGCAGATGACAGCAGACACAGACAGAGCCGCACTGTCAGAATGAACTCGGGTGAACTTCACCCGACTTCATTGTCATGCTGCGGCTCTGTCTGTGTCGCGTCCTGATTAGCGGTCACCTGTGAAGACTCACCGATGACTGCTAATCCCCTGAGTAACTGAAGTGAGCAGCCCTCTCTCATACTCACCGATCCCCGATCCCCGGCGCTGCACGGCATTCACACTGCTCCGGCGGCTTTTACTGTTTTGAAAAAGCCGGCCGCCCATTAAACAATCTCGTATTCCCTGCTTACCCCGCCCACCGGGGCCTATGATTGGTTACAGTGAGACACGCCCCCCACGCTGAGTGACAGGTGTCACACTGCACCCAATCACAGCAGCCGGTGGGCGTGTCTATACTGTGTAGTGAAATAAATAATTAAATAATTAAAAAAAATGGCGTGCAGTCCCCCCCAATTTTAAAACCAGCCAGATAAAGCCATACGACTGAAGGCTGGTATTCTCAGGATGGGGAGCTCCACATTATGGGGAGCCCCCCAGCCTAACAATATCAACCAACAGCTGCCCAGAATTGCCGCATACATTATATGCGACAGTTCTGGGACAGTACCCGGCTCTTCCCGATTTGCCCTGGTGCGTTGGCAAATCGGGGTAATAAGGAGTTAATGGCAGCCCATAGCTGCCAATAAGTCCTAGATTAATCATGTCAGGCGTCTATGAGACACCTTCCATGATTAATCTGTAAATTACAGTAAATAAACACACGCCCGAAAAAATCCTTTATTGGAAATAAAAAACACAAACATATACCTTGGTTCACCACTTTAATCAGCCCTAAAAAGCCCTCCATGTCCGGCGTAATCCAGGATGCTCCAGCGTCGCTTCCAGCGCTGCTGCATGGAGGTGACCGGAGCTGCAGAAGACACAGCCGCTCCGGTCACCTCCACGCAGCTAATGAAGACAGCCGCGCGATCAGCTGATCTGTCAGTGAGGTTACCCGCGGCCACCGCTGCATCCACCGCTGGATCCAGTGACAGCGGGTAACCTCAGTGACAGAACAGCTGATCGCGTGGCTGTCTTCATTAGCTGCGTGGAGGTGACCGGAGCGGCGATGTCTTCTGCAGCTCCGGTCACCTCCATGCAGCAGCGCTGGAAGCGACGCTGGAGCATCCTGGAGTACGCCGGACATGGAGGGCTTTTTGGGGCTGATTAAAGTGGTGAACCAGGGTATATGTTTGTGTTTTTTATTCCTAATAAATGATTTTTTTCGGGTGTGTGTGTTTATTTACTGTAATTTACAGATTAATCATGGAAGGTGTCTCATAGACGCCTGACATGATTAATCTAGGACTTATTGGCAGCTATGGGCTGCCAATAACTCCTTATTACCCCGATTTGCCAACGCACCAGGGCAAATCGGGAAGAGCCGGGTACTGTCCCAGAACTGTCGCATATAATGTATGCGGCAATTCTGGGCGGCTGTTGGCTGATATTGTTAGGCTGGGGGGCTCCCCATAACGTGGAGCTCCCCATCCTGAGAATACCAGCCTTCAGTCGTATGGCTTCATCTGGCTGGTTTTAAAATTGGGGGGGACCGCACGCCGTTTTTTTTAATTATTTAATTATTTATTTCACTACACAGTATAGACACGCCCACCGGCTGCTGTGATTGGGTGCAGTGTGACACCTGTCACTCAGCGTGGGGGGCGTGTCTCACTGTAACCAATCATAGGCGCCAGTGGGCGGGGTAAGCAGGGAATACGAGATTGTTTAATGGGCGGCCGGCTTTTTCAAAACAGTAAAAGCCGCCGAAGCAGTGTGAACGCCGTGCAGAGCCGCGCCGGGGATCGGGGATCGGTGAGTATATGAGAGAGGGGGTAAGAGGGATAGACTGACATGAACAGAGAGAGAGGGACAGAGATAGTGACGGACTGACAGAGATTAGTGCATGACAGACATTGTGAGTCGCTTCAGAACGCAGCTTTTCAGCTCCGCTCTGAAACAGACCTTTTTTAAGCTGCGGTGCAGGGCGCACACCTGCGCACATAGCCTCAGACATCACAATCGTATGATGGATGTCACACGTTACAATTGACTAGGTTCATACAACAAAACGTCCAATGTATGAGGAATAAACGACGTGTATGCGATCACCGTATTTTCGTTCAATATCGATCGCATGTAGGTTTCACACGCAAATACGTCACGAACGATGCCGGATGTGCGTCACTTACAACTTGACCCCGACGACGGATTGAAAGATCTATTGAAGTGTGTAAAGCAGGCTTTAGCATCCTGGTGTTTCATTCATATCTTACAGAACCTAGATAGTGGCCTGCTCCTACTAAAACACAGTCTGTGTAGAGTGCCAAAAACCAATACTAAAATAAAAATGGTGTCAAACCCTGTTTTCTTTTAGGGCTGAAAGACATTCACAACATCTTGTCAACTCCTCCAAGTGGTACTTTGTCCAATAAAAGTACCTTGCGTTTTTTAGACTTACAGAAACAGCTATCGTGGGAAACTATTAATACAGGTTTACCACCCCGGCATAATTGTTGTTCCACTGCCTGTACAAAAGGTCACGTTACAGTGTTCACCTTCAAAAAATCAAACTCAAAAAATGGGAAAAAGAGGCGGTAACGGCCGTTGATGAGGTGGTAGTGACAGTGGTGGTCGCCAAAGCAGTGTGACCAAGTCAAAGGAAAAGGTTCCTGCTTTATTATTATTATTTACTATCATTATCATCATTATTATTTATTATTATAGCGCTATTTATTCCATGGCACTTTACATGTGAAAGGGGTATACAGAATAGTGACAAGTACAATAATTATAAACAATACAAGGCACAGACTGGTACAGGAGGATAGGGGTCCCAGCCCGCAAAGGCTCACAGTCTACATGGGATAGGTGAGGATACAGTAAGTTAGGGTAGAACTGGTTGTGTGGCGTTATATCAGCCTGAGGGTTACGGCAGGTTGTAGGCTTGTTGGAAGAGGTGGGTCTGCAGGTTCCTTTTGAAGCTTGTCAAGGTCGGCGAGAGTCTGATATGTTGTGGCAGAGCATTCCAAAGTAAGGGGGAGGCACGGGAGAAATATTGGATGTGATGGTAGGAAGAAGAGATGAGGGGGGAGCAGAGAAGGAGATCTTGTGAGGATCGAAGGTTACATGAAGGTAAGTACCAGGAAACAGGTTGTGGATGGCTTTATATGTCATGGTTAGTGTTTTGAACTGGAATTGTTGGGCAATGGGAAGCCAGTGAAGGGATTTGCAGAGAGGAGAGGTCGGGGTGTAGCGGGGGGACAGGTGGATTAGCTGGGCAGCATAGTTTTGAATAGATTGTAGGGGTGCGTAGATTGTAGGGACTGGTAGAAGGGAGGCCACAGAGCAGGAAGTTGCAATAATCTAGGCACGAGATAATAAGGGCATGTACTAGGGTTATTGCAGCTTCTTGGGAAAGGAATGTACGAATCCGGGAAATATTTTTGAGTTGGAGGCAGCAGGAGGTGAAGAGAGCTTGAATGTGTGGCTTGAAAGAGGGATCAGAGTCTAGAGTTACTCCCAGGCAGTGAGCATGTGGGACTGAGGAAAGTGAGCAGCCATTGACATTGATGGATATGTCAGGTGGGGGTGGTTGAGTGAGGAGGAGGAAAGATGATGAATTCTGTTTTGTCCATGTTCAGTTTTAGGAATTGAGCAAAGGAAAAGGATTAAATAGCAGACAGACATTGTGGGATTCTGGTTAGCAGGGAGGTGATGTCAGGTCCAGAAAGGTAGATCTGCATATCATCAGCATAGAGATGATACTGAAAGCCATGGGACTCTATGAGCTGTCCCAGGCCGAAGGTGTAGATGGAGAACAGCAGGGATCCAAGAACTGAACCTTGGGGGACACCGACAGTTAGGGGGCGAGATGAGGAAGTGGTGTGAGAGTGGGAACCGCTGAAAGCTCGGTTGGTTAACTATGAGGAGATCCAAGATAGTGCCAAGCCTGTGATGCCCAGAGACAAGAGAATCTGTAGTAGTAGGGAATGGTCTACTGTGTCAAAGGCAGAGGACAGGTCCAGGAGGAGGAGGACAGAGGGGTGTTGCTTGGCTTTTGCGGTTAGTAGGTCGTTAGTGACTTTCGTTAGGGCAGTTTCAGTGAAATGATGGGGTCGGAAGCCAGATTGTAAGCGGTCAAAGAGGGAGCAGGAAGAGAGGTGTGAAAACAGTTCAAGATGAACGTGCTGTTCCAGTAGTTTTGAGGCATAGGGGAGAAGTGATATGGGGCGATAGTTTGACACAGAGGAAGGGTCAAGGGAGAGCTTTTGAGGATGGGTATGATAGAGGCATGTTTAAAGCATGAAGGGAATACACCAGTTGTTAGTGATAGGTTGAAGAGATGGGTTAGGGCTGAGATGAGACTGTGGTGAGATTGGGGATAAGGTGGGATGGGAGTGCATCAAGCAGGCAGGTTGTGAGATGTGATCTTGAGAGTAGTGTGGAAAGATGATCTTCTGTCCTGGTGGAGAAGCTGGATTTGGAGGAAGAAGGCTGAGTAGTTGTAAGAAGTGTCTGTGGTGATTGTGGGCCAAAGCTTGCTCTGATTTTGTCAATCTTCTGCGTGAAGAAAGCTTTATCTACCTCTGCCTTCGTATCCCAATTTTCTTGTCCATGTGGGAAACCACTCTTGTGCCCTGAACAGTGCGAACAGGTAATGAGTTGGCTAGCAGAAAATGCCTCCAGTTACTTGTCGAGTAGAAAATCCCAAGGGTCCACACAGACAGACTTGAGTAGCCCAAAGGCTGGGCCATCGAATTCTCAGCCTGGTCCTATTTCCTCACAACATCAGTATTCTAAGGAAACATATGACCCCAAAGCAGATTACTCTGAAGAAATGTTTACGGGACCCTTTGACCTTTCTTGCCTCTCACCGCACAACACCACCAACGCACGTGAGGCCGTGGTGTGCAGTGATGCATAGATCTTTGAGCACCCAAGGCCAGAAGAAAGCCAAGTTGTTGGCCGTGACATGCTGGGCAAACAGGTGGAAGTGTTTGCGGATGATAAGACACAGTTGCCCTCAGGTCAGCCTGAAACCTCCATTACCGAAGATGTTGACCTTCAGGAATGTGAAGACGACCTGGTCGATGATGAGGTGATTGATCCAACATGGACGGGTTGCATGGATTGCGGGAGCAGCAGCGCAGAGGAGCATGTATCCATAGTCCGCAAATAAGCTGTAAGAGATAGGGTTTCGACCACTGCCAGAGGTCAACCAACTGTGCACATGACACCACCACCAGTAACATCTTAGAGTCCACGGGTCCGTGCTGCAATTGTGTGGGAGCTTTTTATCCAAGAGTCCTTCGGACCAAACGGTTGCCATCTGTCAAATCTGTCAGACCAAGCTTAGAGGCAGAAATACTTCCAGCTTGGGCACCTCCAACATGAGAAGCCATATGTTAACCAAGCCCACCACTAGGTGGTTGAAAGCTCTAGGTAAAAAACATGATTTACAGACTCAATACACTGCCACTTCCCCTGGGCTACCTGCTTCCCAAACTCGTGTGCAAGAAGGTGGCGCTGATGCCTCCTTCTCCCAACCTAATGTTGGCCACACTCAATCATCATCGACCACTTTTGCTTTGGTGTCCCAGCATTCTGTTCAGTTGTCCATACCACAGAACTTCGAAAAGAAGCGAAAATACCCCATTACACACCCAAGGGCACAAACTATAACTGCACACATTGCACGATTGATAGCCCTTGAAATGTTGCCGTATCGGTATGTGGGAACAGAGACTTTCAGCGATCTTTTGGCAGTGGCAGAACATCAGTACTCTGTGCCAACCGCCACTATTTTGCTCATTGTCCCGTCTGCAGTGCTCCACAATCATGTGTCCATAAACATCAAACGGGCTCTCACCAACGCCATAACAGGGAAAGTTTACTTAACCACAGACATGATGACAAGCGGAAGTGGACAGGGACGTTACATCTCACTGACGGCACACTGGGTGAACCTGGTGGCGGCCGGTACAGAGTCTGAGCTGGCAACATCCCATATAATTCTCACACCCAGAATAGCGGGCCCCACTTCAATCAGAGTTTCAGTTGCCTCCTACACAGCAACAACTCCCTCCTCCTCCTACTCTTCATCTGGCTCCTGTTCATCCTCCTCAACATCTGCTGGTGTCCAACCGTCGACATCATCCCCATCTGGGATCTCATCAGCACTTCCTCGGCTAAGCGGCAACACGCTCTACTGAAGCTCATCTGTATCAGTGACAAATTGCACACGGCACCTGAGCTTTTGAAAGCAATAACTGAGCAGACAGATGAGTGGCTTGCACCGTTGGACCTCTGTCCAGGGATGGTAGTGTACCGCCCTGAGGGGGGCTCGGCCACTCCCTGGCCGGGCCGAGCCGCTCGAGGTCCGGGCTCGGGTTGTCGGTGGCTCGAGCACCTCCGAACCAGGGGCCATGTCGCTGTGTTAAGGGGAGGCAGTGGGGTGGTGGTATGGGACGAGGTTCACAGCCGGGGGCCGCGTTGCCGTTGTACGGGTCGTGACGCCACCCACGGGTCGTGGTGACGGGATGCACCACCGCTGCGGCTGGAGTGAAGGGGGCTCCCGGGATCGGTGATGAAGGCGCAGCCTGGATGTTAGCCCCTCCGTGGGTAGGGGCGGTGTGTCCCGGGGACGGGCAATGATGTTGTCGGGGTGCAGGGCGCCGTGATGCGGTGCGATGTCGTGCCCGGATGGCACTGGTGTACTCACTATTAATTCACACTCAGAGTCACTGGTAAACCAAAGTTCGGGTATGGTCGGGTCCCGCAGCTGGCTGCTTGTGTCCCTTGTGAGGCTGATGGTGTCCCCTTTCCCTTGCACCTCTTGTTTTGACTTTTGGCTCCCCTGCCTGAGCAGTGGTAGCCCACTCCCCGGCATTTAGCTGCCGAAAGAGCCCTCGGTTGCCCGCAGGCGCTAGCCCGTCGGATGTTTGGCCCTTGGCGGTGGCTCTCACCCGGTATCGGTGGGCTGTTGCCTTCTTTCGGGACTTTGGGTGAGGATGAACCCGTGAGGTCCAGACTGCAATCAGTGAATTTGCCTACACTCAGTGGCTTCTAAGCTAGGACAGGGTCTGAGTACCCGGTTTCTGGTGCTTCGGTAAACGGTCGACTCCCCGGTTCAGGGCCGGCGGGCTCCAACCCTGGCCCAGTCCCTACAGTTCCGCCGGTTGCTGTACTGGTACTCCTGCAGGCGGCCACCACCGTCTGCCTGCCTGACGTTACGGGGATCCCAGGCTCCAACCCGGGTCCCTGACAGCTTTTCTCCTCCTCACCTCCTGTCACTGTCACACTACAACTCAATCTCCCACTAACTGACTGAATTTCCTGCCTCAGGACAGTAGTCTCCTCGGTGGGCATGTTTCCGACTGACTCCGCCCACCTGGTGTGCCCTACTTGCCCTGAGGGAGGCATCAGGTCTCCCTTTCGGGTGACGGGTGTGTCCTCACAGGGGATGGGGGTATGTGTGTTGTGTGGTGGATGTTGTTACCTGTGACCCCTGGGATCCAGGGCGTCACACTAGTGTGCCCCCTGCGGAATCAGAATTTTTTTTAACTCCATGCATTTTATACACTGGTGCAAATTTTCCCAATTTTAACAAAAAAAAAAGGAGTACCTTCTGATGCTGTGCTCCATGGTGTCTGAACCATCCCTCCCTGGGGAAACTGAATCTTTTGAAATCTTCGGTGTTAGCTAGTGGAATAAAGCCTGAGTTCCAAAGTGAAACAACTGCCACTTCCACGGTGCTGCATGCTTCACAAACTGTGGTCTAGGAAGCAGGCGATGATGCCTCCTGCTCCCATCCTGCTTTTGGCCAGATGCAATCATCATCAATGACATCAGCTTCGATGTCCCAGCGTGGCGTTCATTTGTCCATAAAACAGACATTACTGAATAATTATTATTATTTAATATTATAGCACCATTAATTCCATGGTGCTTTACAAGTGAAAAAGGGTATACATAAAAACTAGTACAACAATCATTAACAGTACAAAACAGACTGGTACAGAAGGAGAGAGGACCCTGCCCACGAGGGCTCACAGTCAGGGCCAGATTAAGGTTGGTGGGGGCCCCTGGGCAGAAAATCTGGTGGGGGCCCCATAACGTTAACATTTTTAGCCATAACAGTAGAGCGCGAACTGTAGCATTTAGATATAAATCCAATGAACATTTATCTTATCCTGTTCTGCCACATTCAGATTTACAGTACTACAATACAGATACAGTCCAGGATCACTCACAGTCGTCACATATACACACAAAGTAGAGTTAAGGCTGCTTTACACATTTCAATTTCATATGCGATCGCACGCGCCCCCATCGTAAGGGCGGAATGGGCAATTTGTTGCCCATGTCGCACAAACGATTAACCCCCGTCACACGTACTTACCTTCCAAACGACCTCGCTGTGGGCGGCGAACATCCTCTTCCTGAAGTGGGAGGGACATTCGGCGTCACAGTGACGTCACACAGCAGCCGGCCAATAGAAGCGGAGGGGTGGAGATGAGCGGGACGTAAACATCCCGCCCACCTCCTTCCTTCTGCATTGCTGGCGGGACGCAGGTAAGCTGTGTTCATCGTTCCCGGGGTATCACACGGAGCGATGTGTGCTGCTTCAGGAACAATGAACAACCGGACGTTCAATCTTTAGAAATTGAATGACATGTATGTGAGCAACGTTTTAACGCACAATCAGGGTTGCACGTAGCTGTCACACACACTACAATATCACTAACGATGCCGGATGTGCGTCACTTACGACGTGACCCCTCCGACACATCGTTACATATATTGTAGCGTGTAAAGCGCACTTTACTCACATTTTTTATTGATCCCAATGTTAAGGCAGCCAGGGCCGGCTCCAGGTTTTTGTGGCCTCTGGGTGAAAGAGTCTCAGTGGACCCCATCCACACACAGACACGCACACACACATACAGGCATACGTACATATAAATATTTGAAGACAAATTCAGAAAAATACATATAAACAGACAAATGTATGCACAGTCATATACACTGACATACATGCAGAAACAGACACATTAGGGCTCGTGCGCACGTTGCGTAATTCCATGCATTTACGCTGCGTATAGCACTGCAGTGTAAATGCATGCGTCCTGCGTCCCCTGCACAATCTATGAATATTGTGCATGAGACGTGCGCACGTTTCTTTTATGAACGCAGCGATTTGGGTGCTAAAATGTTGACCCAAATCCGTGCGTTCATAAAATGAGCATGTCAATTATTCCGTGCGCTATGGATGCAGCTCCCACTGTCTATGGTGGGGGCAGCAGCCAGAGCGCATGAAATCGGCTTCTTTTGTACAGAAAAACTCGATCCATTATGCAGTTTTTCTGCAGCGATTTGACGCGCACATGTGCTGTCAAAACGCTGCAGAATATTCAGCAGATTCGTGCGCATGAGCCCTTACAGATATTAATATGGGGAAGTCGCCAGCAGCCTCACTCACCTCTCCCGCTTGTTTCCGTCCAGCTCCTTCAGGACATGTGGCTGTGTTTCACGATGGCTGTCACTAACAGACATGACTGCACACTGACAGCACTGCTGTACATACATCACAGGAGGGGCTGGGGGCTACAATATATACATTACAGGAGGGACAGGGGGCGTTACTGGAGTGGCAAACAGCTCTGGTGGTGTACTCATTACTGGGATGGGTGACATAGCGCTCTGGGGAACCCATATACTTCTGGGGGGGCCACACAGACTGCTCTAATTCACTCTCACACACACACACACACACACACACACACACACACACACAGTACTGCTTCTTACACACACACAGCTCTGACACACACACACACACACACTACAATGCACCCCCATCACCCTCCACACACACACACCCAATACAATGCCCCCCCATTACCCCTCCCCCCACACACATACAATACAATGCACCCCCCATTACCCCTCCCCACACACACATACAATACAATGCACCCCCTATTACCCCTCCCCCCCACACAAATACAATACAATGCACCCCCCATTACCCCTCCCCACACACAAATACAATGCACCCCCCATTACCCCTCCCCACACACAAATACAATGCACCCCTCATTACCCCTCCCCACACACACTACAACGCACCCTCCATTACCCCTCCCCCACACACAATACAATGCACCCTCCATTACCCCTCCCCACACACACAATACAATGCACCCTCATCACCCCCTACACACACAACTTACACTGCCCCATCACTACACACTCCTGCCTCCTGTTACGGTTGCTGTGGCTCTGGAGACTATCTTCGGATTTCTTGCTACTGCACATGTGCGAGCGCTGGAGACTAAGTCCTATCTTGTAGTCATTGCACATGTGCGGGTGACATCATCGCTGACACGAGGTCACATGTCTCTGACATCATTCTAAGCTGATTGGCCGCTGGTCATGTGCTTGTGACACGTGGTCACATGTCTCTGACACCTTCTATGCCGATTGGTCGCTGGTCATGTGCTTGTGACGCTTTGCTCAGTGATAGGCCAGCATGACGTCATTGCTGTCATTCTGGCAGTGGATTGGCTCTGGTGTCCTCCATCTTGGATGAGGCACAGAGTCTATATAAGACCCTGATGCACGCCGCCCAGCGCTCAGTCCTCTTGGTTCATGCATGAGGGTAGACGCCCTGTGCACGTCCCTCTAGTCCCTCTCTCTGTCTATGTTAGGTGAGCGCTACCGGCAGGGTAGCATTCTTATACCTTACAGCTTCAGCTGGAGTCCGTATCCTTACCTCTTAGAGGAGCGGACATAGGCAGGTGCCTGAGGCACATGGTCCGGCTGGGCCTTGTGATTCTACTCGTAGGTGGACGTTGCCGCTAGGGTAACGTTCCTTATACTGCGTCTGGCAGTTGTTCGTATCCTCACACACTAGGGGAGCGAACAGAGGTAGGAGCTTTGTGCGGCTTATGCTGCTGTCCGTCTCTTTTGCACCACTAGAAGAGCGGACCTAGGCAGGTGCCATATCTAGTGGTTCGTGTCCTCGCACACTAGTGGAGCGAACGCAGGTAGGAGCTTTGTGCGGCTTACGCTGCTGTCCGTCTCTTTTGCACCACTAGAAGAGTGGACCTAGGCAGGTGCCATATCTAGTGGTTCGTGTCCTCGCACACTAGTGGAGCGAACGCAGGTAGGAGCTTTGTGCGGCTTACGCTGCTGTCCGTCTCCTGGCACCACTAGAGGAACGGACCTAGGTAGGTGCCATTTCACACTCACTGCTTTTGTCTCTGTGATCATTAACAGAGATCATTCCACACACCCTCCAAGTAAGGGAGGAATTGCCTTATTTACTAATTATATTCCTCTGTGAGTTTAACAGAGGTATTGCACTCTGCCATAGTCTGCAGCAAAGTCTTTGCACGATGGACCCTGACTGTCTGATATTCCTTTAGGTTTTTTTTATCAGACAGCCCCCCGTAACATTAGGACTGAGCCAAGGGTCTGGCAGTTATGGCAGAATATCAGCAGTTACACCGTTACATACAAGTACTTGAGTCGCGGCTCAAGAGTATAGAGGATAAACCTCAGACCATGGTGACATCTGCACAGGATCCTTGACTTGCTCTGCCAAACAGATATTCTGGCGATGCCAGATCATGTCGTGGTTTCATTAGTCATTGTCAGATACACCTAGAGGTCAACTCTTCTTGCTTCTCTACGGAGAGGTCCAGAGTAGGCTTTATCATCTCCTTACTTCAGGACAAAGCCTTAGAATGGGCGACAACCCTATGGGAGCGCTCTGATGTGGTTACTTTGAGACATCAAGACTTTCTTGATGCTCTTAAGGAGGTATTCATGGGTCCGCAGGTTACCCATGATGCGGTCCTGAGACTGTTAACTCTATCTCAGGGTTCGTTATCCACTAGTTCTTATGCCATTGCTTTTAGAACTCTGGTGGCAGAACTAGATTGGCCAGAGAAGGTGTTGATTCCTATCTTCTGGAGAGGGTTGGCAGGCTATGTCAAGGATGCTCTTGCTACTCGTGAGGTCCCTGCTTCTCTGGAGGACTTGATCACAGTAGCAACGAGGATCGACGTACGCCATAGGGAACGTAGACTCGAGGTCTCTTCCTCACGCCCTAAGCATCGGGCTATTCCAGTTGTTGAGGGTCCACTACCATCTTCCTCAGCATCTGAAACATCTCCCACTCCTATGGAGTTAGGTCATACGTCCTCCAGAATATGCAAGTCTGGTCCTCCTATATGTTACGTATGTCGTCAGGCTGGGCACTATGCCAACAAGTGTCCTAGCCGTCAGGGAAACTCCCAGGCCTAGTAACTATTAGAGGGGGGTTACTAGAGACATCTTCTGCACCCTCTAAGTGTAAGAAACAAAATCATTGAACCAGAGCACATCTCGCATCAATCAGCGCCACTCCATAAGACACATGAAAGAGAAAAGAACTGGAGCATTCAAAGGGCTATTCATAAAAAATCCAAACTTTATTATATGAATATTAAAAATGGGTTTCATTTGTTACATTTTATATAAAGGTGCTATTAAAGAACAAGGTGAAAGACCACATAAGTATGGGGAGCAGAGGTAAGAAACCACCCTAATAAAAATAGACAGGGACCAGAGGTAGTAGGTAGATATTCATGAGTGGCAAGCAAGTAAGGTGCCTCTATCCTGACACAGCATATAAGAGTTATATATAGCCAAATCAGCGTCAGACAAATAGATTAGGGCAGAGGCACCAAAACACAGCCAATCACATGAAAAGAGGTAAATTACAGTCCCAACACTTACACATAATAATGGAGGTGGTCACCAAAGCATCCCACACCAGGAAAAAGGAGCCTTCCTACGCGCGTTTCGCAACACGGGTTATGTCTGGCTTCATCAGGGAAGGTATGGAAAAATGCCGATAAAGGACCTTAAATAAGAGGTCACATGACCTCATTGGACTGACCAGGACCTAGGAAAATGCGTCCCGACCAATCGGATCCCCGCTAGCGCGCATGCGCACCGCACGCCCGACATACCACGCCCCACAGCCGCCCAATGAGAGGGGAGGCCCGGAGCCCAGAGAAGCTGGACTCCAAGGCCACCCCCACCCATCAGATGGACGGCCAGGGGGCGGGTAAGGCCAGCGAGCGGCGCGCACGGGTCACGGGGATCAGAGGGCGGGACACAGCTCCCAGCCAGAGCCCGTCTAACAGCCCATCGGGTTACTATGGTGGCGCGCAAAACATCGCGCGGCGAGAATCCACAACTGATCCCCAGCAGTCCAGCGAGGAGGGACGCAGGGAGCCCCCGGGCCCAGGGACCCACAGCATCCCCCCACACATGCCAGGGACGCCGGGCGAGCAGTGTGGATAAGTTGCCGCGCGATGGAAGCGCGCACAGGAACCAGAGGGCGGGACGGGCAGATGGCAGGGAAAGTATAAATAAGCCAAGTGGCAATAAATAAGTACCCATGCCATCCCATACAATACTACGGTGGCATAGATGACAATAACATTAGTACATTAGTACACAAAAATAAACAAGACAATTTGAAGAAGGGGAGGCAGGGAAGGTGAGAAAGGGATATTATGAAGGAATCTTCATGGGGTGACAATACATCCATTTTACAGGAGAGCCAAAATTGGACAGTTTTCCAGTAAAGATGTTAGGTCCAAGTCCAATAAGCAAACCACAGTGGATTTTAAATGTCAAAAGGTCCTATGAAGGCAAAGGAAATACATTTAGAACACTGGAAGTATGAAAAGGGGACAATAGAAACCGATTAAAAACATTTAAAAGAAAAAATATCATACCAAAGTTAAAAAGAAAGAATGGTGCAGTACATTGAGTCACAAATGACACCTCATAGAAAAGG
The DNA here is from genome assembly GCF_048569485.1 of Anomaloglossus baeobatrachus. NCBI lineage: Eukaryota > Metazoa > Chordata > Amphibia > Anura > Aromobatidae > Anomaloglossus > Anomaloglossus baeobatrachus. Next base: position 91,850,803 of record NC_134362.1, read on the forward strand.
GGCAAAATTTAAGGCCTCATTTAGGCCCTTTGGTGCTACTGTGTCCAAAATGGTGATCCATTTTAGTTCACGTTGGGCCAAGAGTTTTTTAACATTCCCCCCTCTTATCCCACAGTGAATCACGTCTATTCCCCTGACCATGAACGATCTAGGATTACATCCATGGACCAATTTGAAGTGGCGCGGGATAGTTTTTAATTCTGCCACATTGGTCGCTGTGACTGCTGCCCGAATATCCCTCACATGCTCCCTCACTCTAAAGCGGGCTTTACACGCTACGACATCGCTAATGCGGAGTCGTTGGGGTCACGGAATTCGTGACGCACATCCGGCCGCATTAGCGATGCCGTTGCGTGTGACATCGATTAGCGATTTTGCATCGTTGCAAAACAGTGAAAAATCGCTAATCGGCGACACGGGGGTCCATTCCCAATTATCGTTACTTCAGCAGTAACGAGGTTGTTCCTCGTTCCTGCGGCATCACACATCGCTGCGTGTGACGCCGCAGGAGCGAGGAACGTCTCCCTACCTGCCTCCCGGCCGCTATGCGGAAGGAAGGAGGTGGGCGGGATGTTACGTCCCGCTCATCTCCGCCCCTCCGCTGCGATTGGGCGGCGGTTCAGTGACATCGCTGTGACGCCGCACGGACCGCCCCCTTAGAAAGGAGGCGGTTCGCCGGTCACAGCGACGTCGCCGGACAGGTAAGTATGTGTGACGGCTCTGGGCGATGTTGTGCGCCACGGGCAGCGATATGCCCGTGTCGCGCAACAGATGGGGGCGGGTACGCACACTAGCGATATCGGGACCGATATCGCAGTGTGTAAAGTAGCCTTTACTGTTAATTCCCTAGACGTCATACCGATGTAGATTTTGTTACACTCGCATGTTGCGTGATAGATGACGTTAACAGTAGTACAGGAAATATGTTCTTTTATTGGGAAGTTTTTTATTCCATCACTAGCATGGAAAGAGGAGCAGCGAGAGACCCTCTAAGTGTAGTATCCCAGGTCAGCTCTCACTCTCTGAGAATACATGGCCTATTATGGCTTTTGTGGATTCCGGAGCTGACGTGACTTTTGTGTCCTCAGGATTTGTAAAGAGACACAATATTCCCTCTATCATGTTAGAGGCGCCTATTCCTGTCCATGTTGTTAATGGAACTATGTTGTCAGACTCCATTACATTGAGGACAGTTCCCTTGCGTCTTTCCCTGTCTCAGGGTCACATAGAGGAGATTTCTTTTCTTGTTTTGCCTGAGGGTATAGACGACGTCCTTCTGGGTCTCCCATGGCTTCGGACTCATGCTCCTCTAATTGACTGGGAGTCCGACAGCATTATTAGTTGGGGTTCGAAATGTCAGTCCCGATGTCTTCCCTTACCACCTAAGGTCGTTGCGGTTGCATCAACTGATCTCTCTCCCATACCTACACCCTATTTGGATTTCGCTGACGTGTTCTCCAAACAGGGTGCTGAGGTTCTTCAACCTCATAGGCCGTATGACTGTGCCATAGACCTTATCCCAGGTTCGGTTCCACCTAAGGGCAGGGTTTACCCCCTGTCAATACCTGAGTCAGAGGCCATGTCGACCTATATAAGAGAGAGTTTAGAGAAGGGGTTCATTCGTAAGTCTGTCTCTCCCGCGGGAGCTGGGTTTTTCTTTGTTCGGAAGAAAGAGGGTGATTTGCGTCCCTGCATAGATTACAGGGGTCTCAACGCAATCACAATAAAGAACAAATACCTGTTACCTTTAATTTCGGAGCTCTTTGACAGACTGAGGGGAGCTCAGGTTTTTACGAAGTTGGATCTGCGGGGTGCGTATAACTTGGTACGAATTCGAGAGGGTGACGAATGGAAGACCGCTTTTAACACCCGAGATGGTCACTATGAATACCTCGTCATGCCTTTTGGTTTATGTAATGCACCCGCAGTATTTCAGGACTTCGTAAACGATGTGTTCAGGGATTTACTGTTATCCTCCGTCGTGGTGTATCTGGACGACATCCTGATTTTTTCTCCTGATCTGGAGACTCATCGTCAGGATGTCGTTCGTGTCCTTTCCCGTTTAAGGGAGCACTCTTTGTTTGCTAAACTCGAAAAATGTGTATTCGGGCAGTCATCCTTGCCTTTTTTGGGCTACATTATCTCACAAGAGGGTCTGGCTATGGATCCTGCGAAGCTCTCTGCTGTCCTGGAATGGTCCGAACCTCATTCCTTGAAGGCGGTGCAACGCTTCTTAGTATTCATAAATTATTACAGGCAGTTCATACCCCATTTCTCTACTTTGGTGGCCCCTTTGGTGGCCTTGACTAAGAAAGGTGCTAATCCAAAAGTCTGGTCTACTGAAACATCCCAGGCTTTTGATGCAGTAAAAAGACACTTTTCAACTGCTCCCGTTCTTCAAAGACCCGATGAGAATAAGCCCTTCCTCTTGGAGGTTGATGCCTCTTCAGTGGGTGCTGGTGCGGTCTTGTATCAAAAGAACGGTGCAGGTAGAAAAAGGCCGTGTTTCTTCTTTGCTAAAACCTTTTCACTGGCAGAGAGAAACTATACCATTGGGGATAGGGAACTGCTCGCCCTGAGACTAGCCTTGGAGGAGTGGCATCACTTGCTGGAAGGAGCGAAACATCCTTTCCAGGTCTATACAGACCATAAGAATCTGACGTACTTACAAACCGCTCAGCGTCTGAATCCTCGCCAAGCCCGCTGGTCCTTGTTTTTCTCCCGCTTTCACTTCTCCATCAACTATCTGTCTGGGAGTAAGAATAACAAGGCAGACGCCCTGTCTCGCTCCATGCGCTCTACCCAGGAAGATATTGACGAACCTCGTCTTATCCTTCCCTCCAGGGTTTTTCATACGCTCTCCCCTGTGACGTTAGACCAAATCCCACCGGGCAAGACCTTTGTTCCGCCTGATCGACAGAATGATATACTGTCGTGGGCCCACACCTCAAAGGTGGGTGGGCATTTTGGTATTAGGCGGACACGAGAGTTACTGGAGAGGTGGTATTGGTGGCCACACTTAGCCAGCCACATCAAGAGATATGTCGGTTCATGCTACTCGTGTGCTCGCAACCGTCCATTACGGCAGAGACCGGCTGGGCTCTTGCATCCTTTACCAGTGCCAGATAGACCATGGGAGGTGGTAGGCATGGACTTTGTGGGTGATCTTCCATGTTCGCAGGGACATAGATTTGTGTGGGTCATTACGGACCATTTCTCCCGGATGGTTCATCTCGTACCATTATCGAGAATCCCATCTTCCAGGGTACTAGCCAAACTATTCCTCAAGCATGTCTTTAGGCTTCACGGGATGCCAGATCGTATCATTTGCGATAGAGGCCCGCAATTTGCTTCCCGTTTCTGGTGAGATCTTTGTAGCCTTCTGCAAATTGAGTTGAATCTCTCTTCGGCATACCATCCAGAGACCAATGGTTTGGTTGAGCGTACCAATCAATCCATGATTATATACCTTCGACACTTTGTTGCTGAGAACCACGATAACTGGTCCTCCCTCCTACCCTGGGCAGAATTTGCCCTTAACAATTCGCTGGCTGAGGCCACTGGGCAGACACCGTTCGTACTCAATAATGGGCAACACCCTAGGGTACCGGTACCGTTTCCCGCTGCTGCACCTCCTCCTCTTGGGGCCGACTGGGCAACTAATGCCAGAGAGGTTTGGGATCGGACTCAAGAGTCGATCCAAGCAGCTAAGGACCGTATGAAGACGGTGTCTGATCGGTTTCGTCGCCCGGCTCCTGTCTTTTCTCCAGGGGACTTTGTGTGGCTCTCTGCAAAACACGTGAAACTTAGAGTGAGCTCTGTCAAATTTGCTCCTCGCTTCCTGGGTCCTTATGAGGTTCTTCGACAGGTAAATCCTGTAGTCTACCAATTGAAGTTACCCGCCCATCTTAGGATCCATGACAAATTCCATGTTTCACTGCTAAAGCCGGCTATTTTACCTCACGCTCGTGAAGTGCACTCTCCTGCCTCTGATTCCTCTCGCTCTAGCTATGAGGTACGAGCCATAGTTGGTTCTAAGATGGTTAGAGGGCGCAAGTTCTTCTTGATAGATTGGGAGGGCTATGGCCCGGAACATCGCTCTTGGGAGCCTGAGGAGGCTGTCCATGCTCCCGACTTAGTTGCCGATTACCTGCGTCGCCGGGAGGGGGGCCCTTGAGGGGGAGGTACTGTTAAAGTTGTTGTGGCTCTGGAGACTATCTTCGGATTTCTTGCTACTGCACATGTGCGAGCGCTGGAGACTAAGTCCTATCTTGGAGCCATTGCACATGTGCGGGTGACATCATCGCTGACACGAGGTCACATGTCTCTGACACCTTCTAAGCTGATTGGCCGCTGGTCATGTGCTTGTGACACGTGGTCACATGTCTCTGACACCTTCTATGCCGATTGGTCGCTGGTCATGTGCTTGTGACGCTTTGCTCGGTGATAGGCCAGCGTGACGTCATTGCTGTCATTCTGGCAGCGGATTGGCTCTGGTGTCCTCCATCTTGGATGAGGCACAGAGTCTATATAAGACCCTGATGCACGCCGCCCAGCGCTCAGTCCTCTTGGTTCATGCATGAGGGTAGACGCCCTGTGCACATCTCTCTGTCTATGTTAGGTGAGCGCTACCGGCAGGGTAGCGTTCTTATACCTTACAGCTTCAGCTGGAGTCCGTATCCTCACCTCTTAGTGGAGCGGACATAGGCAGGTGCCTGAGGCACATGGTCCGGCTGGGCCTTGTGATTCTACTCGTAGGTGGACGTTGCCGCTAGGGTAACGTTTCTTATACTGCGTCTTGCAGTTGTTCGTATCCTCGCACACTAGGGGAGCGAACAGAGGTAGGAGCTTTGTGCGGCTTATGCTGCTGTCCGTCTCTTTTGCACCACTAGAAGAGCGGACCTATGCAGGTGCCATTTTTAGTGGTTCATGTCCTCGCACACTAGTGGAGCGAACGCAGGTAGGAGCTTTGTGCGGCTTACGCTGCTGTCCGTCTCTTTTGCACCACTAGAAGAGCGGACCTAGGCAGGTGTCATATCTAGTGGTTCGTGTCCTCGCACACTAGTGGAGCGAACGCAGGTAGGAGCTTTGTGCGGCTTACGCTGCTGTCCGTCTCCTGGCACCACTAGAGGAACGGACCTAGGTAGGTGCCATTTCACACTCACTGCTTTTGTCTCTGTGATCATTAACAGAGATCATTCCACACACCCTCCAAGTAAGGGAGGAGTTGCCTTATTTACTAATTACATTCCTCTGTGAGTTTAACAGAGGTATTGCACTCTGCCATAGTCTGCAGCAGAGTCTTTGCACGGTGGACCCTGACTGTCTGATATTCCTTTAGGTTTTTTTATTAGACAGCCCCCCGTAACACCTCCCCCCACTCGGAATATAGTACTCCCCCTCTGCCTGTCACAAAGCTGTGTCTCCTTCACAAATGTTCCCTGTTATGTGTCCTCAGCCCCACCCCACTCATCTCCATTAATTTAACCTGTCTCTTCAGCTCCTTCATGGAACGCTTGCTTCCTGATGTCCCCAGTGTGGCGCCCTCAGCACTGCGATGACGTCAGCAAGGTTCTGATCTCAAAACTTTACTGCACGTCGGGGGCGGGGCCCCGTCCCGGCGTGCTGTTCAAATGTGTTTACATCTGAAAGACGCAAATACATTTAAATAGGAATGGAAGGAGGAAGCTGCTGCGAACACCGGCTCCGCTGCGCTCCTCTGCAGTGTGTGCATGCCGGGCACACAGCAGAACGAGCACAGCACTGCCTCCTGCTCCTGCTAGTGTGCCTGGCATGTACACACTGCGGAGGAGCGCGGCGGGGACAGCAGATACAGCGGCCCACCACACCGTGCCCCTGCTTCTAGGAGGGGTACGCCCATTACGGCCACAGCACATAACAGGGAGCTCATTGGCACACCTCTGATCCCGGAACTGCAAGCGCTGGTACTTCCGGGGTCAATCAGCATCCTGTGCCCGCAGTTTGTTTTTCGATCTTAAAGACGCAGATACAAATAAATAGCAGTGCTCCCCCCCATCCCCGAAAACACAGCTGATTTATTAGACTGTCTCTACGGAGGGGGAGAGGGTGTGAAGAAGAAAAAAAAATGCTGACAGGTGCCTAGTGGCAAGTATGGCCCTGGTGGTGGGGGCCCCCTTAGAAGCTCTTTTGGTGGGGGCCCCGGGGCTGAAGCCCCGCCTGCCCCGCCTATAATCCGGCCCTGCTCACAGTCTACAGAGAATGGTTGAGGGTACAATTGGTGAGGACAGAGCTTGTTGCTCGGTGGTGTACTGGACTGAGGGTTATTGTAGGTTGTAGGCTTGTCATAAGAGGTGTGTCTTCAGGTTCCTCTTAAAGCTTTTCATGGTTGGAGAGAGTCTGATATGCTGGGGTAGAGCGTTCTAGATTAGGGGGGAGACACGAGAAAAATCTTGTATGCGATTGTGGGAAGAGGAGATAGGAGAAGAGTAGAGAAGGAGATCTTGTGAGGATCTGAGGTTGCATGCAGGTAGGTACCAGGAGACTAGGTCACAGATGTAAGGATGCGACAGGTTGTCAATGGCTTTGTAGGTCATGGTAATGTTTTGAACTGCAGTCTTTGAGCAATTGGAAGCCAGTGAAGGGATTGGCAGAGTGGTGAGGCTGGGGAATAGCAAGGGGAGAGCTGGAGAGTTCAGGATAGATTGGAGGGGTGCAAGAGTGTTGGAAGGGAGGCCAGAGAGCAGGAGGTTGCAGTAATCGAGGCAGGAGATGATGAGGGCATGTTCTAATGATTTTGCTGATTCTTGGTTAAGGAAGGCACGAATACGGGAGATATTTTTGAGTTGTAGTCGGCATAAAGTGAAGAGAGCTTGGATATGCAGCACAAAGGATAGAGCAGAGTCGAGGATTACTCCAAGGTAACGAGCTTGTGAGACTGGGGAGAGTGAGCAGCCATCCACTTTGATGGATAGGCTTGGTGGAGGAGTTGAATGAGAAGGAGGAAAGACAATGAATTCTGTTTGTCCATGTTAAGCTTTAGGAATCGCGCAGAGAAGAAGGATGAGATAACAGAGAGACATTGTGGGATTTTGGTTTGTAAGGAGGTAATGTCAGGTCCAGAGAGGTAGATCTGAGTATCATCGGCATAGAGATGATACTGAAAGCCGTGGGACTCTATGAGCTGTCCCAGGCCGAAGGTGTAGATGGAGAACAGCAGGGGTCCAAGAACTGAACCTTGGGGACACCAACGGATAGAGGGTGGGATGAGGAGGTGGTGTGAGAGTGGGAAACGCTGGAAGTTCAGTCGGTTAGGTATGAAGAGATCCAAGATAGGGCCAAGTCTGTGATTTCCAGAGAGGAGAGAATCTGTAATAGGAGGGAGTGGTCTACTGTGTTGAAGGCAGAGGACAGGTCCAGGAGGAGGAGGACCGAGTAGTGTCGCTTGGCTTTGTCAGTTAGTAGGTCATTAGTGACTTTAGTTAGGGCAGTTTCAGTAGAGTGATGAGGTTGGAAGCCAGATTGTATGTATCAAAAAGTGAGCAGGAGGAGAGGTATGAGTATAGTTCAAGATGGATATGCTGTTTCAGTAGTTTTGAGGCATAGGGGAGAAGGAATATGAGGTGGTAGCTAGACACAGAGGATGGGTCAAGAGAGGGCGTTTTAAGGATGTGTAATTTGAATAGAATTTGAAGAGAGGGCCACTGGAGCCGGTGGTGTTGGTGGAGGAAGAGGGCAAGGCCAACACCCAAATGGCCACACTGGTAATAGCACTGTAAAGTGTTATGGAGAACGTATTCCAACTTTCACACTAATGACATAGGGGATGCAGAAAACTATAATGGACTGCCGTCCCATCGCAATTTATGTTACAGGGCCCACCTGAAGACCCTAAGAAGTCTTTGAGAAGGTTTGAGGACAGCCAGTGGCTCTTTCTACATTTCAGTAGAGGGCCACTGGAGCCGGTTGTGTTGGTAGAGGAGGAGGCCAAGGCCAACATCCCAACGGGCAAATTGTAGCTGACCTGTTGAAGTGCTGTCAAATATGTCCCAAAAAAGGAGGTACAAGACAGACACCAATAAAATGTATAAGTTAGAGCCCTTTCTAATTGAAAAAGGGAGAAAAATGTAAAAACCGAAATATGTAAACATATGCTAAAGTGTTTTTTTTTAGGTTGGGGCTTGATTTTACGTTTTATTAACCCCATTACGACAGCCTTACGTATTAAAATGGCAGCAAAAAAGGGTACTTATTCCTTTCTGCCGTTTTAAAACGGCGGTCAGAAAAAGGTAAATAGCGCCCCCCCAGCGTCAGAAAATCTCCAGGGTTTCAGCTACTGGGGGAAGCTGAGACCCTGGAGATCATGATTCAGGCCGTTTTTTCCGGTCCCTAGTCACGTGATCACCGGTATACACCGTATACCGATGATCACGTTATAGTAAATGACAGCGCCGGTAAAAAATGATTTATCTCCCATCTGGCATGATCAAACATGCCAGATGGGAGATAAATCTCCTCCCTGATCTCCTCCGGGACCCCGTTGTTGCAAAAGTGCCCCCCCGACCCCCAACCCCCTCCCGAAAATCCAACATGGCCAACACAGCAGCGCACCGGCCGCATTCACCCTACTCCTCTGATTTCTGTCGCATGTTCCATGACACATATATATAAAAAAAAACAGCTTGGGGAGCCCTCCAAATTGATCCCCAGCCAAGACAAAGCTGTCAGCTGTGGTTTGCAGGCTACAGCTGTCTGCTTTACCGTAGCTGGCTATCAAAAATAGGGTGGACCCCACATCATTTATTTTAATTATTTTTTTTTGGGCTAAATACAAGGCTAGGCACCCTTTAGTGCCACATGAAAGGCACTAAAGGGCGCCAGCTTAGAATATGCAGGGGGGTGGCACGTTATATATGTTTGACATCTATCCATTCATCCATTGTATCATTTTACGCTGTGTGCCCACAATCAGGGTTTGCAGCGTTTTGGATGCAGAGTGTTTTCAAGGGGATCCTTTGAAGCGTTCCAGAGTTATAACCTCATAAATGGACACTGGTCAGAATTGCAAAAAATGGCCTGGGCATTAAGTACAAAACTGGCTTCGTCCTTAAGGGGTTAAAGTGATTAGGCACTACAAACTGTTTCTTATCAATTGCCCCTCCTTTACTTTGGTTTGAGAGCTGTTCTGGCGACTACGTAAATGCCACGTGCTGCTCTGAGCACCTTATTCCAAGACACCAGAAATGCAGTCATGCACTTTCTACAGGCTGTGCCCATACTGTTTCTTCCTTTTCCCATCCATTTTAGCCTTTTCCTCAGTCACCACAGTTCGCCGTTAGGGCCAACATGAAATTATTCGAATTTCCCATAGACTTACATTGCGCATCGAATATTCTTGAATAGTCAAATAGCGGCGACCTATTCGTTGGATATTCGCGAAGTCGAATATTTTGGTATCGATCATCCCTAGTAAATAAACATGACATAAAGTTTTCTTTTAAGTTGCTTTTTACTGTAGAAAATGTGCATAAATACAGCCAGAAAATTGGCAGATAGATTAAAAACCCGAATGATTAGAACATGTAAAGATACCAGAAAAATGAGGTTTGGGGGAGGAAAAGAAGTCCCAATTGGGGAATAGCATACCCTTGGATAAAAAACAGGATCAAATACAATATAATAAGGATCACAGTCCTAATAGTTAAACTCCTATATAGCACGTAGAAGACAGGGTAGGTCACACAAAGTCACTTATTAATCCACCATAGACTCCATAAGCATGTCCTGTCAGATAAATAATATACAGAATTAAAGTAGCTTGGTGGTAAAGTGAAACCCAGAGACCTACCTGCTGTCAAAGAGCCAAGAGGTATTCCAGACCTGACAATTGGGAACAGTGTCGGTCTGGGCCACCGGGGTGTCGGGGAATCCCCCAGTAGGCCCTGGGACCTTAGTGGGCCCCAAGCTGGTAACCGCAGGTTGGGCTAGGGCAGGGGGCCCCAGGCAACACCACCAGCGGCAGTGCTTACGTCGCCTGATTCTTTATCGTCCGGGTCTGCAATGTGCCAGTAATGTCACAGTTAACAGACGCGCTCACATCTGCTGTGACGTCACGCAGCACACTCTGCACTCAGCATTGATGCTTACCAAAGATCTGCGATCAGTTATAGTGCCTGAGTTATAGCTAGATCCCAGTGGCTAGCAGGACCTTCCTAGTGGGTGTGATCGGCTTAGTTGGGGGGAGTGGCCATGTTTCCTTCCGTCCACTAAATGGTACAAGGGAGAGTTTCTTCCTGGTATCAGCTCTGCTGGTCCCGCCCCTTCTCATCACATGGGAATAACATCAGAACAGGTCCTTTAGCCCACTGGAATTTGGACTCTACCATGAAGCCTGTGGGACGGACGGGAGGCAAGCCGGGGGAAGGTAAGAACTCCTCTAATATGTGTATATCTGTGTACAGGGTCGGACTGGAGTGTCTGGGTGTGCATGTCTGACATGTATGTGCTAATGTGACGCCCCTGGACTAGTCCAGGGTGTCACAGGGAACTTCACTATTCTCTATCCTTGGTGCAGGGCCCACCCTCCTTGGTTCCGGGGTCCGCAACAGTGATTCTGTACTAACAGCACAAATCCTAGTCACCCAAACACTACACTTGTCAGGCACACCAGGGGCGTGGTTCCAGCTGGGAAAGGAACCGCCCACCTATGAGTCAGACAGGCTGGTGGGAGGAGTCAGTTAGACAGTTGGTAGTAACTGAAAAAGAGAGAGGACCTGGTGATTAAGAGCTCCCTGAGGAGAGCCTGGCTGGGTCGCAGACAGTGGCCTGTACTTGACGGCTCAGAGATTAGCGGCGTCAGCACAGCGGAGGGATAGGACTTCCCACACAGAGCAGTCACAGAAAATCCCACGTGCCAGCTGCTAAGAGCAGGTCCCAATTAAAAAGAGGGACGGGACCCGAAGGTTTCAAGCCAACGGGGCCAGGGACACACACAGTATACAGTGTATGGAGGAAGGCTCCAGTCCACCACAGAATCACTGAAAGGGACCACCGCACGTGCAGTCACCGAGTGCAGCAGTACCAAGAGACTTTGTTTACCTCAGAGTCTGTGTCCACTGAATGCGTCATCACACCTGAGTGAGTACCCTGGCTCCCCAGCGCCCTGCCGGCCCTATATCAATATAGGCTGTTCCTACCTATTCCCTACCCTGAGTCCCGGGGCCCCTACCTGCGGAGGGAATCACCACCAGGCTGCCCCAACACCATCAGCCCCGGCACTCCCATACAGCAGCGGCGGTATTCCTTATTACCGCACACCGCAGGTGGCGTCACAAATATTCTCCCCCGTAAAAAACCTTTTTGTTTTTCATCAAAGTGTCTGCCGAGCAGTCCGACTGCTGCTAGGGCGTCACACATTGATTTTTGGCGTCACGAACAGGATTGGACTGGACCCACTAACCTGGGTGACGTGCGCCTTCTCCAAAACTGTTGAGCCCAAAGTGAATAAAAAAAAAAAAAAAATTCAGTTGCCGCCATCTTGCTGCTGAAAACCAAGGGGGCATAGAAAGATGTCGGCGCCGGGTGAAGCGAGCGCAGCGGCAGTTCCCCCTCAAGATCAAGGTGACATGGACGCACGAGCGACCGCGCAGATAATGCCAATGACTTTACCGTATGTGCCAGGCGCTACCTGGCTACCACAATATGATGGTTCCCCTGACACTCTGCAAGGATTCAAAAGAAAAATCCGCACACTCCTGGATATGTTTGGGATGAATGACCGGCAGCAAGCGTCTGTACTACTCGGCCAGTTATCAGGCGCCGCAGAGCTGGAGGCGGAGACCTGGACAGATCAGGACCGGGCCTCAGTAACTGCCATTTTTGAACGTCTGCGACTTTCCTTTGAAAACCGCACTGAGGCAGAACTCCGGATAAAGTTTTACAACTGCAAGCAGCGCCCACAAGAAAGCATTAGAGACTATGCTCTGAGGCTGCAATCAGCGCTACGGACTCTCAAACTAACCATTCCCATCAGTGAAGCTGAAGGAAACAAGGTGCTTGTTGAACAGTTTCTGCAAGGCCTGGGGTCAGTGGAGGACCGCAAGCAGCTACGGCTGTGGACTCTGGAATATCCTGCAATGGACTTTGCTGTTTTAAAAGACCGAGCCATCAAGGCTTTGCAAACCCCAGAGCCAACTGATTCTCCTGCTATGTCCTGGCAAGCCGGCACTTCTCCTCTACATGTGCCATCTCCTGTTAGAGCACTGCCAGAGCCAAAGACCCCAGCAGCGCCTGCAGGCGATACCAGTGATTTGTCTTTACAGGTGCAGCAGCTGAGCAGTGATGTTGCAAGGATCCTAGAGGCAATGCAGCTCAAGCCCAAGACCAAGCCGGCGGAGAAGATCCAGCTTGCTAACTGCCCAGATGACGTCCCTTGGATGAGAGGGAGGACCTCGACATACAGAGGAAGGAACCGTGACCGGTATGAAAACCTTGTTTGTTATAGGTGCAACAAGACTGGTCACTACGCCCGTTATTGTTCTTTAAACGGGCCACCCCTGGGGCCAAGGGCCACTCCCCAGGACTAAATCAACAAGGCCCAGCAGACTGGCGGGAGCGGTATGTTGGAGGAAGGACCATCGTTTCCATCACCTTGGATGGGATTCCGACTTCAGCACTTCTTGATACCGGCTCCCAGGTAACAACTATACCCCAAGTACTGTATACCAAATTCTGGTCAACTGAGGAACTCGCCCCACCGGACAATGACCTCACCATTTATGCTGTAAATGGTTTACCAGTAACACAACTCGGGTTCAAGGAGGTAACCATCAAGGTGGGCAGGGTGGAGTTAGCACGCCAAGGACTCATAGTAGTGCAGAATGACCCTAGTGACCGGAACCCTAAGATGATTTTGGGGACTAATGTTATTGAGAATTGTATGGGGGAAGTATTGTTTCTTCTCCAACAGCTCTCTGAAACTGCAGGAACGGGACGCCAGAGGGTCCTGCAAAGAGAGATACCATAGAAGCTTGGTGCAGGAACTGTGGTCCATGTACATTAAGGAGAAAAGATAGCACCAGTCAGCGAGCGCCATTGCAACCAATAGTAACTACCCAGCCTCTAGAACTCGTTGCCTTAGACCACGTCAAGCTCACACCAAGCAGGAATGGGTACACCTATGCACTCACCATAGTAGATCACTATTCAAGATTCCTGGTGGTGGTACCTGTCAAAGATCTAACTGCCAGCACTGCGGCGAAGGCTTTCCAGGCACATTTCTGCAGACCCCACGGTTACCCAGATCACGTCCTAACAGATCAAGGTCCCGCTTTTGAAGCAGAAATCTTCCAGGAATTTTGTAAATTGTATGGGTGTAAGAAGATACGCACTGCCCCCTACCACGCACAAACAAATGGGATGTGTGAGAAGATGAACTATGTAGTCATCAACCTGCTGAAAACTCTACCCCTTGAGGAGCGGAACGAGTGGCCTGAAAAATTGCCAGATCTTGTGGACATGTACAATAGTATTCCTGTGAGTTCCACTAAATGCACACCCGCTTATCTCATGAGGGCTAGACCTGGGAGACTGCCAGTGGATCTGGAGATGGAAGTTGAGATGCCTGAAGTTTATTCCCCAAATGCAGATTGGGATACCAAGCGTAGAGCTCAATACAGGCAAATTCAAGAGTATGTCGAGGAGAATCTGGACCAAAGTAGGGAAAAGCAAGAAAGAAGCTTTAACAAGCAAGCCCAAGCCCCTCCATTTTCACCAGGAGAAGTGGTCTTAAAAAGAAAAAGAAAGATGCATAAACTGGACGACCAGTGGGAAAGAGAGCCATATGTGGTCCAGCCTTCCAATTTCAACAACCAGAAGACCTGTCTTGTCAGCAAGGACCAAGGAAGAACCACAGCTGTAATTTCCCGTGACCACTTGAAAAAGTGCCCTGAACCCCTGAACATCCAGAAGGAAGAACACCCCCAACCTCAAGTGACTGAGAAAAAGAAGAGAGTGATCCACACCATCCTAGGTGACTTCCCGGAAGATTGGCCTATGTACAATGGAGCAGTGATTGTGCCTGTACTCACATTCCCGCAACCCGCGGAAGAACCAGAACCAAGGAGGCCTGAAATCATTGCACCTAGAGAAGTACCCATACCAGCACCACGAACACGTAGATTACCACCTACAACACCTAACACCAGTAGTGGGGAACAGGTAGTAGCAAACACCACAGTACAAGGGCTAGAGGGAAGCCAGGAGCTGAGAAGGTCCACCCGTGTGAACTTTGGTCAGCCCCCACATAGGTTCAGAGATGAGGAATGGTAGCGGAACCCGGCTACTCTACCCTAATGTAAATAGTCTAAATATAGAGTAAATTTAAAAATGTTTAGTATTTTCCATGCTTTTAATTCTACTATTTTCCATGCTAAAGATAGTCATGTAAGACATGTTGATATAGAGTGTTGATAAGAAGAATGTTGATTTTATTTTAATTACCTGGATTCATGACCTGATTGACGACCAATGATAAGTTTTATTGAAAATGGACCTTTGGCTACAGGACTGGTGGTAGCCAGCACGAACTGGTGCTATTGTAAATGGTTATTTCCCATTCATAGCCACGGACTGCATCCCCACCTACAGGAGAAGACACAGGTGGAGGAGAGACCTGGGAGACATATGGCCCAGGTCTGGCCACCAACAGGAGCGGTGGCTTGCCTCCTTTTGGAACTTTGGGGGTGGGATGAAGGATTGGGAAAGCAAAACGTTGGGTTCAAGTGCCTCCCCTGCGTGGGATGGATAGATATGTTTTTCTTATTAAAATGTTCACTTTTTGCAGATAAAAATAAACACTCTGGGTGCACTGTAGCTCGGGGACGAGCTACGTTTAACCAAGGGGGAATGTGACGCCCCTGGACTAGTCCAGGGTGTCACAGGGAACTTCACTATTCTCTATCCTTGGTGCAGGGCCCACCCTCCTTGGTTCCGGGGTCCGCAACAGTGATTCTGTACTAACAGCACAAATCCTAGTCACCCAAACACTACACTTGTCAGGCACACCAGGGGCGTGGTTCCAGCTGGGAAAGGAACCGCCCACCTATGAGTCAGACAGGCTGGTGGGAGGAGTCAGTTAGACAGTTGGTAGTAACTGAAAAAGAGAGAGGACCTGGTGATTAAGAGCTCCCTGAGGAGAGCCTGGCTGGGTCGCAGACAGTGGCCTGTACTTGACGGCTCAGAGATTAGCGGCGTCAGCACAGCGGAGGGATAGGACTTCCCACACAGAGCAGTCACAGAAAATCCCACGTGCCAGCTGCTAAGAGCAGGTCCCAATTAAAAAGAGGGACGGGACCCGAAGGTTTCAAGCCAACGGGGCCAGGGACACACACAGTATACAGTGTATGGAGGAAGGCTCCAGTCCACCACAGAATCACTGAAAGGGACCACCGCACGTGCAGTCACCGAGTGCAGCAGTACCAAGAGACTTTGTTTACCTCAGAGTCTGTGTCCACTGAATGCGTCATCACACCTGAGTGAGTACCCTGGCTCCCCAGCGCCCTGCCGGCCCTATATCAATATAGGCTGTTCCTACCTATTCCCTACCCTGAGTCCCGGGGCCCCTACCTGCGGAGGGAATCACCACCAGGCTGCCCCAACACCATCAGCCCCGGCACTCCCATACAGCAGCGGCGGTATTCCTTATTACCGCACACCGCAGGTGGCGTCACAAATATTCTCCCCCGTAAAAAACCTTTTTGTTTTTCATCAAAGTGTCTGCCGAGCAGTCCGACTGCTGCTAGGGCGTCACACTAATATGTGTGTATTACTGCTTGTCTATGAGTGGCCTGACTGTGCTCTGTGTGCATGTATGACATGTATGTGCCCATGTGTTTGTGTATTACTGCTTGTCTATGAGTGGCCTGACCATGCTCTGTGTGCATGTATGACATGTATGTGCCTGTGTATTAGTGCTTGTCTATGAGTGACCTGATTATGCTCTGTGTGCATGTATGTCATGTATGTGTCTGTGTATTACTACTTGTCTATGAGTGGGCCTGACTGTGCTCTGTGTGTGCATGTATGACATGTATGTGCCTTTGTGTCTAGGTAATTGTGCTTGTCTATGAGTGGGCCTAACTGTGCTCTGTGTTGCTGTATGGCAAAAAAACAAAATGTGATGAACAGCTAAAAATACCAAAGCATAATAAAAGACGTGCTTCATGCTGGTGAATAATCAGGTAGAGGGAAAGAAAAAAGCGCCAGCATATGTATATATAGAGCACACCATTGTTTATATTGTGGCTAGGTGACTGATGGTCTTATTGGGGGATTTCATACCCCATGATTTTAAATGGTTAGATTGTATACTTGTAACACGTGTGGTGTTAAATAAAAATTTTTCATTGTCATTTATTAGTGGTGTGTTCTATAAATAAAGCTCTGGCAAAATGAGACCACTGCAAAATGTTCAGTTTTTCTGATTTTTCTCTTTATATTTTTGAGTAAAATGTAAATTGTTCTTTTATTCTAGAAAACTACCGACAACGTCTCCGAATTTGGTTTTTACTCATGATCATTATTGTAGTATTATTCGGTCACTATGTGGTCTGCTCATGGGGTGTTGGTATTTGTTAGTATTTGTGTTGGTATCTTGTACGTGGTTGTTTTCAATCACTATGTGGTGGTAATATGTGGTCCGGTCACGCTAAGGTGGTACTTCTCCCTTGTATGTGGTATTATTCGGTCACTATGTGGTCTGGTCACAGTGTGGTGATATTTCTCCCTTATATGTGATTGTATTGTGTCACTATGTGGTGGTAATATGTTGTCTGGTCATGGAGTGGTGGTATTTCTCCCTTGTATGAGGTTGTATTTGGTCACTATGTGGTGGTAATATGTGGTCTGGTCATGGTGTGGCGGTATATTTCCCTTGTATATGGTGGTATTGGTTTTGATACGGTAGATTGTGTTGTGTATGGAGGTCACATTTTCTCTCTATCAATAAGGGAAGATTATATGAGCAGCTGCTGTCTCCTGCGTTCCCCTGCTTGTAGACCTGCAGGTCAGGACTTACTGCGTCCAAGATACAGCGAGTCCTGCTCGTGGGCACATACCCTGAAGAACATAACGGCTAATGGGTACTTGCATATAGCTGTAGGGTAGGCCCCTAGAGTCAATTCCTCTGGTGGTCTCCAGACACCCCAGTCCGACCCTGATTGGGAGCATTTTCTGAATGGCGGCCGCTGGTGTTGCATGTTTCCTGCTGCTTCTGAAGATGGCTGGGAGTTTTCCCTTCAGTTTCTCCCATTTATTCTGTGCCTGAATCTACTCCAGATGAGGTTACTAGTTTTTGTGGTTAATTGCTGGAATTGCACTTAAGGGTGTTTCTGCTTATTCCATTTTGGTCTGTGTTTTGGTTTCTTGTTTGTGAGGATCTGTCTTTCTGCTTTTGTGAGCAGGGCAGTTCCTCCAGCAAGAAAGGGAGCTTGCTCCCTGTTCATGTTTGGATTATTTGCACTTTAGAATATTATTTGTTCTGTGATTTTGTTTCTTCCGATTATATCTGCAGTTCTTTTTAAAGTGTCTAGCACAAAAGTACCTGACATAGTGGGGGAGTGACCGTGTGGTCTCAGATTTTTTTCTATCAGGAGTTTGGTATTTTTTGCAGTGTTTTTTGTTGGCCGCAATCAGTTATCTTTCCTCTCCTGTTGTATCTAGTAAGTCAGGCCTCACCTTTGCTAATCTATATTTTCTGTGTATTGTGTTTTCTTACATCACCGTCGTTTACATGTTGGGGGCTTGCTATTTCTTTGGGGACTGCCCCGAGGCAAGTTAGGATTCCTCATTTCTATCTTTGAGGTGTAGGAAGTTTCCCTGGCAGTAACGAGGTATCTAAAGGCCACTTTACACGCAGAGATAAATCTTTGGCAGATCTGTGGTTGCAGTGAAGCCATGGACATATTGTTCCATTTGTACACAGCCACAAACCTGGCACTGATTGTCCACAATTTCAATGCAGCCACAGATCTGCCGCAGATTTATCTCTGTGTGTAAAGTGGCCTTAAGTGTGTTAGGAACATCCCACTGCTACTTCTAATGTTTTCCAATAGATAGGGGATTGCAGTCAGCTTAGTTTCCAACTACTCTTGTAGTTTTGTGATTTCCTGATTAATGGGATTTTATTTGATCATCCACGGTTGCCAGTTCATAACAAGGCTGACTGTGGTGGTGTGTGTCTTCCAGCTGAAGTTTCCACCTTTTAGCTACAGCCAATGGGAAGACATCACACCCTTCTAATTCCCCCTCCTGTCTGCTAGTCGCTGCCAGATATAGTTTTGTATTTTTGTATTCCTGCTTGTTTGCGGTTCTCTCTGTTCTGTATATTGATCATTGTGTTTTGACCCCTGCCTGCTTTCTGACTACTCTCCTGCCTGCCACTTTTGTACTTTGCTGCTATCTCCGGTTTTGACCTCAGCCCTATTTCCTGACTACACTCTTGTCTACCTATTTTGTCCCTTTTCAGTATTTTCTGGTTTGACCCTGCCTGACCTCTCCTCTGGACTCAGCCTTCCACAGGTAGTGATCTCCGGGGCCCTGTAGTAATTCCAAATTCCTGAATAGGGGTTAAAGGGTTTTGAGGTTCTTAGGATCCTGCTTAGGGGGAAGCTTTCCTCTAGCCTGCCCGTGACAGCCTTTCTGAGACTATTGTTCCAGGCAGGCATTACACGCATGAGTCTTTTTCAAAAATTATTTATATAATTAATTTAAAAAAGCAACATGTGATTACCCCCAAAATTTGATACCCAGCCAAGATAAAGCCCAACCGCTGGGGACTGGTATTCTCAGGCTGGGGAGGCCCGTGCTTATTGAGCCCACACAGCCTCAAAATAGCAGCCAGTAGCCGTCCAGGTTATTTGAAATAGAATATAAAAAACCCCTCTTTTACCCCTTTATTAATCCCAAAAACACTCCTGCAGGTCCGACATAATGAAAACAACATAAAAACAAAAAAACAAAAAAGTGAGCCGGAGTATGAGATGGTATACATGGTACTTGTGAGACCATGTTCACACTGGCCATGAGACAAAGAGAAACCAAGGAAAAAATTGTGAAAACATACCCTGCTGTAACTAAATAAAAGCATAGTGCATATAAACATAGGGTACTTAGTAAATACTGTTTTTGATCAAAAAAAGCATAAAGCTATCCCACCAATGCCAAGGTGTACCCAGTTGGGATAGTACCTACACTCTCTAATATTAAAACCTTACCATGGGTCTAAAATAGGACTCAATGTGGCTAAGGGCTGAGAGCGACCGGGTCCCAACAGGACACACACAGTCAGGGGGATTCACAGAATGAAATGTCCAGCTCTGTCCGACATAATGAGTGGCCCCTGGAAGTGAATGAGTGGCTGCAGGAGCAGTTACCGCCATGCCGGAGCCTCTGTAAGTATAGCTCACTTACATAATTCTTATTTTCTTAATTTTTTTTTTATTTCCCGAGTTGCTGTATCTGGATCATTAGCTGGAATTCCGGGCCCAGGTCTGGAACTCAGGTACGTTTGAAACCAAGCAGATCAGGACTTTTACAGTTTGGGTCCGCTCATCACTACTATCTAATTACAGGTTCAGTCTTATAATCCACAATATCCACATATTGCTACATTGTAGACAACATCCTATATATAGATACCACTAATAATCTCATCAGAAATCACCATGATGCTTTAAATGTCATAAAACTCACTTTATTAATACATCTTCTTAAAAACAGAAAAATGACAATATTTTGGCTTGGCAAGAAATAGGGCAGTGGAAATCACAAATGCGTCCCCCCTACACAAGGGGGAGAGGTGGGTACGGGCACATCAAGCCCATCTGAGGGTTAATTATACTATAGTTAGCAGGATATGTGAATTAGTCCGACTATGAATGAACTTCAACAAAATTTTAACAGATACAGGCTAGAGTGCTAGAAAAATATATATTTATTTGTCCACCCAGGTTCAGTCTTATGCCTGCTTTACACAAGTCGATCTATCGTGCGATAGCACGAGCGATCGTACACGCCCCCGTCGTTTTTGTGTCACAGGCAAATTGCTGCCTGTGGTGCACAAACTCGTTTAACCCCTGTCACATGTACTTACCTTCCGGACGACCTCGCTGTGGGCGACAAACGTCCACTTCCTGAAGTGGGAGGGACGTTCAACGTCACAGCGACGTCACATGGCAGTCAGCCAAGAGAAGTGGAGGGGCGGAGATGAGCAGGATGTAAACATCCCGCCCACCTCCTTCCTTCCACATAGCCGGCGGGTGCCGCGGGACACAGGTAAGCTGTGTTCATCCTTCCCGTGGTGTCACACGGAGCAACGTGTGCTGCCACGGAAACGATGAACAACCAGCGCCATTAAAAATAAACGATATTTTGAAATTAAAGGACGAGTACACGATTCACGATTTGTGAGCGATACTGCGTCGCTCGGAGGTGTCCCACGAGACGACGTTGTGCGCTATGCCAGATGTGCATCACGAAAACCGGGACCCCGACGACACATCGCACGATAGCTCGTCTCATGTAAAGCAGGCATTAGTCTCAAATGTTTTGGTGCCAAAACATAATGCGTTGCATGCATGTTTACTTACTACGGCAGTGCAGGGAGTCTTAATTGCATTAACAACCGGGGGTCTGTTCCAGGATCCCCTCTAGATGGTGAACTGTGGCACAAATGGCAATGATTTAGCTCTCCGACAGTGTCTAACATGGTTCACACTTGGCCTCGGATTTTTACCATCTTATCCCTGGAAGCAATTAATTTCCTGATCTGAGGATCTGGTTACAGACACAATTAGTTGCACTCAACCGCATCTCTGGTCCCGCAGGGATACTTCTCCATCAGGAGGGTATTGGGTTGCTGTCCTGCACATCCTGTATCTTTCCTAGATAACTGCAGGCTGTCTCCTCAAAAATGGTCACACTTCCCCTTCCTGTGTTTTACGATCATATGTATACAGTCTTTGTGTTGTGTTGTAAGACAACGGACCCTCATGACTCAATAATGGCATTACTACATGACATTTAATTTGACATTCCAGTAGCACAGCATTACATTTATATGGACATAGCCAGGCACATCTGTATCATGGTGATGAGCCAGTACAAACCATAAACCATCGAGGATGATGTTTGACTCATCACCTCACACTGTGACATTGAGAAATTGGGTCCAGGTGCTTTAACATTGAGGCGGTGGGTCCCTATACTATAACATTGAGGAGGTGAGGCCATATGCAATCATATTGATGAGGCAGCGTCCTGTGCTGTGACATTGATGATGCTGGGTCCTGTGCAGTGATATTGAGAAGGTAAGATACTGTGCTGTAATATTGAAAAAAATGGGGCCCTGTGCAGTCACATTGATGAAGTGACGTTCTGTGCTGTGACATTGAGAGGATGAGACCCTATGCTGTGACATTGAGGAGATGGGGCCCTGTGCTTTGAAATTGAAGAGGTGGAGCTCTTTGCTGTGACACTGAGGAGGTGGGGTCCTGTTCTGTCACTTTGATGAGGCGGTGTCCTCTGCTGTGACATTGATGAGATGGGGCCCTGTGTTGTGACTAGTGTTGAGCCACCCCCCTAGTGTTCGAGTTCGGTTCAGTTCAGCGAACACCTTTGAACCCCATTGAAAACAATGGCAGGCAAACACAAACACATACAAACACATAAAAAACACCTTCTAAGGTGTCCAAAAGGTGACAAACAACTCACAAGACACCACAAACACATGGAAAGTGACAAATACATATACTCATGCTGAAACAAAAGAGCTGGATGAGTAAAAGGAGGAGGAGACACAGATGTAATAGTATCTCCAAATGAAAATCGATGCCATGACTGTGCAACTGGAGCCTTGCTCATTTTGGGCTTCCAATCTAGAAAAATGGCCTGAGGTCTCCAACCACGCTTGGAGATCTTGTCGTGCACCGCAGCCAGAGTTCTCTCTGAACGTGTCTTCAGTGCTGCTGGTTGTGTGCTGACAGATAAGCGCACGCATCTGTCCAGTGACAATGTGGACAGACTAGCGTTCATCAAGATGAACAAATCATGGATCTGCAAGGACTTTTCTACCCCTGTGTCATCCTGGGGAGACAAAAGGCTTGATAGTGCTTCATGCAAATCAACATTTTAAGTTTGCATCTGTGGGACAATTGATGTCACTTAGGTGTTGTCTGGGGCCCAATTTTTGGAAAAAAGGGAGAATCTGGTTGGAGCCCCCTTGCTGTGTTTTACATGATTTTAGAAGGGCATGACATGCCTAAGAGGTTGACTTTCAGCATCTGCAAGCTGTTGGCTACAGAAATGCTGCCTTTCCACCCGGTGGACACAGAGGGTTTTTGAGACCTTATGTCCATCACAGTGCCCCAAGAGCAGATGCCCAGTCACCACTACTTCTCCAAGAAAGGCGTGCCTGCGCTACACCAGCATGCTGCACACAACATCACCGCTTCCTTGAGAAACTCTGTGTGTGACAGGGTGCATTTCACCACAGATACTTGGCCCAGTCACCATGGACAGGGGCATTACATGTCGCTGACTGGGCACTGGGTAACTATGGTGAGAGATGGTGAAGGGTGTGCTGTACAAGTCTTGCCATCCCCACAAGTTGTGTGTCAATCCTTCCTCTGTATGTAGAAGTTCCTCCCCTGCTTCTGCCTCCTCAACCTCGTCTTGGTCCTCCACCTACGCTCAACTCCTGTCTGGTAAGGCCACCCGCGTTGTAACTGTGCACAAGGAATCTCGCACACCTCCTTACTATGCTGGCAGCATATACAGTCATATGAAAAAGTTTGGGCACCCCTATTAATGTTAACCTTTTTTCTTTATAACAAATTGGGTTTTTGCAACAGCTATTTCAGTTTCATATATCTAATAACTGATGGACTGAGTAATATTTCTGGATTGAAATGAGGTTTATTGTACTAGCAGAAAATGTGCAATCCGCATTTAAACAAAATTTGACCGATGCAAAAGTATGGGCACCTCAACATAAAAGTGACATTAATATTTTGTAGATCCTCCTTTTTCAAAAATAACAGCCTCTAGTCGCTTCCTGTAGCTTTTAATGAGTTCCTGGATCCTGGATGAAGGTATACTTGACCATTCCTTTTTACAAAACAATTCCAGTTCAGTTAAGTTTGATGGTCGCCGAGCATGGACAGCACGCTTTAAATCATCCCACAGATTTTCAATGATATTCAGGTCTGGGGACTGGGATGGCTATTCCACAACATTGTAATTGTTCCTCTGCATGAATGCCTGAATAGATTTTGAGCGGTGTTTTGGATCATTGTCTAGCCGAAATATCCATCCCCTGCGTAACTTCAACTTCGTCACTGATTCTTGCACATTATTGTCAAGAATCTGCTGATACCGAGTTGAATCCATGCGACCCTCAACTTTAACAAGATTCCCGGTGCCGGCATTGGCCACACAGCCCCAAAGCATGATGTAACCTCCACCAAATTTTACTGTGGGTAGCAAGTGCTTTTCTTGGAATGCCGTGTTTTTTTGCCTCCATGCATAACGCCTTTTTGTATGACCAAACAACTCAATCTTTGTTTCATCAGTCCACAGAACCTTCTTCCAAAATGTACCTGGCTTGTGCTTTTGCATACCTCAGGCGACTCTGTTTGTAGCGTGCTTGCAGAAACGGCTTTATTGCATCACTCTCCCATACAGCTTCTCCTTGTGCGACGTGCGCTGTATTATTGACCAATGCAAATTGACACCATCTGCAGCAAGATGAAGCTGCAGGTCTTTGGAGGCGGTCTGTGGATTGTCCTTGACTGTTCTCACCATTCTTCTTCTCTGCCTTTCTGATATTTTTCTTGGCCTGCCATTTCTGGGCTTAACAAGAACTGTACCTGTGTTCTTCCATTTCCTTACTATGTTCCTCACAGTGGAAACTGACAGTTTAAATCTCTTAGATAATTTTTTGTATCCTTCCACTGAACAACTATGTTGAATAATCTTTGTTTTCAGATCATTTGAGAGTTGTTTTGAGGAGCCCATGATGCCACTCTTCATAGGAGATTCAAATAGGAGAACAACTTGCAAGTGGCCACCTTAAATACCTTTTCTCATGATTGGATACACCTGCCTATGAAGTTCAAAGCTCAATGAGGTTACAAAACCAATTTAGTGCTTTAGTAAGTCAGTAATAAGTAGTTAGGAGTGTTCAAATCAAGAAATTGATAAGGGTGGCTATACTTTTGCACCGGTCAAATTTTGTTTAAATGCGGATTGCACATTTTCTGTTAGTACAATAAACCTCATTTCAATCCAGAAATATTACTCAGTCATTCAGTTGTTAGATATATGAAACATTAAATTATGCCCCAAGGAAGTGCCTGAACTGATGTAGCCAGACGCTGTGATATAAACCCCTGCACAGCGCTGGCACAGACCTGCCTAGCAACAATGGCTATGAACTGCTGTATTGTAGCCCTGAAAAGGGCTGAAATTACAAGTAGTCCCTAATCCCTAAAGCGATGTGTAGATTGCACTGTATGTCTATAGCGCACACAGCAGCAGCGGGAGCGGGAGCGATGACTGTCACCCACCCGCAGCAGAGAGATAATGGTGGCGATGGGGAAAATGCCTGGGTCTTATAGGGCAAAGATATATGACATGCACAGCCTATGACACATGCCCTTGCTTGTCTGGCAAAAATCCACTTTGCTGTGTGTGTGTCTGTGATTGGCTAACAGCCTGGCCCGCGCCCACTGTACGCGCGGTTAGGAAAAAAAAAATGGCGATCGCCATTCTTTCAGCACTCAGCAGCAGCAGTGATCTACACCCTGTCTCCCCCTCACACTATACGCTGAATTTTGATATCATTATTAACAGTGACTCACAGTATTACAGTGAAAAGCCAGCTAGTAACTAGCTATGCTTTTTAGTGATCAAGCCGTTATCGAACGGTAACTCGAACTGCCAAACTTGAAGCAACACCGACCAAAATCACTCGAATTTGAAATTGGTGAACCGTTCGAATCGAATATCGCTCAACTCTGGTTGTGACATTGAGAAGGTGAGGTGGGGCCCTTTGCTGTGACATTGAGAAGGTGGGGTCCTGTGCTGTGACATTGATGTGGGGCTCTGTGCCTGCCTAAATGTCTTTTTTTTAACACTCTGTCGACCTTACGCCAATAATCTCTATAAGCACTATCACGCTCAGATAGCAGCAATTTCACAATTCTTCCTAGCAACATGCCACAGCTGAATTCATATGCTGCTCAGGCCCTTCTCTGAGGGGGAGGATGTCTTAAGTACCCAGTGCTTCTGAGCCATAGGCTGAGAGGAACTTCTGAATTTAGCACGCTACCTTTTTAAGAAGAGGGGAAAGAGCACTTGTGCCCTAAGCCCACTCTTGGGAAACCTGTGCGGTGTGCACAGGTCCCGAGAACAGGAAGCTGCAGCAGTGATCGGAGATACTGCAGGACAGCTGGAATTGTGTGTGTGCTGGCACACATGCTGGATGGAGGAAGCAGAACAACGCAAGGATGCTGGCACTTTCATTACACTTTGGGTTCATATGCAGTCCTCCACAAAAGATTATATATTCCAGAAACTGCAATTCATGACCCTCAAAGAGGCATTTTTCAAGTTTGCAGAGAAGAGCCAATTGTCTCAGACTCTTTAGAAAAGACTAAAGGCCCCGTTACATGCAGCAACGTATTTAACGATATATCGCCGGGGTCACGGATTCCGTGACGCACATCCGGCATCGTTAGCAATGTTGTTGCGCATGACACCAACAAGTGGCCGTGGACGAGGGTCCCTAACCTCACCTGCAGTTAGGGACGTAGGTTAGGGACCCCAAAAATAGAGATTACCTTGGCGTTTGGTTTTGAGGCTCCTTTGCATTGATCAATACAATGGCTAAACATCTCTCATTCCTATTACTCGTAGCAGTTATGCATATACCATTTTCATGTTTTTCACTTTTTTCAGATAGTCCATTGTATTTTTCAGTCTAATATTCTAATCTAATATTCCCATAGCAGTTCTGCTTTTCATTATTCCCCTATACATTGTGACTGGTGTGCAACTCTTTATCCTATTGTTTAGTTGTCTACAATACATGCTTAAATAAAGTTACTTTCATTCACCACAAAAATAGCAAACATTTAGCAAAAAACAGCAAAAAATGCAGCTGTGTTTTTGCACTTTCTCATTGCTTTCAATGAGTCAGCAGCAGAATGACTTAAAGTGGCTCATCAAACACTCTGCCGAATACAGAAAGAAAAGATGGAAGGGATCTTTTGATTCCCCTAAAGGTGCAGGTTAGGCCAATGTTTCTCTCAAGAGCAAAGAAAATAAATATGCCTTCTTTGATCAGTCAAAAAATCCCTAAAGGTTTGTTGGTAAAGTTTAAAAGTGCATTGGTTAAAGGGAACCAATCATCATGATTTTCGTATATAAACTAAAACCACTGCTATATTGGCACTATCAGGCTGATTATCTACATACTATTAGTGGTCAGCTCGGAGATTTATGCTTTCATATCCAACAAAATAAAGTTTAAAAATTCGGCAGCTGCTTGAGTGGCAGCTGCAATGGAGCAAATAATATCTGGGTTGATTTCATATGGATTCCTGCCCCCCTGCCTGTTGTTCCTCCCTCTATCAGTTCTCTATGCTAATTTTGCTATTCACTAATTTCTTCACTAAGATGGCGTCGGAGTTGGCGCCTGTGCAGAGCGCTTATCTCCAGTGCCATCTTTGTGAATATCGTTTTACCCCCTGATATTCTATTCTTGCGACTGAGAGGGCTGCGCATGCGCCTTCACTTCTTCTGCTCTCCTTGTGACCGCAGAAGCATGAGCGGTCAAAACAGAAATGGAGACTGCCCCCTGAAACAGCTGATCATCGGAGGGTGAGACAGACCAGACAGCAGCGTGCCAGTGACATCCACACTGGATTGCACGGCACGGGGTCTGGTGAGGTAAGTTCACAATGGACTCACAGAACACCGTGACGTCAGTGCCGCTGTGCTGGCATAGTGTCCTGGCAGGCTGCTGTGCAGGCACGGTGTCCTGGCAGGCTGCTGTGCAGGCACGGTGTCCTGGCAGGCTGCTGTGCTGGCACAGTGCCTTCTTCTGCAGCTAGTCGCGTCCTCCAATCAGCTGTTCTCCACTTCTGTTGTGACCACGCATGCTCCCGCGGTCACCACGAGAGCAGAAGAAGTGAGGGCACATGTGCGGCTTTCTCAGCCGCAAGAATAGAATAGCATGGGGTAACACCTTCTTCACAAAGATGGCGCCGGAGGTAAGTGCTATGCACAGGCGCCAACTCCAACGCCATGCAAGTGAAGAACTTAGTGAATAGTAAAATTAGCATAGAGAACACAGAGACGGAGGAGCAACAGGCAGGGAGGTGGAAATCCATATGAATACCGACCCAGATATTATCTGCTCCATTGCAGCTGCCACTCAAGCAGCTGCCGATTTTTTAAACTTTAATTTGTTGGATTTGAAAGCCTAAATATTCGAGCTGACCACTAAAGGTATGTAGATAATCAGCCTGATAGTGCCAATATAGGACTGGCTTTAGGTTATATATGAAAATCCTGATGATTGGTTCCCTTTAACAAAACCTTAGCAGATATTTGGACTTCCATTAATGAAAGCAGAGATAGGCAAATGCGGACATATCCTTTCAGGGGGGAGGGTTGAAAAAGGTATTGTATAACCAGTCGTGCATAGTAGTCCATATAGTTTAATGCACTCCCCATATTCCTTGATATATTATAATGGGCCACACATTGTCTTCCATATAGTTTAATGCACCCTCTATAATCCTCCATATAATATAATGCATCCCCATAGTCCTCAATATACTATAATGCTCCTCCATAGTCCTCCATATATTATGCACTACCCATAGTCCTCCAAATAATATTATGCACCCCTATATCCTCCATATAATATAATACACCATCCATAGTCCTTCATACAGTTAGGTCCAGAAATATTTGGACAGTGACACAATTTTCGCGAGTTGGGCTCTGCATGCCACCACATTGGATTTGAAATGAAACCTCTACAACAGAATTCAAGTGCAGATTGTAACGTTTAATTTGAAGGTTTGAACAAAAATATCTGATAGAAATTGTAGGAATTCTACACATTTCTTTACAAACACTCCACATTTTAGGTCAAAAGTAATTGGACAAATAAACCAAACCCAAACAAAATATTTTTATTTTCAATATTTTGTTGCGAATCCTTTGGAGGCAATCACTGCCTTAAGTCTGGAACCCATGGACATCACCAAACGCTGGGTTTCCTCCTTCTTAATGCTTTGCCAGGCCTTTACAGCCGCAGCCTTCAGGTCTTGCTTGTTTGTGGGTCTTTCCGTCTTAAGTCTGGATTTGAGCAAGTGAAATGCATGCTCAATTGGGTTAAGATCTGGTGATTGACTTGGCCATTGCAGAATGTTCCACTTTTTTGCACTCATGATCTCCTGGGTAGCTTTGGCTGTATGCTTGGGGTCATTGTCCATCTGTACTATGAAGCACCGTACGATCAACTTTGCGGCATTTGGCTGAATCTGGGCTGAAAGTATATCCCGCTACACTTCAGAATTTATCCGGCTACTCTTGTCTGCTGTTATGTCATCAATAAACACAAGTGACCCAGTGCCATTGAAAGCCATGCATGCCCATGCCATCACGTTGCCTCCACCATGTTTTACACAGGATGTGGTGTGCCTTGGATCATGTGCCGTTCCCTTTCTTCTCCAAACTTTTTTCTTCCCATCATTCTGGTACAGGTTGATCTTTGTCTCATCTGTCCATAGAATACTTTTCCAGAACTGAGCTGGCTTCATGAGGTGTTTTTCAGCAAATTTAACTCTGGCCTGTCTATTTTTGGAATTAATGAATGGTTTGCATCTAGATGTGAACCCTTTGTATTTACTTTCATGGAGTCTTCTCTTTCCTGTTGACTTAGAGACAGATACACCTACTTCACTGAGAGTGTTCTGGACTTCAGTTGATGTTGTGAACGGGTTCTTCTTCACCAAAGAAAGTATGCGGCGATCATCCACCACTGTTGTCATCCGTGGACGCCCAGGCCTTTTTGAGTTCCCAAGCTCACTAGTCAATTCCTTTTTTCTCAGAATGTACCCGACTGTTGATTTTGCTACTCCAAGCATGTCTGCTATCTCTCTGATGGATTTTTCTTTTTTTTTTCAGCCTCAGGATGTTCTGCTTCACCTCAATTGAGAGTTCCTTAGACCGCATGTTGTCTGGTCACAGCAACAGCTTCCAAATGCAAAACCACACACCTGTAATCAACCCCAGACCTTTTAACTACTTCATTGATTACAGGTTAACGAGGGAGACGCCTTCAGAGTTAATTGCAGCCCTTAGAGTCCCTTGTCCAATTACTTTTGGTCCCTTGAAAAAGAGGAGGCTATGCATTACAGAGCTATGATTCCTAAACCCTTTCTCCGATTTGGATGGGAAAACTCTCATATTGCAGCTGGGAGTGTGCACGTTCAGCCCATATTATATATATATAATTGTATTTCTGAACATGTTTTTGTAAACAGCTAAAATAACAAAACTTGTGTCACTGTCCAAATATTTCTGGACCTAACTGTATATTGTAATGCAGCCCCATAGTCCTTCCTACATTATAATGCACCCTATAGTCCTTCATATATGATACACCCCCTATAGTCCTCCATGTACTGTATTGTAAGACATTCCCCATAGTCCACCATATATTATAATGCACACATAGGCCTCCTTATATTATAATGCACACTCACAGTTTTCCATAGATTATAATGTACCCCATAGTCGACCATATATTGTAATGTACCACTATAGTCCTCCATATACTATAATACACCATCCATAGACTTCCACATAATATAGTGCACCCACCATAGTACTCCATATATTAAAATGCACTCCCAATAGACATCCATATATTGTAATGCATATCCCATAGTCCTCCTATATATTATAATGCACATCCCATAGTCCTCCATGTATTATAATGAACCTCCATAGTCCTCTATATATTATAAAACCCCTCCATAGTGCTCCATATATTATAATGCCCCCCATAGTCTTCCATATATTATAAACCACCACCCATAGTCCTCCATATACAGTAATGCACACTCCATAGTCCTCCATGTATTATAATGCACCCTCAATAGTCCTCCATATATTATAATTCCCCTACATTGTCCTCAAAATAGTATAATGCACCCCCATAGTCATCCATATAGTATTAGTGCCATTGCTCACCAGAGTACTCACTGATTAAATAAAGTAAACAAAAAATACTCACCTTCTCCTTTATTTCCCCTGCCATTCTTGTCTGTGCAGCGGCGTGTGTTCTGAAGCTCTACACATCTCGGCACAGCAGACGTGCTGTACTGACTTAAGATCACAGACACTGAGGGAGAATGAAGAAGGAGAGAGTGGAGAACTCCCTTTTCATCACTAATTTTCATCCACATCCACAATGTCAATACAGTTGAGTCTGATTTCAGGCGGAGGGGGACATTTTGGCGTTGGCACTGCCACCCCGGCACACGGACCCTATAGCGGCTGTATTATCAGCCACCATTGGCATTACTTCAACTCCATTGAATATTTGTGAGGTAACCTAGAATGGAGATTGGAAACTAAGCCGGTGAATAGGTAAACAATACATATTACCTATTCACAGATAAACTTTAAAATGTTTTAGAAAGCCTTCTCAGAAGAGTAGAAACTGTTTGAGCTACAAAGGGGTCAAACTCATATTGTTACCTATCATGTTAAGGGTGCTTTACACGCTGCAACATCGCTACCGATATATCGTCGGGATCACGTCGTTAGTGACGCACATCCGGTGCCGGTAGCGACATCGCAGCGTGTGACACCAAGGAGCTACGAGTAACGATTGCAAAATCGTCCAAAAACGGTGATCGTTGACACGTTGCTCTTTTCCTTAATATCGTTTCTGCCGCAGGTACGATGTTGTTGGTCGTTCCTGCGGCAGCACACATCGCTATGTGTGACACTGCAGGAACGACGAACATCTCCTACCTGCGTCCACCGGCAATGCGAAAGGAAGGCAGTGGACGGGATGTTACGTCCCGCTCATCTCTGCCCCTCCGCTTTTATTGGACGGCTGCTTAGTAACGTCGCAGTGACGTCGCTATGATGCCGAACGCTCCTCCCCCTTGAAGGAGGGATTATTCGGCAGTCACAGCGACGTCGCTGCACAGGTATGTGCGTGTGACGCTGTCGTAGTGATAATGTTCGCAACGGCAGCGATCACTAAATGTCGCACATACGACAGGGGCGGGTGCTATCGCGCTCGACATTGCTAGCAATCGCTAGCGATGTCGCAGCGTGTAAAGCACCCTTTAGAATAGGATATCATAACAGCTCGGTGTAATATATAGGTGTCTCAATATTTTTGTCCATTTGGTGTATATCTTAATTGAATTATTTATTTTTTAGTATATTCACCAATATTTTTTTTACCTAATACAGCCCACTATTACCAAAATAAAAGTGTAATAATTCAATTATAGTATCATCATAACCACTGTGTTACCATAACTCTGCACACATTCTACCACTTTCATGCCTTGGGAATTATACTCTGTGCTCTGTGACTACACTTGCTGCAGTTTAATTACCTTATAATTGGATTGTCATTGCTTTGTTCAATAATAGTTTTCCCAGCAAATGCAATTCTCATCGTTGAAAGATTTTGCTTAAACAAATACAGTGAGACAATGGTTGAAAATAAACTGACATCTCCTTCTGCAAAGAAAAATGCTGTGGAATATGAGAAATATTCTTAGCTGAATGAATACTTGGTTTATTTGACAGATGACTCGCTTGCTATAAAAATATTTCTGCCTGATTTGTTAACAACCCTTGTTAAAGTCAGATGCATTGTCCTTGATCCATAAAGATCTAAGGGGAAAAAAAGAAGCGTCTGGCTAGCTACTATGTAAATTAGAAGGAGTCTAATTTTATGCTACTGCTGAAAAAAAAATAGATTTCTCAATGAACCACTTTAAGGTTAGAACTTTTTGAATGATTTTTCTCAATGACGCAAGGAAAAGCTACGGAGAATTAGATCAAATCTAGCTAAAGAGCCTAAGATGTTGAAACAGAATAAGCATCCAGCTGGGAGACCTGCTATTTGGAGATGTGCTAAAAAACACAGAGAAAGAGAAAAAAAAGATAAAAAAAAACCAAAATAAAAAAAAAGAAAAATGAGCTTCTGAACTCCTAGCACACTGGGGATTGTCTGGTAATTTAAAGTAGACATTAAAATATTAATAATCAGGAAAACAGACCTCGTAAAGTACATGACAGCAGTGGCCATCGAGACTAAAGTGGCTAGAAAAGGATTATGAATAGAATCAGATACTGTATCTAGTATATCCACTTTGTATTATGCTACTATTAATCCTCTATGTCTAAGAATAATGGGATTTTAAAAGTTGCCATTATTAGTGTCATCTAGAATCTCTACAGCTCTGTAGTACAGAACCAGAGGAGCACTGTTTACTGCAATCCTTGAGTAGAGAAGAGCTCCACGATACAAAGTGTGGTGGAAAATGATTCAAATTTCTTTCAGCCTCTACATGAAATCGGAGGCAGTAGGTCTTCAAAAGTAACTACCGTATTTTTCTTTTTATAAGACGCACCTAATTATAAGACGCACCCCCAAATTTGGTGAAGGAAAAGAGATTTTTTTTTTAATGTTAAATGGGGTCTATCTTATAATGCCAGTGTCCGTCTAACAAATCATATAGGGTATATGTCCCTCATAGCCCCCCATTCTAAAATTAGCCCCCCTTAATCTCGATATGGCCCCCTTATATTGAATATAGCCTCCTTGTGCTGGGACACGTCCCCCTGTGCTGCCCATGGCCCCTATAGATGGCACATCTCCCCTGTGTTTGATATGGCCCCCATACAGCTGCTCATGGCCACTATAGATGGCACATCTCCCCTGTGTTTGATATGGCCCCCATACAGCTGCCCATGGCCCCTATAGATGGCACATCTCCCGTGTTTGATATGGCCCCCATACAGCTGCCCATGGCCCCTATAGATGGCACATCTCCCCTGTGTTAGATATGCCCCCATGCTGCTGCCCATAATAAAATAAAACTCTCTTTCCTTACCTTCTCAGCGCTGTCCCTCCTCGTGTCTCCCACCTCTCAGTTGAGGTCCGGCTTCCTTACTTTCTAGTTCTTGCAGCCGGTCATGTGATTGGCACAGCAGAGTGATATCATCTCCTGCTTCTGCTGTCTGCCTTATCACAGACAGCAGTAGCAGAAGACCGGAGATCAGCGCTGGAGGTAAGTAAAGCTTTTGTATTTTACTATGGGCAGCAGCACGGGGCCATATCTAACACAGGGGGGATCATGTGCAATCAAAGGGAGCACAGGCACATATAATATGCCCCGCTGCCCGAGACCCTCAGCGCGATGCAATTTCAGCACCACACTGATGGACAGCAGCTGTGCATATTATATGAGCGGGATCAGGAGATCTAATGCTGCCGCTCCCAGCTTTCCCTGCCCCCAGCAGTGCTCCAGAGCGGACCCTGCAGTCTATATATATATATATATATATATATATATATATACACACATATATATATACCCCCCCGTATATTCGGTTTATAAGGCGCACCCCCTACTTTCCCCCAAAATTTGGGGGAACAAAAGTGCGTCTTATAAAGCGAAAAATACGGTATATGGAATAATATAAACTGCCCTATGCCAAGTTTATATATCAACATTGCCCTATGTACAGGGATTAAGGTCAAGGAACAATTCACTTGCAACAAAGACACAGGTCAAACATAGTTTGGTCTTTTCTATAGTAACATACAGATAAAAACCCTCAACAATAAAGGAACAAGACAGAAGATGAATTGACGCTTTTGAAATGTGATGCAGACACAAGGGCTTGTGTCATTGGCTGCCTAAGTCACATGTCTCTCTGCATATAAAATGAAGACATGTGGCATTGGTGCCATTTTGTCAATAGCAAAGCTAAGGGCAGAGGCTGCTACTGCTGCTGCTATGCACGCCTTCCTTGGGGTTTAATTATAGGTAGCTGAGATAGATGGGATAGCAATAGAATAGAATAGGGACCTGCAGTGTAGGGAAAGTTGTGTACTACAAAATGGCATGTCATGATATAAATTGGGATTGCTACTTGTGAGTGCCTGCTAAAGAGTTGCCAGCGAACGATCTAAATAAGTAGGTATTGCTACTTTATAGTAGTAGCTGCTAAAAAATTTCCAGTGAACCATCTCAATATGTATTCTACTTTTTAGTGGCTGCTAAAAATTTGCCAGTGAACCATCTCAATAGGTATTGCTACTTTTTAGTGGCTGCTAAAAAATTTCCAGTAAGCCATCTCAGTAGATAGTGCTACTTTTAAGTAGGTGCTAAAAATTTGACAGTGAACCATCTCAAATCTCCCAGTGAATCATCTTCATGGGTATTGCTGTTTTTTAGTGGCTGACAAAAATTTTTCAATGAACCATCTCAATAGGTATTGGTACTTTTTAGTGCCTGTGAAAAATTTGCCAGTGAACCATCTAACTAGGTATTCATACTTCAGTGGGCCATCCCAATACTGCCATCTCAGCCAAGAAATATAGAATTTTACTTTTGTGTCACGTGTTTGACAGGTCTGGGCTTAGGGTTGCGAAACATCTGCTTCAAAGGGGAAGGGTACATCAACCATGAGTGGTAAATCACAAGGTCGTGGTAGAAGGGGGAATAGGCGGAGTGTTTGAGGTGTACTTGGGGGACGTTTTAATGTAATTCAAAGCTATACTGAGCAAACACCAGCTCATCGTATCCCAAGAGAACTGAGAACAACTTCTGTTACTAGACAGCCTACTCGACTCAATTGGTTAGGCAGTCACACATCACTTAAACTTCTAAATGATGGCCAGAAACAGCATATGCTAGAGTGGATGGCAAGCACTGCATCAAGTGGCCTCTCTTGTTCCTGAACCTCAACATCACACACAGCTAATTCCTCAGAGGTGCCACCACCCCAATTACACTTGTTTCCATAACTCTCCAACCGCCTAACTGACTAAAGAGACCCACACATGAGTCTGCAGAGGTGTTCACGTGTTTCATCCCATGGGCATCAGAGGTCTGCTCTAAAGATTCATAGGCTGAAGAGGAGGAAAGCATCTGCAGCGATGCCAAAAATCTTTGTCAGTTGGATCCGGGCACAGACAAAGTTGGATCTGAGCAGGATTCAGACACTCATTAACATACGATAACCCCTGGAGGTGGAGGTGAAGATGATGAGACTCAGATCCCTAAAGCGCACGCGTACTGTACAGTGATGTCAGGTCAGGAAGAAAGGGAGGGTGACTGTCAGGGCAAGGAGCAGGACAACAGAGAGGAGGACAATAAAGTTGTAGATCCCATTTGGTGTGAACCCAGAGGCATGCAGCTGAGTAGCTCAGCAGAGGAGGTGGAGGAGGAAGAAGACGAGGTGCCTCTTGCACAGACAGGGAGTGGTGCAACCAGGACAACAACTGCATGCTCAGCCACAACTCTGGCTGTGTCCATCAGCGGTGGCAGTTCTACATTTTGCATGGTCGGTAAGGGTTACTTAGCCTGGGCCTTTTTTGAGACGGGATTGGATGACCCAACCCACATTTTCTGCAAACTTTGTAAAAAATTGACTCAGTAGAGGCAGAAATATAATAATTTGTCTACTACATGCATGAACCATCAAATTACCAACCAACCAACCAAATGACCTTCCCCAGCCACCCGATGCCCCATTAACTGCATCTCATGCTTCTTCATCCTTCATCACCCATGAAACTGTTCTCACCCGTGTCTCCATCCGCAGACCCTCCACTTGTTATCCAACTACAATTGGGGTGAGTGAGAGCCCATCAGTTGTTACGGAAGTGGACATGCCTGTTGATTTTGACCAATCTCACAGAACGAGCACACAACATGTTTTGCAATCCACCATAACATCCCTGCCTGCACCTCCATCTCAGTCCACCAGTTTGTCCTTTACACGCTACTCCGCCCTCTCTCAGCACACTAGCCAGCCCTTGGTCCCGCAGTTCTGGTGACAAAAAAGATAATTTCTTCCTACACATGCCAAAGCTAAGAGCTTGAACTTCACCATATCCAATCTGTTGGACCCGGAAATGCTGCCTTTCCACCTTGTGGATACAGACGGTTTCTGAAAGCTGATGGCTGTTGCAGTCACCCAGTACCAGTTGAACAGTCACCATTACTTCTCTAATGAAGCTGTGCCTTCGCTACACCATCATATCCCAGACAACATTACCTTTTCCTTGAAAAACTCTGTGTCTCCTAGAGTGCATTTCACCACTGACACCTGGATGAGCAAGCATGACCAGGGGCGTTACATCTCGCTGGCTGGGCACTTGGTTACTCTGGTGTCTGTGGGGGCAGGCAGGGAAGAGGCAGCTTTCCCAGCCTTGAAATCCCCAAGGATTGTGGGACAAATTTCTG
This sequence comes from Anomaloglossus baeobatrachus, assembly GCF_048569485.1. Lineage (NCBI taxonomy): Eukaryota > Metazoa > Chordata > Amphibia > Anura > Aromobatidae > Anomaloglossus > Anomaloglossus baeobatrachus. The sequence goes on from NC_134362.1 coordinate 91,887,381, forward strand.
GATTTACTACTTCCTCTACTGTTTCTGCTTTCTCCACCTCTTCTAGAGCCTCCACCTGTGCCCTCATCCTCTCTGTTAATGAAACATGCATTCCAAAAGTGCAGAGAGAATCCCCCCCACCTCCGTACAGCTAAACTGAGATTCAATGCAACCAGACAGTGCTGAAATTAATATGTTCTGGAGAACCCAGTCACACAGCTACAGAGTTTGGGATCGCTATCCAGGCCGAATTTGATAAATGGCTGTCTCCACTGAACTTGGAGCCAGGGAAGGCAGTGTGCAATAAAAGTAGAAATTTGGTGGCGGCCCTACACATCACACATGTGCCTTGTATGGCTCACGTCCTCAACCTGGTTGTACAGTAGTTTCTAGCCCACTATTCCAGCCTAGATGCACTGCTCCAGAATGCACGGTCGATGTGTGCTCACTTCCACTGTTTGCATTCCGTGGCTAATCGACTTGCATTGGTACAAAGTTCTTTCAGCCTACCGGTTAAGCGGGTGATATGCAATGGGCTGAAACAGTGAAATTCCACTCTGCACATGTTGCAGTGACTGTAGCAACAGCATCAAGCCCTAGTGAACTATGCTATAATGCATAGCCTGGGACACCGCAGTCTGGAATTGGGACAAATCACGATTGCAGAGTGGGCACAGATGAAGGACCTCTGCAACCTCCTGCACAGTTTCAAAATGACTTCTAAGATGGTTAGCGCTGATGATATCATCAGCATCACGATTCTTGTCATCTACATGTTAGCGCACACTTTGAATTGTCTGCAGGAGGAGGTGGTCCCAGAGCAAGAGCAGGAAGCAGAGGAGGATGAGGAATGGATACCATTTCCTGTAAGGTCTGGGCAGTCGTTGCACAGGCAGTTGTCATGGGAGGGTGGAGTCCAGAGTCCAGTGATCAAGGCAGGCTCATGGTAACAGACAAACTGATAATGAAGGGGCAGGAGCTGAGGAAGAAATAGAGGCGGAAAAGGTGATGGGTTCAGAATACTCAGGAGTTGAAGAAGATATTTAAACCATCTCTGTTGTCAGTGGTTGGTGGAAGGGGATGGAGGAGGCAATCTTGAGCGCTACCCCACCACCAACACAACAAGGACTTGGACCTCATGGAAGCACCCGACACATGAGCGCCTTCTTGCTGAACAATCTGCAACATGATGTCCGTATTATTTGGATTAGAAATAGTCCTGACTACTGACTTGCCGCTCTGTTAGATCCACAGTACAAGAATAAATTTAGCAAGATGCTTTACCCCTGGAAAGGGACGCTTGGATGCTGGAGAATAAAAACAAGCTTGTAGACTATCTTAACAGACAAGGAAGGAAGAGAAAGTTCAGCTCACCCAGTCTGATGGAGACCCAATTGCAGGACAGGTGCACGGGAAGAAAAGCCGGCCAGGCTGTGGATTCCAAGGAGGGAAGGAAGATTCCAGCATCCACGTCCAATGGTTATATAAAAAGTATTTCTTTATTGAAAAAACATTAAAATGAAGATGGAGAATCACATCTTGAGAAATAAAATCCCCAGCAGGACAAGGGTATGGAGATGGTACGCATTTCGAGAGATTAGATGCTCTTAGTCCTGATCCATGATCAGGACTAAGAGCGTCTAATCGCTGGAAATGCGTACCATCTGACGTGGATGCTGGAATCTTCCTTCCCTCAGAGTATCTTAACAGTAGTTTTCAACAAGACAGCAGTGAAGCACACAATGTGCATTGCAGTTCTAGAATTCAAACCACAAGAATGTTGCGTTGTCAACGCAGAAACATTAGCGGGAGCAGTTCAAGAGGCAGAAGCAATTTCTGTGAGGTTTGGCACACGTTTTTAGACCATTCCATGCACCAGCAGAAAAGAGTAGAAGTCTGATACATCATGAACAACTGAAGAGGATGATGCAGGAGTATCTAGAGCTCAGTATCAATGCCATAAGGGGGATTGGACCCTTTTGCATTTTGGTCTTCAAAAATGAAAGAGAGTCATGAACTCAACATTCATGTCTTGGAAGTTTTGGCCTACCCGGCAGCTAGCGTTCTCTTAGAATGTATCTTCAGTGCTGCTGGTGGTGTATTGACAGACAAGGGGGGGCAATTGATGCCACTTTCCTCCTGTCTGCCTGAAATGTTTTTTAAATATCAAGACTTCAAGATGGGTCTCCAAGTTGGTTTTCTCTGTACTGGCAGGGTATGGAAGCACCAGCTCTACACTTGTCTCTCATGCACCACAATATTTTTTATATCAATGGTCTAGGAAGCTGATGGCTATGCCAAAACAGTGGGCCTGCACTGTAAAACATATTTTTGCTGTTTCAGAAGCTTTTGCCCCCCCTAAAGGTGTTTTCTTTGTCTTAGGTTTGGCTTCCCATTGAATCCAATGGGGTTTGAAAACATTCAGCGAATATCGTGAAGTTGATGAAGATCGGCGTACCAAACTTCGAAAGGTTTTGCTCATCTCTATTGGAGACCAATTTAAAAAGAAAAGCAATCATTTGGTCCATGACTTGCCAGTCTCCACCTTTACATTTTAGATTTTTACCTTTAATGTTCCATTCAGAATTTCCACCTTTCCACTTCTCTGGATGTTGAGTGTGTAAATCCTGCTAATTCCCAGATACTGTAAGATCTCCCTAATTACCTCTCCTCTAAAATATGTACCTTTAGCACTTCAGGAACTCTATTTTTACATGGCACCACCATCATGAGTTTTTCAGCAATAACATAGCTTTCTGCACTGGATATGCCACAGATTAGTCATGGAAAGAAATATACACAACAAGCATAAACCCATATAAACCTACTTCTGATAGATGTATATAATAAATCTAGAATGTCTGGATCGGATACAGCAGACGAGTGGTGTTTTTCGGCATTGTCTTTACAGTTTTTAGTAAATTGTATTAGGCACACGTCATACAACGCTAGGTGTGTCTGCACACATGGGTACTGAATCCTGGTGCCACCCATACCTTGTCTACCAAAGCACACACACATAAATGTCTTTGACAGATGTGCTAGTTCATGGGTTTCCTGGGCCATCATTGAGTAGAGAGTTTGGGGCAGAGAAAACTTACTGTCCTTTATCCAAAGACATTCCTCCTTGGCTTTCTGCATTTCAAAATCCTTTTTGTGTTGTATCGCTTGTTTCTGTAGAGATTTAAGAGCATCAGGAGTAGAGTTGAGCGATGTTCAAGGTTTGAGGTTCGCCAATTTCATGTTCGAGTGATTTTGGGGTTGCTCGAGATCGAACTCGAATGCGAGCTTTATGCTAAAAGCTCAATAGCTCGAGTTACGTTCGAGAACGGTTCGATCAGCGAAAGCCTAGCTAGTTACTAGCTGACTTTTCACTGTAATAGTGTGAGTCACTCTGTGATTCACACTATTATCTAATTTCAGCGTATAGTGTGCGGGGGCGGCGCTTTTAGATCAGTGCTGCTGGGATAATGGCGATCGCCTTTTTTTTTTTATCCGTAAGCGTGCGTGCAGTGGGGCGGGCCAGCATGTCAGCCAATCCCAGACACACACACAGCTAAGTTGTCTTTTTTGCCAGACAAGCAAGTGCATGGGTCATAGGCTGTCCATGTCACATGTCCTTGCATTATAAATACGGCCATTTTCCCTTACGGCGCCATTATCTGCTTTCTGCGTGTAGGTGACAGTCACCACTCACACAGCTCCTGTCGCTGCTCCGGCTGTGTACGCTATACACACAGCGCTCTACAGATTAGGGACAGAAGTTTATTTCAGCACTTTTAAGGGCTAATTACAGCTGGCTCAGAGCCATAGGTGACAGTCAGGTCCTTGGAAACGCTTTTTACAGCTTCAGATAACAGCATCTGTGTAGCTAAGCTCAGGGAATTCCTTGCTGCATTTCACCATTAGGAGGGATAGAAAGTAAAGCTTACTTTCCTCTACACTGACCCACAACCCAGCCACTGTACCCTCCTGCCCTTTTTCGCAGTGCCATTTAAATTGCAGAGTGCTGCCAGTTAGCGCCATCCAAAGAGTGGCTGCTGTCCTCCATTATTGTGCTACTTGTGGCAAGCAAGTCCCACCACCTCTGCATTCTCCCCTCCTGCACATTTTTCAGGGCTCACTTCCTCGGGCTCAGAGCCATAGGTAACAGTCAGGTCTGTGGAAATGCTGTATACAGTTTCATATAGCAGCGTCTGTGTACCTAAGCTCAGGGAATTCCTTGCTGCATTTCACCATTAGGAGGGATAGAAAGTAAGGCTTCCTTTCATGTTATAAAATTAATGAAATTGTTATAATTAATTTAACACAAGAAGAAGTACGCCTACGTCTGAGTAAATTAAACATTGACAAATCCCCAGGGCCAGATGGCATTCATCCACGAATATTGAGGGAATTGAGCTACGTAATTGACAGACCGCTGTATCTCATCTTTTTAGACTCACTTGTAACAGGGTTGGTGCCTCAGGATTGGAGGATTGCTGATGTGGTACCGATATTTAAGAAAGGTAAGAGGGTAGATCCAGGCAACTACCGTCCAGTAAGCCTGACATCAGTAGTATGCAAAATTCTTGAGGGCATTTTAAGGGATGACATGCAAAAATATGTTGCAGAAAATAATATGATAACTGACAAACAGCATGGATTCATGAAAGATAAGTCGTGTCTAACCAACCTGTTGGGGTTCTATGAATGGGTAAGTTCAAACCTGGATATTGGTAATGCAGCTGATGTGATTTATTTGGACTTTGCAAAGGCATTTGATACTGTACCACATAATAGCCTTATACTAAAGCTCCAGAAGCAAGGACTAGGGGAAACTATATGCAACTGGGTAAGGAAAATAAATGGAACATTCTCTAAATGGGCCATAGTCAGCAGTGGGGTGTCGCAGGGATCTGTGCTAGGACCAATTCTTTTTAATCTCTTTATTAATGACCTTGTGGATGGAATTGATAGTAAAGTGTCAGTTTTTGCTGATGACACCAAACTATGTAGGATATTAAAAACTAACCTTGATAGTATAATATTACAAAAAGATCTGGATAAGATGTCAGAATGGGCAGATACTTGGCAAATGAGATTTAATGTTGATAAATGTAAAGTAATGCACCTAGGACAGAGTAATCCTATAACTGCATATACATTAAATGGAAGTAAACTCAGGACTACGGAACAGGAGAAAGACTTGGGTATTCTCATTAAAAATAAGTTGAGCAGCAGCACTCAATGTCAAGCAGCAGCTGCAAAAGCAAACAAGATTCTAGGGTGTATAAAAAGAGAGATTAGATCCTGTGATCCCAACGTATTGTTACACCTCTATAAATCACTTATAAGGCCCCATCTGGAATATGGGATTCAGTTTTGGGCTCCATATTTTAAAAAGGACATTCAAAAGTTAGAGTCAGTTCAAAGGCAGGCAACTAGACTACTACAAGGAATGGAAGACCTCCCATATGATGACAGGTTGAAAAAGTTAGATATGTTTAGCTTAGAAAAAAGACGTCTCAGAGGAGATCTTATTTATATGTATAAATACATGTTTGGTCAATATAAAGGACTAGCACATGACTTATTTCTTCTGAAGACAATACTAAGGACCAGGGGGCACTCACTGCGAGTGGAAGAAAAGCGATTCCGACAGCTTAATAGGAAAGGGTTCTTTACAGTTAGAGCAGTCAGACTGTGGAATGCCCTACCACAAGAGGTAGTAATGGCAGGTACTATAACAGCTTTCAAAAAAGGGCTGGATGATTTCCTCACTACACACAACATTGTCAGTTATAAATGACTTTGTGACCAAATGTAGAACTGGTGGAGGAAGGTTGAACTAGATGGACCTAGGTCTTTTTTCAACCTTAGTAACTATGTAACTATGTAACTATGTCCACTGACCCAGAGAACCCGGCCACTGTACCCACCTGCCCACTTTTCCCACGCTATTTTTGTTGCAAACAGTGCTGAAACTTAGTGGCATCCAAAAAGTGGCTGCTATACTCCATTGTTGTCCCACTGGTGCCAAGCAATTTCCAGCACCTCTGCATTCAACCCTCATGCACATTTTGCTACACTATTTTTATAGCAAACAGTGCTGAACATAAGTGGCATCCAAAAAGTGGCTGCTATACTCCATTGTTATCCCACTTGTGCCAAGCAATTTCCAGCACCTCTGCATTCAACCCTCATACACATTTTGCAACAATATTTTTATAGCAACAGTTCTGAACATAACTGGCATCCAAAAAGTGACTGCTATACAAATTTTGTGTCCCACTTGTGCCAAGCAAGTCCCAGCACCTCTGCATTCTACCCTCATGTACATTTTGCTATGCTATTTTTATAGCAAACAGTGCTGAACATAAGTGGCATCCAAAAAGTGGCTGCTATACTCCATTGTTGTCCCACTGGTGCCAAGCAATTTCCAGCACCTCTGCATTCAACCCTCATGCACATTTTGCTACGCTATTTTTATAGCAAACAGTGCTGAACATAAGTGGCATCCAGAAAGTGGCTGCTATACTAATTGTGTGTCCCCCTTGTGCCAAGCAAGTCCCAGCACCTCTGCATTCTACCCTCATGCACATTTAGCTACGCTATTTTTATAGCAGTGCTGAACATAAGTGTCATCCAAAAAGTGGCTGCTATACTAATTTTGTGTCCCACTTGTGCCAAGCAATTTCCAGCACCTCTGCATTCAACCCTCATGCACATTTTGCAATGCTATTTTTATAGCAAACAGTGCTGAACATAAGTGGCATCCAAAAAGTGGTTGCTATACTCCATTGTTGTCCCACTGGTGCCAAGCAATTTCCAGCACCTCTGCATTCAACCCTCAAGCACATTTTGCTACGATATTTTATAGCAAACAGTGCTGAACATAAGTGGCATCCAAAAAGTGGCTGCTATACTAATTTTGTGTCCCACTTGTGCCAAGCAAGTCCCAGCACCTCTGCATTCTACCCTCATGCACATTTTGCTACGCTATTATTATAGCAAACAGTGCTGAACATAAGTGGCATCCAAAAAGTGGCTGCTATACTAATTTTGTGTCCCACTTGTGCCAAGCATTTTCCAGCACCTCTGCATTCAACCCTCATGCACATTTTGCTACGCTATTTTTATAGCAAACAGTGCTGCCAGTTTTAGGGCCATAGTTGCATTGTCAGGGATAGTCAGTGTTGGTTCTTCAGCTGTCAATAAAGCTAGACCACCTCTGCAATCTACACCACCTCTCAATTTTTGCTACCACATTTTAAGTGGCTAATCTTGTCGCTAACAAAATGAGTGGCAAAAGGACAGATGCTGGTGGAAAGGGGAACAGGCGTGTTGGAAAAGGAAAAAAAGTTTGTGTCCGTGGGAAAGGTGGCAAAGCTACATTAACATCTGCTGAAGATAAGCCATCTTCCAGCAAAAGTAAGATGTCTACTACTTTCCGTGGACAATCCGATGTGCTCCCTTTTTTACGGATCAGAACAACTGTAAGAAAGGTAGATGATGCACAAAAAAAGAACATGCTTGAATGGATCTCAAGTTCTCCAACAAGTGCCCTCTCCTCCACCTCAACTACCACATAAAAAAAACCCAGTCCTCTGAGTTATCATCCCAATCACACTTGCTTTCTCCCAGCTATCAAGTCTCCACCCACCCTGCACAGTATGGTGGAACAGAGATGGCTGAGTCTGCAGAGCTGTTCAGTCACACTATAGCCTGGGAATCAGAGCTCTGCTCCCAAGCTACAGTGAGTACAGACAAGGAAATGGTCTGCAGTGATGCCCAGAAGCTTTGGGACTCAGATTCGGGCCCTGATGACCAAGTTTCTTAGCATAATGTAGACCCTCATTCACAAACTATAACACCTGTTGGTGTAGACAATGAAGAACATACTGATGACGATGAGACGCAGATACCAGATTGGGATGACAACTTAAATATTCGGTCAGGGCAAGAAGAGGCTAGGTCTGAGGGGGAGGGGAGTTCAAACAACGCTTGATGATGATGTTCTAGATCCCACTTACTGTCAACCCTAAGTCAGGCACTTGAGGAGGTCAATAGATGCGGTGGAGGAGGATGCAACTGACGACGAAGTTACCTTGCGCCTTCCTGAACAGAGTCTGAGTACTGGTAGCACGTCTACAACTGCATCCTCAGCCATCACTCTGCCTCTGAGCACAAGTCGGGGTGGCTCTGCAGGTCGCATCTCCTCTAAGCCTTGCCTAGCTAGGTCCTTTTTTGACCTTGCAAAGGATCTCCCAAATCATGTGATCTGTAAAATTTGTCGGGAATCTATAAGTAGAGACAAAAAGCTCACCAGTTTGACAACTTCTTCCATGAATCGTCACATGAATACCAAGAATAATTCCCAGTGGGAAGCTCACTGTGCTGCAATGCGGCCTAGCGTAGCGGGCCAACCACCGCCTGCCCCTTCCAGTGCATCAGCGCGTCCTCTTCATCTTCTATGACTGTGGGGACAGCTGTCACACCTGGTTTTCCATGCACACCTTCCACCACTGTAACCGCAATAGGCAGTTTGCTTGGTAGGTCGTCAGGGGAAACAAGTGCGGGTGTACAGCTCTCTCAGACATTGATAGCACCAATGTTGGATGAAGGCAACATCATATCTCCGCCTGCACTTTCCTCATAAACCTGCATTTTTCCAGGGACACCCTACTCACCACCGTCTACACACAGCAGCCAGATCTCTGTCCCTCAGATGTTGTCACGCTGCCCGGTCCCCGTGCTGCACTCCCTGGCCCCCGTGCTGCTCCCTCCGGTCCCCGTGGCATTCCTCCCGGTTCCCGACGGCGCGCTCCGCTCACCACTCCCGCTCCCGGTTCTCCTGCTCCTTCTTCCTCGCCAGGATCCTACAGGCGTTCCCGCTCCAGGCGTCCCTCTGCATCACAGGACACCCTGCCCGGCACTCCTGCTTCCTCAGCGCTGCTTCCTTCCCTGGTATCTGGCACTCAGGCCTCGCGCATGCGCGTTAGGGCGCGCGCGCGGTCATTCACCCTTTCTTAAAAGGCCAGCACCCAGAAACAGGATATTGGCTTGCAGGTACAGGGTATAAGAGGATTCTTATTCCAGGTGGGCGGGGCCTGTTCTACGTGTTTAGCAAGATAGTGTTCAGGTCCCCTATTGCTTTGCCTTGTGCTTTGCCTGCATTAACCCTGTCCTGTCTCGTAGAGCCTGTCCTGCCACGCCAGACGCTCCGAACCACGCTCATTCCCGTACCCTGACGGTGACTTCGGCGGATGTTCCACCACCTCTGCAGCTCCGCCAGTCTCCAGTCCCTGGCTCCGTTTGGTGACCCGTTCCATCGCTCAGCAGGTTCCGGATCCCGCCTGACCTTACCACCTGGCCTCGGACTCTGAGCCTCGTCACCCGGACTACCGTCCAGAACTCCATCCACCTTTCCTGCTCCCCTACGGACTGTCTGACTACCACCTGTGCTTCAGCTGCCGTGCACCCAGACCCTCTAGCGGGGTGACCTGCCTGGCTGCCTCCTCAAGGGAAACCGGTGTACGGTCCAGAGGTTCCACCACCCGGACGTAACAGCTAGAACAGGCGATGGATCCCGCCGAAGCACTAGCGGCCTTGCAGCAGGAACTCACACGACAGCATGAGACCCAGACCCGCATGCTGAACTTTATGTCTTCTGTGGATACCCGCCTGAATGCGCTACAAGCGGCGGCCACATCCTCGGCATCTCGGGTTTCCACAGTACAATCCACGGCCACTGCTCCCGTGGAAGCCTCCTCGGATGCCTCCAGTCTTCGTTTGGCCTCACCACCCCGGTACGCCGGAGATCCAAAGACCTGCAGGGATTCATCAATCAATGCTCTCTCCATTTCAAGCTGCTGCCGCACTTGTTTGCCTCCGACCAAGCCAAGGTCGCGTTCATGATGTCCCATCTAGAGGGAGAGGCACTGGCCTGGATGAACCCCTTGTGGGAGAAGGAGGATCCGGTGACCACTGACATCCAGGAATTCCTGCAGGCTTTTCGTAACACCTTTGACGAGCCCGGACGCTCCGCCGCCTCTGCTTCATCCCTCCTCCGGCTACGTCAAGGGACTCTGACGGTGGGCCAATATGCTATTCGTTTCCGCACCTTGGCCTCGGAACTCGGGTGGAACAACGGGTGGCCCTGGGAAGGACTCTCGGGTCGCATTAAAGATGAGCTGGCTGGTCGTGACGTGCCTTCCACCCTGGATGCCCTGATTGCTCTAGCGACTCGCGTGGATCTTCGCTTTGAGGAACGATCCAAAGAGGTGTCCCGCGACAGGCGTCCAATACGGCACTCCTCCCCACCACAGAAGCCCATCGCTCCTCAGTCGGCGTCACCTGGCGCGTCTACCTACGAGCCCATGCAGATTGACTGCCTGAGAGAGTCGGAGCAACGCCGAGCAGAACGACTAGCAAAGGGTCTCTGCTTCTACTGCGGTGATGGCTCACACCTGCTACGCTCTTGTCCCGAGAAGCCGGGAAACTCCAAAGCCTAGGCTTGGTAGGAGAGGCCACCCTAGGTGCTGGGACACTCTCTGACTCAGTCACCTGGACTATTCAAGTCACTACAGAAGAGACCCGGTTCACGGCAGAGGCGTATCTCGATTCCGGAGCAGCAGGCAACTTCATCCAGCAGGCCACGGTGGATAAGTACCAGGTGCCTGTCCTCCCACTAGAGAAACCGCTGGTGATCGCCTCTGTAGATGGGAGACCCCTCTCTGACACCGTCTCACTGATCACCAAGCCTGTGGAAGTACGGATCGGTGCCCTGCACACCGAGAAGATCACCTTCTACGTCCTCCCGCGCATGTCTCACCAGATCCTGTTGGGACTCCCATGGTTACGGACACACGAACCATCGGTCAGCTGGAGTACAGGTGAAATCACCCGATGGGGCTCCTCGTGCCACGAGAGATGTCTGAAAAGCATCCAGCCCGTTCGACGCCCTCCGGTTCCAGAGTCCCTACCAGGACTGCCTTCTGCCTACTGGCCCTTCTCGGACGTGTTTGATAAAAAGGAGTCAGAGGTACTACCGCCTCATCGTCCCTAGGACTGCGCCATCGATTTACTGCCAGGAACCACGCCTCCTAGAGGAAGAATATACCCCTTGTCTCCTGCTGAAACACGAGCTATGTCTGCCTATGTTACCGAGAGCCTGGCAAAGGGGTTCATTCGGAGGATCTCATCCCCTGCTGGAGCAGGGTTTTTCTTCATCAAGAAGAAGGAAGGTGACCTGCGCCCTTGCATTGACTACCGGGGTTTAAACCAGATCACCGTAAAGAACAAATACCCTCTGCCGCTTATCCCCGAACTATTCGATCGGCTCCGAGGAGCCCGTATATTCACCAAGCTGGACCTCCGTGGGGCCTATAACCTGGTTTGCATTCGCTCTGGAGACGAATGGAAAACCGCATTCAACACTCGGGATGGGCACTACGAGTATTGTGTCATGCCCTTTGGTCTGTGTAATGCTCCGTCAGTCTTCCAAGAACTGGTGAACGACGTGTTCAGAGATCTCCTCTATGTCTGTGTCGTGGTATATCTAGATGACATCCTGATCTTCTCTCCGGATCTACAGACCCACAGAGAAAACGTGCAGCTAGTTCTTCAGAGGCTTAGAGAAAACCGTCTGTACGCCAAGTACGAGAAATGCATTTTTGAAAAGTCATCTCTTCCCTTCCTGGGTTACGTAATTTCAGACACCGGCCTGCAGATGGACCCTGAGAAAGTGTCTGCCATCATCAACTGGCCTCCTCCTTCAGGACTGAAGGCTATCCAACGCTTTCTCGGCTTTGCGAACTATTATCGGCAATTCATCCCGCATTTCTCTGCCTTGACTGCGCCTCTCTCTGCCTTGACCAGGAAGGGAGCTAATCCTAAGGACTGGCCCCCGGCGGCCGATGCAGTGTTCTGCTCCTTGAAACAGGCGTTTGCTTCTTCCCCGGTTCTCCATCGTCCTGAATTGAACCGACAGTTCACCTTGGAGGTGGATGCCTCTTCCTCAGGAGCCGGGGCAGTGTTGATGCAGAACTCCCCCTCCGGCAAGATGGTCACTTGTGGATTCTTCTCCAAGAGCTTCTCGGCACCCGAACGCAACTACACCATCGGGGATCGGGAGTTACTGGCTATCAAGCTGGCCTTTGAGGAATGGCGCTACCTTTTGGAGGGAGCAGTATACCCCGTGATCATCTACACAGACCACAAGAATCTGGAGTACCTACGGTCAGCCCAAAGACTGAACCCGCGACAAGCCCGCTGGTCCTTGTTTTTTGCTCGATTTGATTTACAACTCCATTTTCGGCCTGCGGACAAGAACGTGCGGGCAGACGCTTTGTCCAAGTCCTTCGTGCCCGTGGAGTTGGAGGAGGAGACATACCAGCCCATCATCAACCCCAGCAAAATCATTCCGGTGAATCCTGTTGCTTTAACTCAGGTACCCCCTGGGAAAACCTATGTCTCGGATTCTGACAGGCAGAGAGTCCTGCACTGGGGCCATGTCTCGAAGATCGCCGGCCATGCTGGTCAGAAGAAGACTTGGACTACGATTGTCCGTCACTACTGGTGGCCGTCCCTCCGTAAAGACGTCACAACCTTCGTCTCGGCCTGTCCGTCCTGTGCCCGGAACAAGACACCCAAGCACCTACCATATGGACGTCTCCTGCCTCTGCCCATTCCTTCTGTTCCGTGGCAACATATCGCAATGGACTTCATTACGGACTTACCCTTATCCTCCGGACACACAGTCATATGGGTTGTGGTGGACCGTTTCTCAAAAATGGCTCACTTCATTCCCATGGCCGGGCTGCCCTCTGCCCAGGAGCTAGCTGACTCCTTCATCCAACATATATTCCGATTGCATGGCTTTCCCGCACACATTGTGTCTGATAGAGGAACTCAGTTCACCTCGCGCTTCTGGAGGGCCCTCTGCAAACATCTGGGAGTATCTCTGGACTTTTCTTCGGCCTATCATCCTCAGTCGAATGGGCAAGTGGAACGGGTCAATCAGATCCTGACCTCCTTCCTGCGCCACTACGTTAATGCCCATCACAATGACTGGTCCACACTTCTTCCTTGGGCGGAGTTCTCCCACAACCATCACATCAGCGAGTCCACCTCCAGCTCTCCATTCCGAGTCGTTTACGGACTTCAACCTTCTGTTCCATTGCCAGTATCCTCGGCTTCCGATGTCCCTGCAGCAGATGCTCTGGTCCAAGACTTCTCAGCCATATGGAGCTCTGTCAAGACCTCCCTTGAGCGTGCTTCTTTGCGGATGAAGAGACATGCGGACAAAAAGCGCCTGGATCCCCAGTGTTTCTCCCCTGGTGATCTGGTCTGGCTTGCATCCAAGTATGTCCGATTGAAGTTGCCATCGTACAAGTTGGGTCCTCGTTACATCGGGCCGTTTAAAGTCATCAGCAAGATTAATGCAGTCTCCTACAAGCTGCAGCTCCCGGCCACGATGCGGATACCCAACTCCTTCCTTGTCTCCTTACTCAAGCCTGTTGTCCTTGGTCCCTTCTCCGCTGAGGTCGGTACTGCTCCTCCTCCTATTGCTGATGATGACATCTATGCGGTAAGGGATATCGTTGCCATGAAGATCGTGCGAGGTCGGCAATACTTCCTGGTAGACTGGGCGGGTTATGGTCCCGAGGATAGGTCCTGGGAGCCCTGGGAGAATGTTGGCACTCCTCTGATTCGTGCCTTCCTGTCCTGCTTGCGGGGAGGGGGGCGTGGGGGAGGGGGTACTGTCACGCTCCCCGGTCCCCGTGCTGCACTCCCTGGCCCCCGTGCTGCTCCCTCCGGTCCCCGTGGCATGCCTCCCGGTTCACGACGGCGCGCTCCACTCACCACTCCCGCTCCCGGTTCTCCTGCTCCTTCTTCCTCGCCAGGATCCTACAGGCGTTCCCGTTCCAGGCGTCCCTCTGCATCACAGGACACCCTGCCCGGCACTCCTGCTTCCTCAGCGCTGCTTCCTTCCCTGGTATCTGGCACTCAGGCCTCGCGCATGCGCGTTAGGGCGCGCGCGCGGTCATTCACCCTTTCTTAAAGGGCCAGCACCCAGAAACAGGATATTGGCTTGCAGGTACAGGGTATAAGAGGATTCTTATTCCAGGTGGGCGGAGCCTGTTCTACGTGTTTAGCAAGCTAGTGTTCAGGTCCCCTATTGCTTTGCCTTGTGCTTTGCCTGCATTAACCCTGTCCTGTCTCGTAGAGCCTGTCCTGCCACGCCAGACGCTCCGAACCACGCTCATTCCCGTACCCTGACGGTGACTTCGGCGGATGTTCCACCACCTCTGCAGCTCCGCCAGTCTCCAGTCCCTGGCTCCGTTTGGTGATCCGTTCCATCGCTCAGCAGGTTCCGGATCCCGCCTGACCTTACCACCTGGCCTCGGACTCTGAGCCTCGTCACCCGGACTACCGTTCAGAACTCCATCCACCTTTCCTGCTCCCCTACGGACTGTCTGACTACCACCTGTGCTTCGGCTGCCGTGCACCCAGACCCTCTAGCGGGGTGACCTGCCTGGCTGCCTCCTCAAGGGAAACCGGTGTACGGTCCAGAGGTTCCACCACCCGGACGTAACAGATGTGGACAAATAAAAGGCCATTTCTTCCGACGCATGACAAAGCTAAGTAGTTGACTTTATCCCTCTGTAAGCTCTTGGCTACCGAAATGCTGCCTTTTCGCCTGGTGGACACACGGGATTTTCGAGTCCTTATGTCCGTCGCTGTGCCCCAGTACCAGATGCCCAGTTGCCACTACTTCTCTAAGAAAGCTGTGCCTGCACTACACCAGCATGTCGCACACAAAATCACCGCTTCCTTGAGAAACTCTGTGTGTAAACGGGTGCATTTCACCACCAATACTTAGACCAGTAAGCATGGACAGGGGCGTTACATGTCGCTGACTGGGCACTGTGTAACTGTTACACCTCATGGCTCTCCTGTTGCAAGGAATGAGGCGGTCTCTCATTCCTTGCCTGCCACGAGCCCTCCTGCTCAGTAGCGCCGAAGGTCTCACAGACCTTGTTCATTCGGCATGTATTTAGGCTGCATGGCATGCCTGACAATGTGGTGAGCGACCGGGGCCCCCAGTTCACGTCTCGCTTCTGGAGAGAGCTCTGTAAGTTCCTTTAGATAGAGCTGAACATCTCCTCCGCATACTATCCCAAGACCAATGGACTGGTGGAGAGGACCAATCAGACCTTGGTAACTTACCTCCGCCATTATATCTCCGCGCATCACGACAACTGGGCTAACCTCCTTCCTTGGGCCGAATTTGCTATTAATAATTCGGTCCATGAGTCCTCTGGCCAGACTCCGTTCCTGCTCAATAACGGACAACATCCCAGAATCCTGGTTCCGATGCCCATTACGTCACTCGATCCTAGAGTGGAGGATTGGGCGACCGAGGCCCGGGAGATCTGGGATAACACCCAGGAGGTCCTTAAGAGGGCTAAAGACCGGATGGTGACAATGGCTGATGAGCGCCGCCGCCCTGCACCATCCTTCACCCTGGTGACCTAGTGTGGCTGTCCTCTAAGAATATTAACCTATGGTACAGGCAGCCAAGTTCGCCCCTAGGTACCTGGGCCCATTTAAAGTACTAGAGCAGGTAAACTCGGTGGCATACTGACTCCAGCTCCCTCCACACTGGGCTATAGCCAACACCTTTCATGTGTCCCTCTGGAAACCCGTATGACTTAATAAGTTCTCGGGGTCTCTGCCGGCTCAAACTGACTCCCCGTCCGACGACCCTGAGATAGCGAAGCTTGTGGAGACAAAAGTTATACGGGGCAGGAGGTACTACCTCATGGAGTGGGCCGGTGGTGGCCCAGAGCATAGATCCTGGGAATTGGAGGATCATATCCGCGCCCCGGGTTTGATAGCGGTCTTCGAGCATGGACAGGAGGGGGGCCATGTTACACCTTGTGGCTCTCCTGTTGCAAGGAATGAGGTGGTCTCCCATTCCTTGCCTGCCACGAGCCCTCCTGCTCAGCAGCCCTGAAGGTCTGGCAGACTGCGCAGTGTGCAGGAGATACCTGCTCAGAGAGGCAGCAGAAGGGTGACACCTAGTGGTTCTCCTGTTGCAAGGAGTGAAGTAGTTTCCCATTCCTTGCCAGCCGTGGGTCCTCCTGCTGAGTGGCCCCGAAGGTCTGCGAGGTTGCACAATGTGCACAGGTTTGCCGCTCAGGGAAGCAGTGAGACTCCTGTTATCTCTGCACATTGTGAGACCGAGGATCCCGCCTCTATATCCCAGAGGCAGAAGGGTGAGCATGTGCAATGTGTGGCGTGTCCTGATTCACCCACTGACGTCACACGGCTTGATGATGAGGCTGGTGACGTGGTGAATCTTGACTGGCTGGGCTGGGACGTCGTGGACCCTGATTGGGTCAAGTCCGTCATCTCCGCCTCGCGCCCGCCGTTGGGTGGAGCTACACCTCCTTTAAAAAGCTCCCCCTGCCATCATGGCGGCGCGCGACCATCCTTTATTGTTGGATGACTGGCAGCGTGCTCCTACGCCACTGTACAGTCATTTGTTGTCTTCTTGTGGGCTTTGCCCTTGCTGCTCCGGCAGTACCTGGTCTGCAGGCCATGTTCCTGCCTTGCTGCTTCGGCAGTATCTCGTTTAACAGGCCGTGTTCCTGTCCCAGGTGAGCTCCTCGAGTCTCCGCCAGACTCACCTGGTTCTTGAAGCACACGTGCGTGGGCACCTCTGTGCTACCCTCGTGCCATATTCTCGTGACTTCCACTGGCACACGTGCGTGGGCACCTCTGTGCATCCCCCGTGCAACAGGTACACCGAGCTGTGAGCCCCGTGCTATACAACCCTTACGGGTTGGGGCGGGCCGGTGTACGCAGATCGTCTGTGACCTCAACAGACGATCGCTAGCAGCAACCCGCTCACTCTTCACCCACCATAGCAGCGGTTCCCTACACCGCACAGTGGACCTTGACCGTCGAAAGCTGTCCATATACCATCTTAGCACGCTTCCCCGGGTCCCCCTCGTAACAGGTAACTATGGTGATAGATGGAGAAGGGTCTGCTGAACAAGTCTTGCCGTCCCCACGACTTGTGCGTCAATTCTCTGTATGTATAAGTTCCTCCAACGCTTCTGTCTCCTCAACCTCGTCTGTGTCCTCCACCTCCGCCCCAAGCCTGCCTGGTCAGGCCACCAGCGTTGTAACTTTGCATAAGGAATCACGCACACCTCCTTACTATGCTGGCAGCAGAGCACAACGGCATCCGGCGGTCTTTAGCATGAAATGTCTTGGAAATAAGAGTCACACAGCGGCTGAGTTGTGGTCAGCTCTGCTGTCAGAGTTTCATAAATGGTTGTCTCCACTCAACCTGCAGCCGTGTGTGACAATGCTGCAAACCTGGGTGCAGCCCTTCGCCTGGGCAAGGTGACACATGTGCTTTGCATGGCTCACGTTTTGAACCTTGTTGTACAGCAATGTTTAACACACTATCCTGGCCTAGATGGCCTAATGCACAGGGCACGAAAACTGTCTGCTCACTTCCGCCGTTCAACCGCTGCAGCTGAACGACTTGCATCGCTCCAAAAGTCTTTCGGCCTGCCTGTTCATCGCCTGAAATGCGATGTGCCGACACGCTGTAATTCGACTCTCCATATGTTACAGCGACTGTGACTGCACCGCCGAGCACTGGTATAATAAATCATGACGTATAGCCTGAACCAACGAGATGCAGAGGTGGGGCAGATCACCCTGATGGAGTGATCTCAGATCGAGGACCTATGCACCCTTCTGCACAGTTTCGACATGGCGACGAATACGTTTAGCGCTGACAATGCCATTATCAGCATGACAATTCCAGTCATTTTCATGCTGGAGCACACGCTAAACACTATTCAGAGTCAGGGGGTGGTTCAACAGGAAGGGGAGGAAGTACATGAGGATTCATATGCGCAAGGGATAACAACATCACCAAGGTCCAGACGTTCATCATCACCAAGGCGGCAGGCATGGGACAATGGGGGAGAGGGATTAACAAGGGCGCATGGTAGCAGGCAAAATGTTGAGGAAGGTGCAGGAGAACATGAAGAAATGGAGGACGAACTGTCCATGGACATGGAAGACTGAGCAGATGATGGAGACCTTGGTCACATTTCAGTTGAAAGAGGATGGGGGAGATGTCAGAGGAAGAAAGAACAGTTAGCACCTCTATGCCACAAACACAGCAAGGACTTGGTCCGCATGGCTGCGCAAGACACATGAGCGCCTTCTTGCTGCATTACCTACAACATAACCCTCGGATTGTCAAAATTAGAAGTGATGATGACTACTGGGTTGCCACAGTATTAGATCCCTGGTACAAGTCCAAATTTTGTGAAATAATTCCAGCCATAGAAAGGGACGCACGTATGCAGGAGTATCAGCAAAAGCTGTTACTCGATCTTAGCTCGGCTTTTCCACCAAACCCCAGTGGTGCACGGAGTGAATCTCCCAGTTGTAACTTGACAAACATGGGACGGTCTCGTCATCAATAGTCTAACCGTACTAGCAGCACCGTATCTGGTGCTGGTAACAGCATTTTTATTGAATCGTTTCATAATTTTTTTAGACCATCCTTTTCAAGGCCAACAGAGATAAGAAGTCTGACACATAGTCAACGGCTGCAGAGGATGATACAGGAGTATCTTCAAATGAACATCGATGCCATGACTTTGCAACTGGAGCCTTGCTCATTTTGGGCTTCAAATCTTGAAAAATGGCCTGAGCTCGCCACTTACGCCTTGGAGATCTTGTCGTGTCCAGCTGCCAGCATTGTCTCTGAATGTGTCTTCGTTGCTGCTGGGTGTGTGCTGACCGATAAGCGCACGCGTCTGTCCAGTGACAATGTGGACAGATGAAGGCGGGCTTAGCACGTTGCGACATCGCAAGCCGATGCTGCAATGTCGCACACGATAGTCCCCACCCCCGTTGCAGGTACGATATCTTGTGATAGCTGGCGTAGTGAACAATATCGCTACGCCAGCTTCACATGCACTCACCTGCCCTGCCCTGTGACCGTCGCTCTGGCTGGCGACCCGCCTCCTTCCTAAGGGGGCGGGTCGTGCGGCGTCATAGCGACGTCACACAGCAGATGGCCAATAGCGGTGGAGGGGCGGAGATGAGCAGGATGTAAACATCCCGCCCACCTCCTTCCTTCCGCATAGCTGCCGGCGGCAGGTAAGCTGATGTTACTCGCTCCTGCGGCATTATACACAGTGATGTGTGCTGCCTCAGGAACGAGGAACTACATCGTACCTGTCGCTGCAGCATAATTATGAAAAAGTCGGAGCCTGCAGTGATGATACGATAACGATGCTTTTGCGCTCGTTAATCTTATCATCTAGCATTTACAAACTACGATCTCGAAAGTGACGCCAGATGTGCTTTCGATTTGACCCCACCGACATCGCATCTGCGATGTTGCAACGTGCAAAGCCGCCCGAACGTTCATCAAAATGAACAAGTCCTGGACCCGCAAGGACTTTACTACCCCTGTGTCATCCTGGGGAGAGTAAATGCTTGTGGATTTGGAATGTGCTTGATGCAAATGTACCTGTCAAGTTTGCAACTGGGGCACAAGTGCTGGCACTGAAGTGGTGTCTGTGGGGCCCAATTTTTTTAAAAAAGGGAGACTCCGCTTGGAGTAACCCTTGCTGTGTTTTTAAAAATGAGCCAAGATGAACAAGTCATGGTTCAGCAAAGACTTTGCTACCTATCCCGGTGTCATCCTGGGGACAGTTAAGGCTGGCGTATTTTGGAATGTGCTTGATGCAAATCAAAACATCTTGTTTGCAACTAGGGCCCAAGTGCTGCCACTAAAGTGGTGTCTGTGGGGTCCAATTTTTGGAAAAAAGGGAGACTCTGCTTTGAGTAACCCTTGATGTGTTTTTAACAATGAGCCAAGATGAACAGATCTGGGAACAGCAAAGACTTTGCTAGACCTTCCCCGGTGTCATCCGGGCGACAGCTAAGGCTGGCATATTTTGGAATGTGCTTGTTGCAAATCAAAACATCCTGTTTGCAACTAGGGCACAAGTGCTGCCACTAAAGTGGTGTCTGTGGGGCCCAATTTTTGGAAAATAGGGAGACTCCGCTTGGAGTAACCCTTGCTGTGTTTTTAAAAATGAGACAAGATGAACAAGTCATGGTTCAGCAAAGACTTTGCTACCTATCCCGGTGTCATCCTGGGGACAGTTAAGGCTGGCGTATTTTGGAATGTGCTTGATGCAAATCAAAACATCCTGTTTGCAACTAGGGCACAAGTGCTGTCACTGAAGTGGTGTCTGTGGGGCCCAATTTTTGGAAAAAAGGGAGACTCCGCTTGGAGTAACCCTTGCTGTGTTTTTAACAATGAGCCAAATTGAACAGATCTGGGATCAGCAAAGACTTTGCTAGACCTTCCCCGGTGTCATCCGGGCGACAGCTAAGGCTGGCGTATTATGGAATGTGCTTGATGCAAATCAAAACATCCTGTTTGGAACTAGGGCACAATTGCTGCCACTTGAAGTGGTGTTTGTGGGGCCAATTTTTGGAAAAAAGGGAGACTCCGCTTGGAGTAACCCTTGCTGTGTTTTTAAAAATTAGACAAGATGAACAAGTCATGGTTCAGCAAAGACTTTGCTACCTACCCCGGTGACATCCTGGGGACAGTTAAGGCTGGCTTATTTTTGAATGTGCTTGATGCAAATGTACCTGTGAAGTGTACAACTGGAGCACAAGTGCTGCCACTGAAGTGGTGTCTGTGGGGCCCAATTTTTGGAAAAAAGGGAGAGTCTGCTTTGAGTCCTCTTGCTGTGTTTTACATGATTTTAGAAGGGCATGCCATGCCTATATGTGTGTCTCCTCTTTTTCCTCATCCAGCTGTTTAGTTTTTGCATGGGTATTTGTCCTTGTCACTTTCCCATGTGTGTGTTGTTTTGGGAGTAGTTTGGCACATTTTGGACAACTTTGAGCATGTTTTCAAGGTGTTTTTAGGTGTTTGTGATTGCCTCCCATTGTTTTTAATGGGGTTCGAGAGGTTTGAGAGGTCGAGAGGTTCGTAGAGCGGCTCATTGAACGGCTCGTCGAACGGGGCACCGTTCGACGAACCCAACTCGAACTCTAGGGGGTGGCTCATCTCTAATCAGGAGTGTCAGGTGCCACTGAGGTCCTGGTCTGCATTGGCAAAATACTCTCATATCTAGGCCTCTTCACTGCTTCTTTGTCGGCTGAATCTGTGCGAGTATTTCCTCTGACTTATTTGATAACAGGAGAGCCTCCATCCGGGCTCTTACGCTCCCTGCTCTCTTTATAGGTTTCTCATGGAACATTAGGAAAGGACTGCTGCCTATGCACACATTTGGCCATTTTACTCTTTGCCATTCTATGCGCTTCAGTGAGTTTCCTCATCTTTGCCTCTTGTGCCGATAGCAGAGGATGGAGTGGTTCGGCTTTTATTACCTTATGTAGTGTAACTGCTGCATATCCAGTGTAGAATTGACCAGCATCTTATTATCTTGGTGCAACTATTAAAAAAAAAAAAAAAAAAACTACAAATCTGTATTAGAATAATCTATGACTTTAGCTCTGACTATGATACAGTGAGTGGTCGTCTGTACTTGACATGGTTAAAGGAGCTAAATAAATAACATATGGGACAATATATTCCTATTTTTCACGTTCTTATTTAGCACACAATTTTAACTGATCCAGGAAATATGACTATTGCAGGAGAAGGGCTAGTTTCAGGGTCTCTCTAGCATGTATGTCTGCTGTGCCCTCTACTGTTAGAGAATTAGAGAATATAATAAGTGAGATATTTTCCCCCTTTTGAATCCAGTATCCAAAGCATAGCTGGATTCCAAACTGTGTATCACTTGAGATCCACATTTATGGCACAAGGAAGACACATTGTGTCTAGATTGTACCTAACTGAGAAGACCATACATATAGTGTTAATTGTAACTTTGTAATAAAAAACTAATTATTTGGCCTTTCCAACCCTAGCTTGAACCACACAGGTGGCACTGATACAAGAGATGCACCATTGGCACAGGGTCCAGTCTAAATGAATAATAAGCCACAGGTCTCTGCTGCAAACCATGTTTTTGGGCCAATTTAGGCTGGTGTATTGTAATCTCCCTTTCCTCTGTGAGACTACCCTCTACTGACAGTACTGTAGTTTGTTTTCCGCTGGGAAATACAAAATGAAAATAGATGACTCTTGACATAAGATGTGATCAGGACAGCAAGCAATAAATTCACATACTATAAGCTAAACCAACGCAACCTCTGGATATAGAGGAGTCCATTTATTTAAATATGTATTTTCTCCAAAATTTATGACAATGCAACAATATACATTGTGAGTCCACGTTGGGCACCTAATAACACCATCCGTGTATATTACAAACTGTTTATGTTCATGAAGGGAAATCCTCCCTGCCCTGCCCCCTCCCAAAAAAACCCACCCAAAAAACAAATAAATACTGGCAGTCTAGGAGGAGAGCCTTAGAATAAAAATGAATTATCCAATATCATCACAAAATGCATTGATGATTTCACAAACAAAACCATCATTTACACACACAAAAGGCTTCCCTGCTGCAGTATATATTAAGAAATCTAAGCTTCTATCCAAAGTTGATTTTATCATTGGGGTAGGATCAGTAAAAATTATTGCAAATTATTTTTGCCAATATCTTATGATCATGCTGTTGAAGAGACCATAGGACCATGCTTCCTGCCCTGTGAGCTGTGGAGACGGGGGTTGCTTTTACCTCTTTCCTCCCCTTGCTCTTTCTAGCAAAGCAAAACTTAGTCCCTTTATCCTTCAAGTTTGAAACAACTTCTGCTTCTCCCCTTAACCAATTAAAATATGTCTTATAAATCTTCTCTCCAAGACATATGTTAACCATTCCCACTCTAGTGGCTCCTTTTTTTAGTTATTTCACAAAGACCGTTTACAACATACATCTCTCAGATCTTTTCAATTAATTTACAAATTTTAAAATACAGGGTGGGTGTTACGGGGGCTGTCGGATAATAAGGGAATGGAAGGCTATCCGACAGTCAGGGTCCACCATGCAGAGCTCTGCTGCAGAGTATGGCAGAGGATAGGGGAAACCTGTACCACCAAAGCGGTACTGACACTGTTGCGTCACAGTGTCACCAAGACCAATAGCGGCGTATACTGTTTAAGTCACAGCGACTACCTTATTAGAATAACATAGGAGTGGAAATGCAAAAGAGTGAGGAATGCAACATAAAAGTGCATAGAAGTCTCACAGTCTGTGAGCGTGAAAGCACCTGTGTCAGTTAACAGTCACAGAGACTAGGTGTAGTGTGTGCAATATGGCACCTACCTATGTCCGCTCCCCTTGTGGTGCAAGGATACGGACAGCAGCAAGGCTGCTAGCTTAAAACTCCTGCCTATGACCGCTCCCCTAGTGTGCGAGGATACGGACTGCTGCAGGAGGCAGCGTAGTGGAGCGTTACCCTAGAAGGCAACGACCACCTAACCTACCTATGTCCGCTCCACTAAGGTGTGAGGACACGGACAACAGTACAGCTGAAAGGTACAGGAGCGCTACCCTACCGATAGCGCTCACCTCAGAGTAGAACCACAAGGCCCAGTCAGACCATGTGCAGCAAGCACCTGCCTATGTCCGCTCCACTAAGGTGTGAGGATACGGACCACAGCATAAGCTGCAAGGTACAAGAGCGTTACACTAACGATAATGCTCACCTAGATAGAATAGGTGCCGCAAGGGACATGCACAGAGCATCTACTCCTATGCAGGAACCAAGAGGACTGAGCGCCGGGCGGCGTGCATCAGGGTCTTATATAGACTCTGTGCCTCATCCAAGATGGAGCACACCAGTGCCAATCCGCTGCCAGAATGACAGCAATGATGTCACGCTGGCCTATCACCGAGCAAAGCGTCACAAGCACATGACCTGCGACCAATCGACATAGAAGGTGTCAGAGACATGTGACCACATGTCACAAGCACATGACCAGCGGCCAATCAGCTTAGAAGATGTCAGAGACATGTGACCTCGTGTCAGCGATGATGTCACCCGCACATGTGCAATGGCTCCAAGATAGGACTTAGTCTCCAGCGCTTGCACATGTTCAGCAGGAGAAAAAATTAGTATATCATCCAGGTATACCACCACCGATGACAACATCCCTAAACACGTCATTTACGAAGTCCTGGAACACTGCAGGTGCATTACACAGACCGAAAGGCATGACGAGGTATTCATAGTGACCGTCTCTGGTGTTAAAAGCGGTCTTCCATTCGTCACCCTCTCGAATTCGCACTAAGTTATAAGCACCTCGCAGATCCAACTTCGTAAATACCTTAGCTCCCCGTAGTCTGTCAAACAGTTCAGAAATTAGGGGCAAGGGGTATCTATTCTTTACAGTAATGGTGTTAAGACCCCTGTAGTCTATGCAGGGACGCAGATCACCCTCTTTTTTCCGCACAAAGAAAAAACCAGCCCCTGCAGGTGAGACAGACTTGCGGATGAAGCCCCTCTCCAGACTATCCTTTATATAGGCCGACATAGCCTCGGATTCTGGGATAGACAAGAGATAGACCCTGCCCTTTAGTGGAACAAAACCCGGCAAGAGGTCTATAGCACAGTCATAAGGCCTATGAGGTGGAAGAGTCTCAGCACCCTGCTTGGAAAACACATCAGCGAAATCCACATAGGGTGTAGGTAAGGGAGAGAGATCAGTTGATGCAACCACAACGACAGGTGGTAAGGGAAGACATCGGGACTGACATTTCGAACCCCAACTAATAATGCTGTCGGATTCCCAGTCAATTAGAGGAGCATGAGTCCGAAGCCATGGGAGACCCAGAAGTACGTCGTCTATACCCTCAGGCAAAACAAGAAAAGAAATCTCCTCTATGTGACCATGAGACAGGGAAAGGCACAAGGGAACTGTCCTCAATGTAATGGAGTTAGACAACATAGTCCCATTAACAACCCAGACAGGAATAGGCGCCTCTAACATGATAGAGGGAATATTGTGTCTCTTTACAAATCCTGAGGACACAAAAGTCCCGTCAGCTCCGAAATCCACAAAAGCCATAATAGGCCATGTATTCTCAGAGAATGAGAGCTGACCTGGGACACTACACTTAGAGGGTGCAGAAGACGTCTCTAGTAACCCCCCTCTAATGGTTACTAGGCCTGGGAGTTTCCCTGATGGCTAGGACACTTGTTGGCATAGTGCCCAGCCTGACGACATATGTAACAGATAGGAGAGCCCGCCTTATGAGGTTGGGAAGTAGTATAACCCAACTCCATAGGAGTAGGAGATGTCTCAGATGCTGAGGAAGATGGAGAAGGAACCACAGCATCTGAACCAACTCGACGCTTGGGACGTGACAAGGTAACCTCGAGTCTACGTTCCTTATGGCGTACATCGATTCTAGTTGCTACCATAATTAAGTCCTCCAGAGAAGGAGGAACTTCCCGAATAGCAAGAGCATCTTTGACATAGCCTGCAAGACCCCTCCAGAAGATAGGTATTAACACCTTCTCAGGCCAGTCTAACTTTGCTACCAAGGTACGAAAAGCAATGGCATAAGAGCTGGTAGATAACGAACCTTGAGACAGATCTAGCAGTCTCAAAGCCACATCATGGGTAACCTGCGGTCCCATGAACACCGCTTTAAGAGCATCAAGGAAGTCTTGATGTCTCTGAGTAACCAAATCAGAGCGCTCCCATAAGGGAGTAGCCCACTCTAAGGCTTTATCCTGAAGCAGGGATATAATAAAGCCTACTTTGGACCTCTCCATAGAGAAGTGAGAGGAATTAACCTCAAGGTGAATCTGACACTGGCTTATGAACCCACGACAAGACCTGGCATCACCAGAGTATCTGTTGGGTCGAGCAAGTCGTGGGTCATGTAGCGAAGACACCAAAGTTTGAGGTTTATCCTCTACAGTCTTGAGCCTTGCTTCAAGAACCTGTATATACTGATGTAATTGTTGATACTCTGCCATCTCTGCCAGACCCTTGGCTCAGTCCTAATGTTACGGGGGCTGTCGGATAATAAGGGAATGGAAGGCTATCCGACAGTCAGGGTCCACCGTGCAGAGCTCTGCTGCAGAGTATGGCAGAGGATAGGGGAAACCTGTACCACCAAAGTGGTACTGACACTGTTGCGTCACAGTGTCACCAAGACCAATAGTGGCGTATACTGTTTAAGTCACAGCGACTACCTTATTAGAATAACATAGGAGTGGAAATGCAAAAGAGTGAGGAATACAACATAAAAGTGCATAGAAGTCTCACAGTCTGTGAGCGTGAAAGCACCTGTCTCAGTTAACAGTCACAGAGACTAGGTGTAGTGTGTGCAACATGGCACCTACCTATGTCCACTCCACTTGTGGTGCAAGGATACGGACAGCAGCAAGGCTGCTAGCTTGAAACTCCCGAAACTCCTGCCTATGACCGCTCCCCTAAAGTGCGAGGATACGGACTGCTGCAGGAGGCAGCGTAGTGGAGCGTTACCCTAGAAGGCAACGACCACCTAACCTACCTATGTCCGCTCCACTAAGGTGCGAGGACACGGACAACAGTACGACTGAAAGGTACAGGAGCGCTACCCTACCGATAGCGCTCACCTCAGAGTAGAACCACAAGGCCCAGTCAGACCATGTGCAGCAAGCACCTGCCTATGTCCACTCCACTAAGGTGCGAGGATACGGACCACAGCATAAGCTTCAAGGTACAAGAGCGTTACCCTACCGTTAACGCTCACCTAGATAGAATAGGTGCCGCAAGGGACATGCACAGAGCGTCTACTCCTATGCAGGAACCAAGAGGACTGAGCGCCGGGCGGCATACGTCAGGGTCTTATATAGACTCTGTGCCTCATCCAAGACAGAGCACACCAGAGCCAATCCGCTGCCAGAATGACAGCAATGACGTCACGCTGGCCTATCACCGAGCAAAGCGTCACAAGCACATGACCTGCGACCAATCGGCATAGAAGGTGTCAGAGACATGTGACCACGTGTCACAAGCACATGACCAGCGGCCAATCAGCTTAGAAGGTGTCAGAGACATGTGACCTCGTGTCAGCGATGATGTCACCTGCACATGTGCAATGGCTCCAAGATAGGACTTAGTCTCCAGCGCTTGCACATGTTCAGTAGCAAGAAATCCGAACATAGTCTCCAGTGCTCGCACATGTGCAGTAGCAAGAAATTCGAACATAGTCTGTAACAGTGGGCCACAAGTATGAATACACCCTGATAAAAAAAAGAGTAAAGTTGAATTCAAAATGGCTGCTTTGCAGATGGCCACCATAGGCGTCAATCAGCCTCAAATGTTTTGCCCCTCCAATGCATTTTATCTGGGTGTGTCCATACTTATGGACCACGCTCTATTTTCTATCATCTCATCTTTCTCTGAGGTCTGTCATTTACGATTTTTGGATTGCTTCACCTTTGCTGCAGGAGTGTATTGATCCTGAATCTTAAATCTACAAACAATAAGTCCCATATCAAATAATTATATATTCTTTTTGACTGTTCCATCTACTGTTTTATTAATATGTGCAGTCAAGTCTTTCTGTTTTGCATTTACCAGTTCCTCAAGGTCTTCAACCCATACAGTTATATCTGACCTGCATCTGTTGGATGTGTGAATAAGGCAACCTACTTTTTATTGTTTTAGTTGTTAAAGGGAACCTGTCAGCAGAAATTTCCCCTAAAACCTAACAGATTCCCCCTCTGCAGCTCCTGGGCTGCATTCTAGAAAGGTCCCTGTTATTATTGTGCCCCCTTTCTGACCAAAAAAAAGAGTTTATAAAGAGGTACCTTTTTGGCTTCGGAATCTATAAATGTGACACGGGGGCGGGCAGCCTGATGGCCGTTATTCTGCCCCCTGGTCCTGTATGCCGCCCCCATCGCTGATTTCCATACTTTTGGACGCCGCCCACTGCTCCAGCCATCCCCGCGCATGCCCAGTGCCAGTCTCACGGGACTGAGCAGTGTGACCGCTGGTGACGTGTGCGCAGACAAGTGATTATGGGCGGGACTGTGACTGTTATCAGCAAGTACCCGCCCATAATCTTGTGAGCGCGCAAACCTCTCCAGCAGTCACACTGTGCTCAGTGTAGATGCTAGACTGTATGGGCTGCTTCCAGGGATGACGTCCCTTTGTCACGTGATAGTATTTTGAACACGCCCCTATCACGTGACAAAGGGACGTCATCCCTGGAAGCAGCCCATACAGTCTAGCATCTACACTGAGCACAGTGTGACCGCTGGAGAGGTTTGCGCGCTCACGAGATTATGGGCGGGTACTTGCTGATAACAGTCACAGTCCCGCCCATAATCACTTGTCTGCGCACACGTCACCAGCGGTCACACTGCTCAGTCCCGTGAGACTGGCACTGGGCATGCGCGGGGATGGCTGGAGCAGTGGGCGGCGTCCAAAAGTATGGAAATCAGCGATGGGGGCGGCATACAGGACCAGGGGGCAGAATAACGGCCATCAGGCTGCCCGCCCCCGTGTCACATTTATAGATTCCGAAGCCAAAAAGGTACCTCTTTATAAACTCTTTTTTTTGGTCAGAAAGGGGGCACAATAATAACAGGGACCTTTCTAGAATGCAGCCCAGGAGCTGCAGAGGGGGAATCTGTTAGGTTTTAGGGGAAATTTCTGCTGACAGGTTCCCTTTAAAGAAAATAAGTAGTTTAATATCTTCTGGCCTGCCAATAAGTTTATAAGGGGTTGAATTCCACTCTTGAAAGAGCTGTTGAGGGGGTTTGGATAGCTGAGTGGATGCTGGAAGTTTCTGTTTTTATTATGCATCTATGTATTCTGCTATTTGTTACTATTTTAGAAACACCTACATTTATGCATGATTCATATGTAGTATGTAATAAAGGGTCCACCCTTCAGGGATTTAAGATTATAGAGAGCTTTTGAATTTATAAACATCCTTTAGTCTCCCCAGCGCTGATAGAATCCTTGAAACTTTTGTAGTGGCAAAAACTACATCAACATAGTAAATCCAGCATAATTACTTGTTAATTTAATACTCAGCATTTTTCTTCTGCAGTTCCTTAGCACCCACCCTACATATCTACAGATGGGAGAGGTGGTATTGTTGTCTCCTTCAGCTACTCTTTTTTACAACAACCATGATAACAGCATTTGGAAATTTAGCTTAAGTTTGATCACTCCACAAGTTAAACAATAATATTCATCATAGATTCTGTACTATACCTACTGTACATGACCACCATCCTGGTCCATTATAGGGAGACAGTACTAATGATTCAGTGTATGTCCATTCAGTACATTGTAAAAAAATTCATACAACTTGTGGTTATTCTATACCTCACCCTCCTTAGTCACATTATTTCAGTGTCTTTTGTCTTTACCAGTTCAACAGCAGCCAGTTGGTCAGTCTATTCTTTAGTGTACAAATGACCCATCTTGTGTCTTTTTCAACAGGGACACTTTCATTGCCTGACCATATTATAAGACGAATACCTTCAACCCCTACATGTAGAGGTTGGAGCCATATGGGTTTTCTTTATAGTATAGGAGCTTCTGTTGGCAAACATCCACATCAATACAATCCACTAATGTTATAAACCAACCTAAGGGACCAATGACCACTAAAATGAAAAATCCACACTTACACACTGATCACATCATATCACATGCACACAGTTCAAAAAGGCATAGGTAACTTTTCCCTGTTCTGGAACCAGACTATTCAATGCAAAATAACTCACCCAGAATGAAGATTGACCAAAATCACAAAAAAATAAGGCAAGGTTATAAGAATAAGATTCTTACCTTATAAGAGCTGCCTCATTTTAGCATTATTTTTTCTGGAGAGTCTATTTTCTTTTGAGATCTGGATGGTATAATGTACCAACCAATGTATAAGGTCCCTGTTTGGAGCGCCATGGTTTGTGAGTGAAATACACTCCTTTTATGCCATTTAAATGCCAAAACATTAAGATCTGTTTTATGAGCGCACAGGAAATCATTACAGAAGAGCCTCTTATGGTGTACATAGCGATTTCTGTTTTATTAGCATATATGACAAGTTTAATTATGGTCATAGACAAGAACAAAGTACCTCTAAACTCTGGACCAACTGGAACATTAGGGGCAGCAAAAGAAATGTGAAACTTCCCTGCCCATTAGTGACACTTGATCAGCATTACATCATAAGTTATAAGACAAAATAAATATCATAGGAACAAAATGGATTATTTTCCCTCACAAACAACAAATAGAACAAAATAACTGAAAAACCTCAATGTGCATAACTAGTCACTCACCTGAAGTCAGTTCTGTGTATAGCCTCCTTTTGCAACAGTTACAGCTGTAAGTTGCTTTGGATAAGTTTCTATGAGCTTTCGACATCTTGTCATTGGGATTTTTGCCCATATCTCAAGGCAAAACTGTTCCAGCTTCTACAAGTTAGATTGTTTTGTCTGTTGAGCAGCAGTCTTCAAAATGAGAATCAACAATTCTTGCTATTTGAAACTCCAAATTACCATCAACAAAGATGTGGCGGTAAGAGTGGCAATGTGAATGGCACAACATATTTTTTAAGCAATGATTTATGAAACACATTGTGCATTTTAAAAGCTTGCGGTAAGTCAAGGCAGAAAGTCAGACAATTAATGACGTTGACAAACTTGTAAGGACCAATGAATCAAGGACCCAGTTTCTAGAAAAGAACCTTTACATTTATATTTCTGATATACAACCATACAGGGGCGGACTGGCCCACCAGGAGATCGGGAGAACCCCCGGTGGGCCCCTGCTATTGATGGCCATGCCCCCTAGGCCCCGCCCCTCACCCCCTGGGCCCCTATGGATGTGTGTGAGAGGCCCCCCCCGGCCGGTAATTTCACTAATCATATCGGCACATTGCCGATATGATTAGTGACAATCCCATTCCCTCTGGAGCGGCAAGCAGGGAGAGCGATCTCCCCGCTCTCCCTGCTGGCCTGTCACTGTCAGGGCTCTGACTCATCTGCGCAGCGACACTGCAGAAGTAGGCAGTCTCAGAGTGATGACTGCTTCCTTCTTGCAGGTGCTGGCAGCATCGCGCTGCGCGCTGCGGAGGACGGACCGGCGTCACCCCACTGGCTGCAGTAGCACGTGAGTATAGAAGGCGGGGGCCCCGGGGGAGGGGGCGGGGGCCTGGGGAGCGAGCAGGGGCCCCGGGGGGGGGGTGCGGGGGCCCGGAGAGCAAGCAGGGCCCCGGGGGGGGAATGCAGGGGTCCAGGAAGGGTGTACGGGGGTCCCGGAGGGGGGATTCGGGGTCCCGGGGAGTGAGCAGGGGCCCCTCATACTCACCTGTCTGCAGCCTCCCGGCGCCATGTCCGCTCCCGGTACCGCGGCTCCGGCTGTGTGCAGACGGCCGGGACACCTCGCCTGCAGGACCTGGCGCTGATCACCTGATGCGGTCACCTGATGGAATCAGCTGACAGTGACAGTGACAGTGGTGACGCCGGCTTTTTACTACCCTATGGGGAGATAAGGTATGCACACCAGTGACTATGTAAGGGGAATACATGAAATAGCAGAAACTGCTGTGTGAATACTGACTTGAAAAATCCAATAGCTATATGTAAGAGTGAATATGTGAAAAATGGAATCTGCATTACTGCCATGAACATATGAATCAAGAGAAATTTAGCTACTGAATTGATCAATGCAATAGAGCCCCAACACTACGCCAAAGTATTTCTCTACGTTGGGGTCCCTAGCTTGTGTGTGTCCTCTCATGCAGTTAAAAAACCTACCGTGTATGGGAAGCTGAGACCCAGGCTATTTATGCGTATGATATGGATTGGCAATAGGTGTGGTTGGGGAGGGTTCACAAACGAAAAAATACTAACAAATAGGAATAACGTTTGGAACACCATTCTAAGTCCGAACTGGGTGCAAAAACCTAAAAAAACATCACTATGGGGAGATAAGGTATGCACACCAGTGACTATGTAAGGGGAATACATGAAATAGCAGAAACTGCTGTGTGAATACTGACTTGAAAAATCCAATAGCTATATACAAGAGTGAATATGTGAAAAATGGAATCTGCATTACTGCCATGAACATATGAATCAAGAGAAATTTAGCAACTGAATTGATCAATGCAATAGAGCCCCAACACTACGCCAAAGTATTTCTCTACGTTGGGGTCCCTAGCTTGTGTGTGTCCTCTCATGCAGTTAAAAAACCTACCGTGTATGGGAAGCTGAGACCCAGGCTATTTATGCGTATGATATGGATTGGCAATAGGTGTGGTTGGGGAGGGTTCACAAACGAAAAAATACTAACAAATAGGAATAACGTTTGGAACACCATTCTAAGTCTGAACTGGGTGCAAAAACCTAAAAAAACATCACTATGGGGAGATAAGGTATGCACACCAGTGACTATGTAAGGGGAATACATGAAATAGCAGAAACTGCTGTGTGAATACTGACTTGAAAAATCCAATAGCTATATGCAAGAGTGAATATGTGAAAAATGGAATCTGCATTACTGCCATGAACATATGAATCAAGAGAAATTTAGCTACTGAATTGATCAATGCAATAGAGCCCCAACACTACGCCAAAGTATTTCTCTACGTTGGAGTCCCTAGCTTGTGTGTGTCCTCTCATGCAGTTAAAAAACCTACCGTGTATGGGAAGCTGAGACCCAGGCTATTTATGCGTATGATATGGATTGGCAATAGGTGTGTTTGGGGAGGGTTCACAAATGAAAAAATACTAACAAATAGGAATAACGTTTGGAACACCATTCTAAGTCCGAACTGGGTGCAAAAAACTAAAAAAACATCACTATGGGGAGATAAGGTATGCACACCAGTGACTATGTAAGGGGAATACATGAAATAGCAGAAACTGCTGTGTGAATACTGACTTAAAAAATCCAATAGCTATATGCAAGAGTGAATATGTGAAAAATGGAATCTGCATTACTGCCATGAACGTATGAATCAAGAGAGCTAGCTAAATTTCTCTTGATTCATATGTTCATGGCAGTAATGCAGATTCCATTTTTCACATATTCACTCTTGCATATAGCTATTGGATTTTTCAAGTCAGTATTCACACAGCAGTTTCTGCTATTTCATGTATTCCCCTTACATAGTCACTGGTGTGCATACCTTATCTCCCCATAGTGATTTTTTTTAGGTTTTTGCACCCAGTTCGGACTTAGAATGGTGTTCCAAACGTTATTCCTATTTGTTAGTATTTTTTCGTTTGTGAACCCTCCCCAACCACACCTATTGCCAATCCATATCATACGCATAAATAGCCTGGGTCTCAGCTTCCCATACACGGTAGGTTTTTTAACTGCATGAGAGGACACACACAAGCTAGGGACCCCAACGTAGAGAAATACTTTGGCGTAGTGTTGGGGCTCTATTGCATTGATCAATTCAGTAGCTAAATTTCTCTTTAATCATATATTCATGGCAGTAATCCAGATTCCATTTTTCACATATTCACTCTTGCATATAGCTATTGGATTTTTCAAGTCAGTATTCACACAGCAGTTTCTGCTATTTCATGTATTCCCCTTACATAGTCACTGGTGTGCATACCTTATCTCCCCATAGTGATTTGTTTTAGTTTTTTTAGGTTTTTTTAGGTTTTTTTAGGTTTTTGCACCCAGTTCGGACTTAGAATGGTGTTCCAAACGTTATTCCTATTTGTTGGCTTTTTACTACCCAGCCAGCTAAACTATCAGCTGATGCCGTCAGGAGACTTTATCAGCTGATTACCGCCGGGTCCTGCATTGATCGGTCTGACAGGAGTCTGCACAGAAGTGTGTTGGGGGTTTTTCTTTTTTTTTTGCACTGATGCATCAGCTGATTGTATAAACGGCTTTTATACAATCAGCTGCTGTGTCATGGAATTCACATCCTTGATCCTGACACATCATCTGATCGGTATGCCTTCCAGCAAACGATCAGATGATATTGGATCTGGATTGGACGGCGCGGGACCCTGACCCAGGATTACTGCGGAGGGGGGGGGGTTCTTTATTTCAATAAAGATGGAGTCACTAATTGTGCTGTGTTTCATTTCTAATAAAAATATTTTTCTGTGTGTTGTGTTTTTTTTTTATCTTTACTAGAAATTCATGGTGGCCATGTCTAATATTGGCGTGACACCATGAATTTCGGGCTTAGGGCGAGGTGATAATACACAGCTAGCCCTAACCCCATTATTACCCAGCGAGCCACCCGGCATCAGGGCAGCTGGAAGAGTTGGATACAGAGCCAGAAGATGTCGCTTCTATGAAAGCGCCATTTTCTGGGGTGGCTGCGGACTGCAATTCGCAGAGGGGGTGCCCAGAAAGCTTGGGCACCCTGTACTGCGGATTCCAATCCCCAGCTGCCTAGTTGTACCTGGCTGGACTCTAAAATATGGCAAAGCCCACGTAATTTTTTTTTTTAATTATTTAATGAAATTCATGAAATAAAAGGGCTTCTCTATATTTTTGGTTCACAGTCGGGTACAAATAGGCAGCTGGGGGTTGGGGGCAGCCCATAGCTGCCTGCTGTACCTGGCTAGCATACACAAATATGGCGAAGCCCACATCATTTTTTTGGAGGGCAAAAAACTTCTGCATACAGTCCTGGATGGAGCATGCTGAGCCTTGTAGTTCTGCAGCTGTCTGCTCTCCTGCATACACTAGTGGAGAATGAAGAACATATTGAAGAAGGAAATGACATCAGATATTTTTTTTCAACAATCTTTAATAGCATTGTTCACTGATAAAAAACGCATAAAAAAGCAGTGAGCAAAAACGCAGCCAAAAACGTAAAAACGCATCGCGTTTTTACCGCGGGTGCATTTTTGTGCGTTTTTCTGCGGCCAAAAACGCACAAAAAATACCTAGTGCGCACATACCCTTAGTGTGCAGAGAGCTGCGGAGGAGGACGGAAGACAGAGGAGAGGCCACCGGTGCTTGGAGCAGATAAGCGCTCAGTGACCCGAAGATGTAGGGAGAGGGGCCACATAAGATGGCAGCTATATGTGGCTATATGGGGAGAGGGGCCACATTAAGATGGAAGCTATATGTGGCTATATGGGGAGAGGCCATATAAGATGGGAGCTATATGTGGCTATATGTGGAGAGGGGCCACATTAAGATGGCAGCTATATGTGGCTATATGGGGAGAGGGGCCACAATAAGATGGCAGCTATATGTGGCTATATGGGGAGAGGGGCCACATTTAGATTGCAGCTATATGTGGCTATATGGGGAGAGGCCACATAAGATGGCAGCTATATGTGGCTATATGGGGAGAGGGGACACATTAAGATGGCAGCTATATGTGGCTATATGGGGAGAGGGGCCACATAAGATGTCAGCTATATGTGGCTATATGGGGAAAGGAGCCGCATTAAGATGGCAGCTATATGGGAAAAGGAGCACATGGGATGTGATCTGCTGGGGAAAGAGGCCATAATGGGATGGGACCTGCTGGGGAAAGAGGCCATAATTGGATGGGATCTGCAGGGGAAAGAGGCCATAATGGGATGGGATCTGCAGGGTAAAGAGGCCATAATGGGAATGGATCTGCAAGGGAAGGAGGCCATAATGGGAAGGGATCTGCAAGGGAAAGAGGCTATAATGGGATGAGATCTGCAGGGGAAAAGAGGCCATAATGGGATGGGATCTGTAGGGGAAAAGAGGTCATAATGGGATGAGATCTGCAGGGGAAAAGAGGCCATAATGGGATGGGATCTGTAGGGGGAAAGAGGCCATAATGGCATGGGATCTGCAGGGGAAAGAGGCCATAATGGGATGGGATCTGTATGGGGAAGGTCGTCCATTCCAATTTTAGCAGGGCTCCTTTAGTAATAATTTTTAAAAACTGTAGAAAAATCATTTAATGCAATAAGACTGACAGTGACTGGAACAACTGATGCTGGACAGGAGAGGAAGGGGAAGGAGATTGTACTTTAAATTAATTGTATTTTTTGGTTGAGGAAATTGCGTGAAAATGGGTGTGGCTAACAGAATGGGTGTGGTTACAGAATGGGTGTGGTTTTCAAATGGGCGGGGTTTACAGATAACCTGTTAAAAATTTGAATCCCACCCCTGCTATATATAGTACGGTAACTGCATGGTGCTGGTGGGCCCCAAGATTGATTTTTCCTGGTGGGCCCTAGGTACTCCAGTCCGCCGCTGCAACCATACCTTGTCATTCACACACAGGTCTGGACCAGGAGATCATTTTTTTTTATCAGCCATGCGTTTATATTTGTCCCCGCTAACCTTCAGGTTCTGAATCCCTTGCAGTACTTAAGAAAGTGATGAAAAAGCATTCCTCCTCAAGAACCCCTGAAGACGTGCCCTCACTTAAAACACAGAAATGAGGAGGAAAACCATATGCACCAAAAAAGGGTGAATTACTAGTGGATTCAGGACAACAATTGTTTAACGCAATTTCTACCAATGGTAAATAAAATTACCACTCTTGGTTCTCAGATACACAGCACCTAAAGCCCGCTTTACATGCTACAATATATCTTACGATGTGTCGGCGGGGTCACGTCGTAAGTGACGCACATCCGGCATTGTAAGGTACATTGTAGTGTGTGACAGGTATGTGCGATTGCGATTGAACCTTAAAACGTTCATCGCATGTGTGACGCCCCTGGACTAGTCCAGGGTTTCACAGGGAACTGCACTATTCTCTATCCTTGGTGCAGGGCCCACCCTCCTTGGTTCCGGGGTCCGCAACAGTGATTCTGTACTAACAGCACAAATCCTAGTCACCCAAACACTACACTTGTCAGGCACACCAGGGGCGTGGTTCCAGCTGGGAAAGGAACCGCCCACCTATGAGTCAGACAGGCTGGTGGGAGGAGTCAGTTAGACAGTTGGTAGTAACTGAAAAAGAGAGAGGACCTGGTGATTAAGAGCTCCCTGAGGAGAGCCTGGCTGGGTCGCAGACAGTGGCCTGTACTTGACGGCTCAGAGATTAGCGGCGTCAGCACAGCGGAGGGATAGGACTTCCCACACAGAGCAGTCACAGAAAATCCCACGTGCCAGCTGCTAAGAGCAGGTCCCAATTAAAAAGAGGGACGGGACCCGAAGGTTTCAAGCCAACGGGGCCAGGGACACACACAGTATACAGTGTATGGAGGAAGGCTCCAGTCCACCACAGAATCACTGAAAGGGACCACCGCACGTGCAGTCACCGAGTGCAGCAGTACCAAGAGACTTTGTTTACCTCAGAGTCTGTGTCCACTGAATGCGTCATCACACCTGAGTGAGTACCCTGGCTCCCCAGCGCCCTGCCGGCCCTATATCAATATAGGCTGTTCCTACCTATTCCCTACCCTGAGTCCCGGGGCCCCTACCTGCGGAGGGAATCACCACCAGGCTGCCCCAACACCATCAGCCCCGGCACTCCCATACAGCAGCGGCGGTATTCCTTATTACCGCACACCGCAGGTGGCATCACAAATATTCTCCCCCGTAAAAAACCTTTTTGTTTTTCATCAAAGTGTCTGCCGAGCAGTCCGACTGCTGCTAGGGCGTCACACATTGATTTTTGGCGTCACGAACAGGATTGGACTGGACCCACTAACCTGGGTGACGTGCGCCTTCTCCAAAACTGTTGAGCCCAAAGTGAATAAAAAAAAAAAAAATTCAGTTGCCGCCATCTTGCTGCTGAAAAC
This sequence comes from Anomaloglossus baeobatrachus, assembly GCF_048569485.1. Taxonomy (NCBI): domain Eukaryota; kingdom Metazoa; phylum Chordata; class Amphibia; order Anura; family Aromobatidae; genus Anomaloglossus; species Anomaloglossus baeobatrachus. The sequence continues at coordinate 91,925,100 of NC_134362.1, forward strand.
CAAGGGGGCATAGAAAGATGTCGGCGCCGGGTGAAGCGAGCGCAGCGGCAGTTCCCCCTCAAGATCAAGGTGACATGGACGCACGAGCGACCGCGCAGATAATGCCAATGACTTTACCGTATGTGCCAGGCGCTACCTGGCTACCACAATATGATGGTTCCCCTGACACTCTGCAAGGATTCAAAAGAAAAATCCGCACACTCCTGGATATGTTTGGGATGAATGACCGGCAGCAAGCGTCTGTACTACTCGGCCAGTTATCAGGCGCCGCAGAGCTGGAGGCGGAGACCTGGACAGATCAGGACCGGGCCTCAGTAACTGCCATTTTTGAACGTCTGCGACTTTCCTTTGAAAACCGCACTGAGGCAGAACTCCGGATAAAGTTTTACAACTGCAAGCAGCGCCCACAAGAAAGCATTAGAGACTATGCTCTGAGGCTGCAATCAGCGCTACGGACTCTCAAACTAACCATTCCCATCAGTGAAGCTGAAGGAAACAAGGTGCTTGTTGAACAGTTTCTGCAAGGCCTGGGGTCAGTGGAGGACCGCAAGCAGCTACGGCTGTGGACTCTGGAATATCCTGCAATGGACTTTGCTGTTTTAAAAGACCGAGCCATCAAGGCTTTGCAAACCCCAGAGCCAACTGATTCTCCTGCTACGTCCTGGCAAGCCGGCACTTCTCCTCTACCTCCTGTTAGAGCACTGCCAGAGCCAAAGACCCCAGCAGCGCCTGCAGGCGATACCAGTGATTTGTCTTTACAGGTGCAGCAGCTGAGCAGTGATGTTGCAAGGATCCTAGAGGCAATGCAGCTCAAGCCCAAGACCAAGCCGGCGGAGAAGATCCAGCTTGCTAACTGCCCAGATGACGTCCCTTGGATGAGAGGGAGGACCTCGACACACAGAGGAAGGAACCGTGACCGGTATGAAAACCTTGTTTGTTATAGGTGCAACAAGACTGGTCACTACGCCCGTTATTGTCCTTTAAACGGGCCACCCCTGGGGCCAAGGGCCACTCCCCAGGACTAAATCAACAAGGCCCAGCAGACTGGCGGGAGCGGTATGTTGGAGGAAGGACCATCGTTTCCATCACCTTGGATGGGATTCCGACTTCAGCACTTCTTGATACCGGCTCCCAGGTAACAACTATACCCCAAGTACTGTATACCAAATTCTGGTCAACTGAGGAACTCGCCCCTCCGGACAATGACCTCACCATTTATGCTGTAAATGGTTTACCAGTAACACAACTCGGGTTCAAGGAGGTAACCATCAAGGTGGGCAGGGTGGAGTTAGCACGCCAAGGACTCATAGTAGTGCAGAATGACCCTAGTGACCGGAACCCTAAGATGATTTTGGGGACTAATGTTATTGAGAATTGTATGGGGGAAGTATTGTTTCTTCTCCAACAGCTCTCTGAAACTGCAGGAACGGGACGCCAGAGGGTCCTGCAAAGAGAGATTCGAGACCTCCAGCAGAGGCAACAGGTAAATTTGTCTGGTGGGGAAATTGGCGGTGTACGGGTAATGGATGCAGCTCCTGTGGTAGTGCCCCCACGGAGTGAGATGATGATATGGTGCAGGGCAGCTGTAGGCTCCCGTGGACAGAATTACCAGGCAGTGGTAGAGGCCCTGCCTTCAGAGCACTGGTCTACAGTACTGACAGCCAGAGGGGTAGTCGATGTCCGTAAGGGGAGAGTGCCCGTGCGAGTGTTGAATTGCGGGGAGGAAGAGGTTAGACTGCCCAGGTATGCTACCATAGCCAAATTGTACACTGTGAGTGAGAATTTCATCCAGACAGTAAAGTCCTCAGCCACACCAGATCAGTCAGCCACAGACAGTTCCCAGATTCAGCAAGAACAGTGGTGTCAAGAGTTACATGTAGGTACTGACTCCACTCCACTACATCAAAAACAAGGGGTCTACAGGGTGGTTCAGGAGTATGAGCAAGTGTTTAGTAAACACCCATTAGACTTTGGGAGGGTGAAAGGGGTTCAGCATCATATACCCACAGGCATTCATCCACCTATAAAGGAAAGGTATAGGCCCATACCACCTGCTCACTACCAGTGTGCCAAAGACATGCTGAGAAGTATGAAGGAGGCTGGGGTCATCCGTGATAGTTGCAGCCCCTGGGCAGCCCCGCTAGTCCTAGTGAAGAAGAAAGACGGCACTATGAGGATGTGCGTGGACTATAGGAGAATTAACAACATCACACATAAGGATGCCTATCCACTGCCCAGAATTGAAGAGTCCTTGACTGCATTAAGATCTGCAAATTACTTCTCTACCCTTGACCTCACTAGTGGTTATTGGCAAGTGTCCGTTGCTGAGGAGGATCGCGAGAAGACCGCCTTTGCCACCCCGATGGGATTATGTGAATTTAACAGCATGCCATTCGGGCTGTGCAATGCACCTGGTACGTTTCAACGACTCATGGAGAGCTGTTTAGGCCATTGCAACTTCGAGACTGTCCTGCTGTACCTGGACGACGTAATTGTATATTCCAAGACCTATGAGGAGCATCTGGGACATCTGGCAGAAGTATTTGAAGCCCTTTCCAGGTACGGGATGAAACTAAAACCCTCCAAATGTCACCTGCTGAAGCCCAAAGTCCAATACCTGGGGCATGTGGTAAGTGCCGAAGGTGTGGCTCCGGACCCTGAGAAAATCACAGCTATCCAGAACTGGCCCAGGCCTCAGAACATCAAAGAGGTGCGCCAATTCCTGGGATTGATGGGGTACTACCGGAGGTTCGTGAAAGGTTATACCAAGATGGCATCCCCCTTACAAGATCTCCTAGTCGGACAAAGAAAGCACGGCAAGACTTCTGGCTCTCCATTCACATGGGGTGAGGAGCAGGAGAAGTCCTTCAAGTGGATGAAGTCAGCTTTGACAGGAGATGAGATTCTGGCATATCCTGACTATAACCTCCCATTTGTGCTGTACACTGATGCCAGCAACGTGGGGCTGGGAGCTGTTCTATCCCAGGTACAGGATGGCAAGGAAAAGGTGATTGCATACGCCAGCAGGAAACTCCGTCCAACAGAAAGAAATCCTGAGAACTATAGTTCTTTCAAGCTGGAGTTCTTAGCACTTGTTTGGGCAGTGACAGAGAAGTTTAAGCATTACCTGGCTTCTGGAAAATTCACCGTATATACAGACAATAACCCGTTGACACACCTGGACACGGCGAAGCTTGGAGCTTTGGAGCAGCGGTGGGTAGCACGACTGGCAAATTACGATTTCACTATAAAGTACAGGGCTGGTCGCAAGAACGCTAACGCTGATGCGTTGTCCAGGATGCCCCAGTTGTGTGATGATGGGAGGCATGAAGATGACCTGGAGGAGATTGAGATACCTGCTTTCCATCGCCCTACTGATAGAGTGAAACCCCGATATTATAGTGATCAGCAAGAGGCGACCTTCAACCCATTGCCCCACCATGGTTGGCAAGAAGCCCAAGATAATGACCCTGCAATCAGATTGATAAAGGCATTGATATCCGAGGCTGATTCACACCTTGAACCAGATGCTCCAGAAGAAGCTAAGAAATTGTGGAAAGAAAGAAGTTGTCTGTGTTTCCATGGAGGCAAGTTGTGCAGAAGTCTCATTAATCCAAAAACGCATGAGAGAATATGCCAGATAGTAATACCCACAGCGTATGCACCAGTGGTGTTGGAGGCCTATCATGATAGAGCTGGGCACTTTGGTTGGAAGAAGTTGGAAATGTTGCTGAGAAGTCGCTTTTATTGGACTGGGATGAGAGATACCATAGAAGCTTGGTGCAGGAACTGTGGTCCATGTACATTAAGGAGAAAAGATAGCACCAGTCAGCGAGCGCCATTGCAACCAATAGTAACTACCCAGCCTCTAGAACTCGTTGCCTTAGACCACGTCAAGCTCACACCAAGCAGGAATGGGTACACCTATGCACTCACCATAGTAGATCACTATTCAAGATTCCTGGTGGTGGTACCTGTCAAAGATCTAACTGCCAGCACTGCGGCGAAGGCTTTCCAGGCACATTTCTGCAGACCCCACGGTTACCCAGATCACGTCCTAACAGATCAAGGTCCCGCTTTTGAAGCAGAAATCTTCCAGGAATTTTGTAAATTGTATGGGTGTAAGAAGATACGCACTGCCCCCTACCACGCACAAACAAATGGGATGTGTGAGAAGATGAACTATGTAGTCATCAACCTGCTGAAAACTCTACCCCTTGAGGAGCGGAACGAGTGGCCTGAAAAATTGCCAGATCTTGTGGACATGTACAATAGTATTCCTGTGAGTTCCACTAAATGCACACCCGCTTATCTCATGAGGGCTAGACCTGGGAGACTGCCAGTGGATCTGGAGATGGAAGTTGAGATGCCTGAAGTTTATTCCCCAAATGCAGATTGGGATACCAAGCGTAGAGCTCAATACAGGCAAATTCAAGAGTATGTCGAGGAGAATCTGGACCAAAGTAGGGAAAAGCAAGAAAGAAGCTTTAACAAGCAAGCCCAAGCCCCTCCATTTTCACCAGGAGAAGTGGTCTTAAAAAGAAAAAGAAAGATGCATAAACTGGACGACCAGTGGGAAAGAGAGCCATATGTGGTCCAGCCTTCCAATTTCAACAACCAGAAGACCTGTCTTGTCAGCAAGGACCAAGGAAGAACCACAGCTGTAATTTCCCGTGACCACTTGAAAAAGTGCCCTGAACCCCTGAACATCCAGAAGGAAGAACAGCCCCAACCTCAAGTGACTGAGAAAAAGAAGAGAGTGATCCACACCATCCTAGGTGACTTCCCGGAAGATTGGCCTATGTACAATGGAGCAGTGATTGTGCCTGTACTCACATTCCCGCAACCCGCGGAAGAACCAGAACCAAGGAGGCCTGAAATCATTGCACCTAGAGAAGTACCCATACCAGCACCACGAACACGTAGATTACCACCTACAACACCTAGCACCAGTAGTGGGGAACAGGTAGTAGCAAACACCACAGTACAAGGGTTAGAGGGATGCCAGGAGCTGAGAAGGTCCACCCGTGTGAACTTTCGTCAGCCCCCACATAGGTTCAGAGATGAGGAATGGTAGCGGAACCCGGCTACTCTACCCTAATGTAAATAGTCTAAATATAGAGTAAATTTAAAAATGTTTAGTATTTTCCATGCTTTTAATTCTACTATTTTCCATGCTAAAGATAGTCATGTAAGACATGTTGATATAGAGTGTTGATAAGAAGAATGTTGATTTTATTTTAATTACCTGGATTCATGACCTGATTGACGACCAATGATAAGTTTTATTGAAAATGGACCTTTGGCTACAGGACTGGTGGTAGCCAGCACGAACTGGTGCTATTGTAAATGGTTATTTCCCATTCATAGCCACGGACTGCATCCCCACCTACAGGAGAAGACACAGGTGGAGGAGAGACCTGGGAGACATATGGCCCAGGTCTGGCCACCAACAGGAGCGGTGGCTTGCCTCCTTTTGGAACTTTGGGGGTGGGATGAAGGATTGGGAAAGCGAAACGTTGGGTTCAAGTGCCTCCCCTGCGTGGGATGGATAGATATGTTTTTCTTATTAAAATGTTCACTTTTTGCAGATAAAAATAAACACTCTGGGTGCACTGTAGCTCGGGGACGAGCTACGTTTAACCAAGGGGGAATGTGACGCCCCTGGACTAGTCCAGGGTTTCACAGGGAACTGCACTATTCTCTATCCTTGGTGCAGGGCCCACCCTCCTTGGTTCCGGGGTCCGCAACAGTGATTCTGTACTAACAGCACAAATCCTAGTCACCCAAACACTACACTTGTCAGGCACACCAGGGGCGTGGTTCCAGCTGGGAAAGGAACCGCCCACCTATAAGTCAGACAGGCTGGTGGGAGGAGTCAGTTAGACAGTTGGTAGTAACTGAAAAAGAGAGAGGACCTGGTGATTAAGAGCTCCCTGAGGAGAGCCTGGCTGGGTCGCAGACAGTGGCCTGTACTTGACGGCTCAGAGATTAGCGGCGTCAGCACAGCGGAGGGATAGGACTTCCCACACAGAGCAGTCACAGAAAATCCCACGTGCCAGCTGCTAAGAGCAGGTCCCAATTAAAAAGAGGGACGGGACCCGAAGGTTTCAAGCCAACGGGGCCAGGGACACACACAGTATACAGTGTATGGAGGAAGGCTCCAGTCCACCACAGAATCACTGAAAGGGACCACCGCACGTGCAGTCACCGAGTGCAGCAGTACCAAGAGACTTTGTTTACCTCAGAGTCTGTGTCCACTGAATGCGTCATCACACCTGAGTGAGTACCCTGGCTCCCCAGCGCCCTGCCGGCCCTATATCAATATAGGCTGTTCCTACCTATTCCCTACCCTGAGTCCCGGGGCCCCTACCTGCGGAGGGAATCACCACCAGGCTGCCCCAACACCATCAGCCCCGGCACTCCCATACAGCAGCGGCGGTATTCCTTATTACCGCACACCGCAGGTGGCATCACAAATATTCTCCCCCGTAAAAAACCTTTTTGTTTTTCATCAAAGTGTCTGCCGAGCAGTCCGACTGCTGCTAGGGCGTCACACATGCACGTCGTTCAATTCCTAAAAATTGAACGTCAGATTGTTCATCGTACCCGAGGTAGCACACATCGCAGTGTGTGACACCCCGGGAATGATGAACAGATCTTACCTGCGTTCTGCGGCTCCTGGCCAGCAATGCGGAAGGAAGGAGGTGGGCGGGATGTTTACGTCCCGCTCATCTCCACCCCTCCGCTTCTACTGGCGGCTGACGTGTGACGTCGATGTGACGCCGAACGTCCCTCCCACTCCAGTTAGTGGATGTTCGCCGCCCCCATCGAGGTCGTATGGACTGGTAAGTACGTGTGATGGGGTCAATCGTTTGTGCGGCACATTCAACAAATTGAACATGCCGCACATATGATGGGGGCGGTTACGATCGCATACGATATCGTAACATGTAAAGCAGGCTTTAGGTAAGTCTCTAAAGACTGATTTGTGCAAAACCATTTAGCACCTATAATAAATCAGGAATGAGTTGAAGGAGAAAAGGGTCTTTGACAGTAATCTGTTTTAACTCATGAAAGTCTAAACAAGACCCACATCTTTATTCTTAACGACAAAGAACTACTAGAGAAGACAAGGGTCTAATATGTCCCTTAGCAAGGCTTTTGGTAATGTAATCTTTTATAGCCTGTCTTTGAGGGCCAGACAGAGTGTATAATCTGGTTTTGGGTAGTTTGAACCAGGCAATAAATTAACGGGGCAATCATAAGCACTATGGGGGCAATTTCTGACACCCCTTTTTTGAGAATACATCCTCAAATCCCAACAGAAAGAAGGGTAAGGTTTTCTCAAGGTCTTCTGACTGAGCACTCCTTCCCACCAGCTTAATGGGAACCAATTACCAGGATTTTTGTATATAACCTAAAGCCAGTGCTATACTGGCACTATCAGGCTGATTCTCTACATACCTTTAGTGGTCAGCTTGGATATATAGGTTTAGAAATCCAGGAAAGTAAAGTTTATAAAATTCTCAGCTTCTTGAGTGACAGCAGCTGAGGATCAGATAATATCTGGTGGGGGGTATTCATACTTATCCCCTCCCCTGTTGGAATTATAATAAGTATTATACAATCAATTTAAAGTTTCACTAGCAGAACATGTGTGAGGTCATACCCATGTAACCAGAAGGGGCGGGGCCGCAGCAAACAGAAAAATGTTGTTCCCTGGTATCAGCTTTGTTGGCTGAGGCCCCGCCCCTTCTGGTCACATGAGTATGACCTCACACAGGTCCTGTTAGTGAAATGTTAAATCGATTGTATCATACTTATGCTAATTCTAACAGAAGGAGGGGATAAGTATAAATACCCCCAGATATTATCTGATCCTCAGTTGCTGTCACTCAAAAAGCTGCCGATTTTATATACTTTACTTTCTTGGATTTCAAAACCTATATATCCGAGCTGACAACTAAACGTATGTACAGAATCACCCTCATAGTGCCAGCATAGCACTGGCTTTAGGTTATACACAAAAATCCTGGTGATTGGTTCCCTTTCAGTTAATTTTTAATTTTCTATTAGCAGATTCTTGCTCACCCATAAATATGTAGGCTTTTCAGCCTGGGTAGAGGCTTTTAGGCAGGCACCCAACAACCGTTGGCTGCTGGGTTCACAAATGGCCTTTTTTATGTATCACAATTTTATTTATTCATTTTGTTAGCCATAATGCTTGTCCAAATTCCTATATTCAATGTTTGTACACCTTATTGTCTCAGCGCGCAGCTGTATATTTGTTGGAGTATAACGCGCTCCTTGCCTGGGTTCAGAGTTTTGATGTGCGGCCCTCTCTTGGCAGGTTTGTTGTGGTACCATGTTCTTTCTATTTGATTTTAATGGATTTAATGGTGCTTCGGGGGGGGGGGCTGATCACAGATTAGCATATTTTTGTAGAACCCAATGCTAACTTGTACTTCTCAACAACTTTATCTCTGACTTGTTTGGAGATCTCCTTAGACTTCATGGTGTTGTTTGATTAGTGGTGCCTCTTGCTTAATGGTGTTGCAGACTCTGTGGGTTTTCAGAAAAGTTCTATATATACCATATTTTCCGGCATATACAGTAAGACGACTTTTTAACCTCTGAAAATCTTCTCAAAAGTCGGGGGTCACCTTATACGCCGGGTGTGGTCTTACATGGCAGTGCACGGTGCTGCATGAGCCCATTGTTTAGTAATGCCCTCCTACCGGTCCCCTTCTTACATACAATAAACATTATTCCTAACTGTCCTACCTGTCCTCCGTTCCCGCGGTGCCTGCAGCTTTTTCTGGCAGACCGCAGGCCCATAGACCCCCTCCACAATAGTGTCCTGTACACGGGGCTGCCGCTGCTGCCATCATGGCTTTACTGCAGTCGAATGCTTTACGGTGCCGTAAAGCATTCAACTGCGATAAAGTGCTGACAGCAGTGGCGGCGGCCCCGTGTACAGGACGCGATCATGGAGCGGTTTATGGGCCTGCAGTCCGCAAGAAGCACTCTTCCATGATTGCATCCCATACACTGGGCCACTCCTGTCAGTGCTTTACAGCAGTTGAATGCTTTACGGCACCGCAAGGCATTAAACTACAGTAAAGCCATGACAGTAGACAGCAGCCCTGTGCATCACACATTATCACGGAGGGGTTTATATGCTGCGGTCTACAAGAAGCAGCTGAGTTCACTGCAGGAACAGAGGATGCTTATTGTGTGTAAACAGAGGCATTATAGGGGACAAGAAGTGGACCGGTAGGAGGGCATTACTAAACAATGGGCTCATTACTAAAAGGGGGGGACAAGGATGGGCACATTACTAAACAATGGGCTCATTACTGCAGGGGACATTACTAAACAATGGGCACATAACTCGGGTCAGCTTATACTCGATTATATAAGGTATATCCGAAACTCTATATTTCACTAGAAAAGTTGGGGCTCATCTTATATGCCCAGTTGTCTTATACGCCGAAAAATACGATACTTGCAGACCACAGGACACTTAGGTTGCACATAGGTGGATTTCCTCTCACTGAGCATGTGACTTATGAAGGCAATTGCTTGCATTAGAAATTTGGGCGGCTTTATAACAAAAGAGGTGAATACATATGCATATGACAATTTTTATTTATTTTATTCAATAAATTTAATTTTTGCTTCTATTTTTCTCACCTCACTTCTGTAACTTAGACTATTTTGTGCTGATGCATCACACACAAATTGGATTACAAAAATATTTAGAATTTTATATATTTATTTACAGGTTGTAATATAACAAAATAGGTAAAAAGCCAAGGGGGTGAATACTTTTGCAAGATACTTTTTATGCACTGCTCAAGAAAATAAAAGTAACACTTAAAAAACACAATGAAAGTCCAAGTCAATCATACTCCTGTGAAATCATTTTTTCAAAAAATCCAGCACCGAATCAAGGAAATGTATTAAAAATTAATGACGTTTATTGAAACATATTAAAAAGTCCAAATAGGGTCCAGAGCAAAGAAACGGAGAGGACGCATTTCGAACTGTATAGTTCTTAGTCTGTCTCTAGCTAATGAATGAAATGGACTGATTAAAATAAGCTGAGAACCGGACATGAACAATGGTGGGCGGAGAGAAGGGGAGGAAGGAGCAGACAGAAGGTTAAGGAGAGAGGAAAGAAGAGGAAAAAAAAAAAAAAAAATAAAAAAAAATATCCTGTATACCGGGCACACTGCCTCATATATCCCTGCATACCGCCTCATATACCGTGTATACCGTCTCATATATCTTGTATACCGTGTATACTGCCTCATATATCCCTGTATACTGCCTCATGTATCCCTGTATACTGCATAAAACAAAAAAAAAAAAAAAAAAATATCCTGTATACCGGGCACACTGCCTCATATATCCCTGCATACCGCCTCATATACCGTGTATACCGTCTCATATATCTTGTATACCGTGTATACTGCCTCATATATCCCTGTATACTGCCTCATGTATCCCTGTATACTGCATAAAACAAAAAAAAAAAAAAAAAAAAAGGGGTAGAATAGCAAAGTTGATATAAGAACAATATGAAATAAATAATAAGGCCGATTAAGGCCATAGGATCATTTTTATACAATCAATATGTCAAAAACAAATCACTTTTAAGGTTCATAGGATCATTTTTATACAATCAATATGTCAAAAACAAATCATTTTTAAGGTTCATGCCGAAAGGTGATCTAGTGCCCATTAGAAAGATCAATTTGGTCTCCCTCCGTAACAATAAATCTTTCAAGTTACCTCCTCTTTTAGGTAATCTAACCTTTTCCAAGGCGACTACTTGCATAGTATCTGTATTCCCCGCATGTTTTAGCATAAAATGTTGGGAGGCACCTGACAGATTTCTTGTTGTTACATGGCTTGCATCGTACACGTGTTCCGAGATTCTCTTTCTCAAGGGGCGTGTAGTACTGCCAATATATTGAATACAACATTTAGTGCAAGATATGCAATAAATTACATGGTCAGTACCACAATTGATCATGTCCTTAATCAAAAAAGATTTACCATTAACATAGGAGGAGACCATTTTTGTACCCACCATAAATTTGCATAAACCGCATAATTTGCACCCACACCTATAGGAACCGCATGTGGGGAGCCAAGAACGGTGATCATTGCTATTAGTAGCCTTATGGAATTTTCTATGATCACTGGGAGCCAATTGGTTGCCCAGGGTAACGTTTCTTTTAGGTACAAATTTTATTCCCTGATCCAGCACTTTTTGCAAAACATCATCAGATGACAAAATAGGTAAAAATTTCTTGATGATGCGAACCACTTGGTGGTAATCTCTGCTATAGTTAGTAGAGAAAACCACTGAAAATTTGTCTTGGGAATTAAAGGATGTATTTTTCATCTCCAGATACTGAGCTCAATCCTTGAGGCTAACCTTGAACTTAGAGCGATCCAAATGAGCCTGGGAGTAACCCCTGGCTTTGAATCTATTATCAATTGTAATGAATTCCCCAGCTAGGTCTACATTAGTTGTACAGCATCTAGTGGCTCTAATGTATTCCCCCATGGGAATATTTTGAATAACATGTCGAGGATGGCAGCTTTTTGCATGCAGAAGGGAGTTACCCGAAAAAGGTTTCCGATATAATTTACTCTCTATAACTCCATCTATTTTATTGCCACAAAATGACATGTCCAAAAAATGTATCACTTCCCGATGGTACTGATAAGTGAATGAAAGATTATGGGCGTTATTACTGATGTAATCCAAAAATTCAGTAACCCCATTATGGGTACCCTGCCATATAATTAAGATATCATCCAGATATCTCAAATATATGGCGGTATCTGTCAAAAAAGGGTTGGACAAGGTGAAAATATACTGTTCCTCCCACCAATGCATATAAATACAAGCTAGGGAGGGTGAGAATTTTGCACCCATTGAACAGCCTTGGCGCTGAATATAAAAATCACCCAAAAAGGAGAAATAGTTGTTCTTTAAGAGGAAATTAGTAGCCTCAAGGATAAAACTCTGCAATTCCATAGAATAATTTGTGTATCTGTCAAGGTGGCATTTAAGAGCTAATATAGCTAAATAATGTGGGATACATGTATAAAGCGTCTGGACATCGCAAGAGATCCAACTAAAACCCTCCTGCCAGCTGATATTAGATATAATGTTCAATACATGTTTGCTATCAGTTACATGACTTGGAGATGACTGAGCCAAATCATGCAAATGATCGTCCACCCATTCAGACAAATGTTCGGTGACAGAGCCGATCCCAGAGACAATCGGTCGAAATTTTGGGGGGAATACATCTTTATGCGACTTGGGGAGCGCGTGTAATATAGGAGTCAAAGGGCAAGATGGAACAAAATAATCCCTTTGTTTATCATTAAATAAACCAAGTTGGAAACCTTCTTCAATCAATTGTGTTAGGGAATTTCTGATTTCATTTAGTGGGTCTTTAGTGACTTTACTATAAACACTGCTATCATCAAGCATTTTGCATAGTTCTCTTTCATACAGTCCTGTGTCCAAAACTACCACCGCGCCCCCCTTATCAGCATTCCTAATAATAATATTAGGATTATTTCTTAACGATTGAATGGCAGGTTTTTCTTTACCTGAAAGGTTGGACGAGAGATCCTTAGGCTGTTTATGCAAAGCTGTTAACTCTTTCTCAACCAAGGTTTGGAAATCAGTCATCTGGTTACATCATGATTGCACCGGATAAAACGATGGATTAGGAATTCTTCTAGGTATAATCGAATTATCTGACAAAATACATGAATCCTCAGATAATTCACGTAGGGTCTGCAATGCTATTTGCTCCTGAAAGGAAGACATCAAAAAACCAGATTCCTGTACAACCTGAGGAATATGGTGATTCTGTTCGGGCTCCTGAAAAAAGTGTTTTTTAACAGTTAAATTACGTATAAAACGATTGACATCCAAAATCGTTTCAAAAAGATTGAAATCAGTTGTCGGTACGAAATTAAGACCCTTTTGAAGAACCCGAACCTCATCACCATTGAGAATATTGGCTGACATATTAATCACAGAAAAAGAGTTTTCCAGATCTAATGTTTCCTCCCTCTCGTAAAGTGTCCGTGCTGAAAGTCTTTTTCTCCTGGAGTGCTTAGTACCGGTCCGCCTTGTTTTTTTCTTTGCTGTTTTGGAGCAGGGCAGTTTTTTGGATCCTGTACTGATGTTGAGGGAACAAGATGATTAGGCTCGGATGTGTCCGTATTGTAGTCAGTAGATTCTGCATCCGTAGTATCCAGTTCAGTTGAAGAAAAACTGACTCTATTATGAGGGGTGTAAGATCCCCTTTTTTTATTTTTAAGAATGGATCTTGGTTCATTCCCCCTATTCCATCTGAACTGGTGCCACGTGTATACCTTATCCGTCTCATAGTCCCTGGAGTCCCTTTTAAATTTTCCTTCTTTAAAAGATGTAATTGAGTCCTCCAGTTTAGATATCTTAGTATTCAATTGTTCTCTCATAATTTTATAAGTATCACTGGATGAGTATTTTTTCAGTGATTCCTCAATTTCCTTTGTTTTGGTGTCCAAACATGATAATTTTGACTGCTCTTGTTCAATAATAAGCAGTATTAATTTTTTTGAACATTCTGAGAGAATATTATTCCATTGTGAGATAAATTCCTGATTAAATTCAGTAGTAGGTCTTTTATGCAGGCGTAAGCCTCTGGGAATCATCCCATGTTCGACATAAGCTTTTAAGGTGTGGCTGTCCCACCAAGTTCTAATACGGACAGAGATATTCTTTTCCAAGTCCCACATAAGTTTATTTAAATCCGTATGTTCCTCTGATGAAATATCAACTTTGTTAAGAGAAAAGATTCTAGCCGCTCTCTCTTTCCTTCTCTCATTGTCCAAATTTGAAAAGTCATCCAAAGTATTATTAACTTCAACGGTCTCCATAAATATATCACAAGATGTGAATAGGAATTTTTATATAATAAACAAGACAACCCAATAACAATTCATTTAGGGTTTTAGCAGAAAAAATTCCAAAATGTAAAACTGCAAGGGAGCAAGGACACTGAGCCAGATTAGCAAAGTCCAAGGAAAGTGTACCTGTGGTATGAAGGAGACCAATGCTTCCCAGACACGTGCAAGGATAAACCAGCTGGCAATCTTGTACGGAGACTTTTTCAAAAAATCCAGCACCGAATCAAGGAAATGTATTAAAAATTAATGACGTTTATTGAAACATATTAAAAAGTCCAAATAGGGTCCAGAGCAAAGAAATTCATTAGCTAGAGACAGACTAAGAACTATACAGTTCGAAACGCGTCCTCTCCGTTTCTTTGCTCTGGACCCTATTTGGACTTTTTAATATGTTTCAATAAACGTCATTAATTTTTATTATTTATATTATTGATATATTTATGGAGACCGTTGAAGTTAATAATACTTTGGATGACTTTTCAAATTTGGACAATGAGAGAAGGAAAGAGAGAGCGGCTAGAATCTTTTCTCTTAACAAAGTTGATATTTCATCAGAGGAACATACGGATTTAAATAAACTTATGTGGGACTTGGAAAAGAATATCTCTGTCCGTATTAGAACTTGGTGGGACAGCCACACCTTAAAAGCTTATGTCGAACATGGGATGATTCCCAGAGGCTTACGCCTGCATAAAAGACCTACTACTGAATTTAATCAGGAATTTATCTCACAATGGAATAATATTCTCTCAGAATGTTCAAAAAAATTAATACTGCTTATTATTGAACAAGAGCAGTCAAAATTATCATGTTTGGACACCAAAACAAAGGAAATTAAGGAATCACTGAAAAAATACTCATCCAGTGATACTTATAAAATTATGAGAGAACAATTGAATACTAAGATCTCTAAACTGGAGGACTCAATTACATCTTTTAAAGAAGGAAAATTTAAAAGGGACTCCAGGGACTATGAGACGGATAAGGTATACACGTGGCACCAGTTCAGATGGAATAGGGGGAATGAACCAAGATCCATTCTTAAAAATAAAAAAAGGGGATCTTACACCCCTCATAATAGAGTCAGTTTTTCTTCAACTGAACTGGATACTACGGATGCAGAATCTACTGACTACAATACGGACACATCCGAGCCTAATCATCTTGTTCCCTCAACATCAGTACAGGATCCAAAAAACTGCCCTGCTCCAAAACAGCAAAGAAAAAAACAAGGCGGGCCGGTACTAAGCACTCCAGGAGAAAAAGACTTTCAGCACGGACACTTTACGAGAGGGAGGAAACATTAGATCTGGAAAACTCTTTTTCTGTGATTAATATGTCAGCCAATATTCTCAATGGTGAGGAGGTTCGGGTTCTTCAAAAGGGTCTTAATTTCGTACCGACAACTGATTTCAATCTTTTTGAAACGATTTTGGATGTCAATCGTTTTATACGTAATTTAACTGTTAAAAAACACTTTTTTCAGGAGCCCGAACAGAATCACCATATTCCTCAGGTTGTACAGGAATCTGGTTTTTTGATGTCTTCCTTTCAGGAGCAAATAGCATTGCAGACCCTACGTGAATTATCTGAGGATTCATGTATTTTGTCAGATAATTCGATTATACCTAGAAGAATTCCTAATCCATCGTTTTATCCGGTGCAATCACGATGTAACCAGATGACTGATTTCCAAACCTTGGTTGAGAAAGAGTTAACAGCTTTGCATAAACAGCCTAAGGATCTCTCGTCCAACCTTTCAGGTAAAGAAAAACTTGCCATTCAATCGTTAAGAAATAATCCTAATATTATTATTAGGAATGCTGATAAGGGGGGCGCGGTGGTAGTTTTGGACACAGGACTGTATGAAAGAGAACTATGCAAAATGCTTGATGATAGCAGTGTTTATAGTAAAGTCACTAAAGACCCACTAAATGAAATCAGAAATTCCCTAACACAATTGATTGAAGAAGGTTTCCAACTTGGTTTATTTAATGATAAACAAAGGGATTATTTTGTTCCATCTTGCCCTTTGACTCCTATATTACACGCGCTCCCCAAGTCGCATAAAGATGTATTCCCCCCAAAATTTCGACCGATTGTCTCTGGGATCGGCTCTGTCACCGAACATTTGTCTGAATGGGTGGACGATCATTTGCATGATTTGGCTCAGTCATCTCCAAGTCATGTAACTGATAGCAAACATGTATTGAACATTATATCTAATATCAGCTGGCAGGAGGGTTTTAGTTGGATCTCTTGCGATGTCCAGACGCTTTATACATGTATCCCACATTATTTAGCTATATTAGCTCTTAAATGCCACCTTGACAGATACACAAATTATTCTATGGAATTGCAGAGTTTTATCCTTGAGGCTACTAATTTCCTCTTAAAGAACAACTATTTCTCCTTTTTGGGTGATTTTTATATTCAGCGCCAAGGCTGTTCAATGGGTGCAAAATTCTCACCCTCCCTAGCTTGTATTTATATGCATTGGTGGGAGGAACAGTATATTTTCACCTTGTCCAACCCTTTTTTGACAGATACCGCCATATATTTGAGATATCTGGATGATATCTTAATTTTATGGCAGGGTACCCATAATGGGGTTACTGAATTTTTGGATTACATCAGTAATAACGCCCATAATCTTTCATTCACTTATCAGTACCATCGGGAAGTGATACATTTTTTGAACATGTCATTTTGTGGCAATAAAATAGATGGAGTTATAGAGAGTAAATTATATCGGAAACCTTTTTCGGGTAACTCCCTTCTGCATGCAAAAAGCTGCCATCCTCGACATGTTATTCAAAATATTCCCATGGGGGAATACATTAGAGCCACTAGATGCTGTACAACTAATGTAGACCTAGCTGGGGAATTCATTACAATTGATAATAGATTCAAAGCCAGGGGTTACTCCCAGGCTCATTTGGATCGCTCTAAGTTCAAGGTTAGCCTCAAGGATTGAGCTCAGTATCTGGAGATGAAAAATACATCCTTTAATTCCCAAGACAAATTTTCAGTGGTTTTCTCTACTAACTATAGCAGAGATTACCACCAAGTGGTTCGCATCATCAAGAAATTTTTACCTATTTTGTCATCTGATGATGTTTTGCAAAAAGTGCTGGATCAGGGAATAAAATTTGTACCTAAAAGAAACGTTACCCTGGGCAACCAATTGGCTCCCAGTGATCATAGAAAATTCCATAAGGCTACTAATAGCAATGATCACCGTTCTTGGCTCCCCACATGCGGTTCCTATAGGTGTGGGTGCAAATTATGCGGTTTATGCAAATTTATGGTGGGTACAAAAATGGTCTCCTCCTATGTTAATGGTAAATCTTTTTTGATTAAGGACATGATCAATTGTGGTACTGACCATGTAATTTATTGCATATCTTGCACTAAATGTTGTATTCAATATATTGGCAGTACTACACGCCCCTTGAGAAAGAGAATCTCGGAACACGTGTACGATGCAAGCCATGTAACAACAAGAAATCTGTCAGGTGCCTCCCAACATTTTATGCTAAAACATGCGGGGAATACAGATACTATGCAAGTAGTCGCCTTGGAAAAGGTTAGATTACCTAAAAGAGGAGGTAACTTGAAAGATTTATTGTTACGGAGGGAGACCAAATTGATCTTTCTAATGGGCACTAGATCACCTTTCGGCATGAACCTTAAAAATGATTTGTTTTTGACATATTGATTGTATAAAAATGATCCTATGAACCTTAAAAGTGATTTGTTTTTGACATATTGATTGTATAAAAATGATCCTATGGCCTTAATCGGCCTTATTATTTATTTCATATTGTTCTTATATCAACTTTGCTATTCTACCCCTTTTTTTTTTTTTTTTTTGTTTTATGCAGTATACAGGGATACATGAGGCAGTATACAGGGATATATGAGGCAGTATACACAGTATACAAGATATATGAGACGGTATACACGGTATATGAGGCGGTATGCAGGGATATATGAGGCAGTGTGCCCGGTATACAGGATATTTTTTTTTTTTTTTTCCTCTTCTTTCCTCTCTCCTTAACCTTCTGTCTGCTCCTTCCTCCCCTTCTCTCCGCCCACCATTGTTCATGTCCGGTTCTCAGCTTATTTTAATCAGTCCATTTCATTCATTAGCTAGAGACAGACTAAGAACTATACAGTTCGAAACGCGTCCTCTCCGTTTCTTTGCTCTGGACCCTATTTGGACTTTTTAATATGTTTCAATAAACGTCATTAATTTTTAATACATTTCCTTGATTCGGTGCTGGATTTTTTGAAAAAGTCTCCGTACAAGATTGCCAGCTGGTTTATCCTTGCACGTGTCTGGGAAGCATTGGTCTCCTTCATACCACAGGTGAGCGGATACATACACTTTCCTGTGAAATCAACCTGTCCAGTTATGAAGCAACACTGATTGTGAATCAATTTCTCTCGCTGCTCTGCAAATAGAACAAACAGGTGGAAATGATAGGCAATTAGCAAGAAAATCCCCTATAAAGGATTGCTTCTGCAGATGGTGACCACAGACCATTTTCTAATCTCATCCTTTTTGGCTGTTGCTTTGCTCACGTTTGCATTTTGTTATTGTTTTCACCCCTAGAGGTAGCATGAGGTGGTGTCTACAACCCACAGAAGTTGTTCAGGTAGTGCAGCTCGTCCAAGATGGCACATCAATGTGAGAAGTGGGAAGAAGGTTAGCTGTGTCTGTCAGCACAGTGACCAGAGCATGGAACAGATACCAGGAAACAGGCCAGTACACCAGGAGACATGGTAGGGGTTGTAGGAGTGCAACAACCCAGCAGCAGGACTTCTACCTCCTCTTTTGTGCAAGAAGGAACACAAGAAGCAGAGCCAGAGCCCTGCAAAAAGAACCTCCATTAGGCCACTAATATCCATGTGTCTGCTCAAACTGTTAGAAACAGATGACATGAGGGTGGTATTAGGACCCGATGTCCACAAGTGGGTGTTGTGTTTACAGCCCAACACCGCCCAGGGGGGTTGGTGCGACACCCCTGACTCTATCAGGGTGTCACAGGGAACGGCACCCCTGTCTCTCATGGTGCAGAACCCACCCTCCATGGTTCTGGGTTCCTACACACTGGTATTGCTTCCATCAGCACTCAAATCCTAACCACACCTCACACCTCACCCTGTCAGGCACACCAGTGGATGGTCTAGCTGGAAAAGGGCCACCCGCCTTGGGGTCAGGCAGACTGGTGGGAGGGAGGAAGTCAGATTAGTAGTAGCCCTCAAAGAGTGAGGAGCTAACGGAGTTGGAGCTCCCTGTGTGACCTTGGTTGGGTCGCGGACGGTGGTCTGGGACCAGAGGAGTCAGAGACCAGGTCGCAGGGTGTTGGAGGAGGTGTAGCTGACTTAGTTTTGGAGAACGATCGGCACCAGAAGTCCAGTAACTGGACTGATGCCGAGCACGGTGGGGTACAGGACCTTAGACCTCAGGGAGTAGCTTCACGCAATCTGATAATTTACCTGTGGAGGATAGTCTTTTTATGAACTTTCCCCAAGAGCTCAGAGATTGAAGGCATCAACATTAAAGATGAGCGGTGTTCGAATCAAACTGTTCGCCATTCTCAAATTTGACCTGTTTAAGGCGATGTTCGAGTCGTTCGACGAACGCGAACAATTAGCTTCAAGTTCAACAGTTCAAGGTTATGTTCGATAATGGTTCGATCACCAAAAGCGTAACTAGCTTTTCACAGTAATACTGTCATTCAATACAGTGGAACCTTGGTTAACGAGAACAATCCGTTCTGGGAGTGTGCTTGTTAACCAAGTTACTCGTTCACCAAAGCAAGATTTCCCATAGGAAATCATTGCAATGCAGGCAATTCGTTCCACAACTTGTTAAATGTCCCATCTTGGTCCCCTATTGTGCCATTCCACACATGCACAAACACGTAAAAACACGTACAAACACGTGCAAACACATAAAAACACGTACAAACACACACGCACACATACATATTATGCTCACCTTATCTTCCATTCCATTGCCGGCTTCCTGGGACTTGCAGTTTGCCGGTACAGGATGTGTATCTGGTAGCCATGTGACCGATGCCCCGGAACTTCCGCTGCCAGCGCGCTGACATCAAAGGCAGGAGCCGCTTGCCTCTGATTGGCCAGTGCGCTGCCTTTCAGTAGCGTCTGACAGAGGAAGTTCCTCCCTCGTCGCGATGGTTACCTGATACACGTAGTTCGCCGCTACAGGATGTGTATCGGGTAACCATCGCGACAAGGGAGGAACTTCCTCTGTCAGATGCTCCTCAAGGCAGCGCGTTGACCAATCAGAGGCAAGCGTCTCCTGCCTTTGATGTCAGTGCTCTGGCAGTGGAAGTTCCGCCATCCATCGGTAGCGATTGTTACCCGATATACATCCTGTAGCGGCGAACTACATGTATCGGGTAACCATCGTATCGAGGGAGGAACTTCTTCTGTCAGACGCTACTGAAAGGCAGTGTGCTGGCCAATCAGAGGCAAGTGGCTCCTGCCTTTGACGTCAGTGCTCTGGCAGTGGAAGCTCTGGGGTATCGGTCGTATGGTTACCCGATACACATCTTGTACCGGCAAACTGCAAGTCCCATGAGGCCGGCGATGGAAGCAAGGTATCAGACCCTCCGCTGGTATGGAAGGCTCCGGGTGTTGGTAGATATGGCAGGACAGGGTGCAGGGACCAGGGTACTCACTGCGGGTAGTCGTGGTGCTGGATGAGGTTTAGAAAAAAGACACACTGTAGGTAAACCAAAGTCTCTGTGTACAGCTGCCGCTGCCGGGAGCCCGTCCAAGTACCCGGTCCCACCAGGGTCACTTAGTGATTTGGAGCCTGCCTCCATGCACAATTTGTTGTCCGTTACTGGTCCCCGTGTTTTGAAGCTGTTGGGGGCCCTGCTCACTATGTGTAGTGTAGCCATTCTCTTGAGGGCTGGCACTTGGGACACCAGTGGGTTACTGTGTCTGGAAACACCCCTGTCCCCCTCGTTGTGCTGATGCCCTCAACCTCTGAGCATCTAGGGAAGTCCTTGAAGATCCTCTCCCTTTCAGGTGAATTGTCAGGACGTTGATTCGGCTCCTGACCTAGAGTCCTGTACTCCGTCGTGCTTGGTACCGGTCAGTTCTGTTGGGCCTTTCTGGTGCCGACAGTTCTCCAAGACTACGTCAGTCACACCATTGTCCAATATCTCTGCTACCAATCCCCGACTCCTCTGGATCCGAATCACCGCTTGCGACCCAACCAGTTTTCCCTAGCTCCCCAAGAGCTTACTCTCCCAGCTCCTCTCTCTCTGGAGCCTTCTTCTCCACTGTTTGTCTCCCTCTTTCAGTCTGCTCAGTTCCCCAAGTGGCTGGCCTATTTTCCAGTTAGATCAACCCACTGGTGTGTCTGACAGTGTTTGATGTGAGGTGATTTTGTTTTGTGGTGCAGATAGGAGTGACATCAGTTTTCTCAGGCATCTGGAACCATGGGGGGTGGACCCTGCACCCTGGGTAAGGATGCAGTTTCCTGTGGCACCCTGATGTATTCAGGGGCACCACATTCCCCCTTGGTTAAACATAGCTCGTCCGCGAGCTACAGCGCACACAGTTTTTTATTGAACTGGAAGTAAAAGATAACATTTTAAATATTCTTCCCACGGAGGGGAGGCACATTTCTTATAACATTTCAAACATATAGAGTCCAACACTGGAACATCTGGGAATGCTACCAGTTGTAGCGGTAGCCGAGGACTCAGCCTACTCAACTGCAGCCCCTTCCTGCAAAGGTCCATTCTCATTGTCCTTTTCCCTTCAACCCACCACTCAAAACACCTGAACCCCTGGTGCCACCTCTAATCATGGTGTCGCACCACCCAGAGTTCCTTGCATTGTCCGTAGTGATGGGATTGATGTCCTGGCGTTGCAGAGGACTACTCTGGTAGGCACACTAGGTGCAACTATTTACAAAAAGCACAAGTTCGTGCTGGCTGCTGCCAGTTCAGCAGCCATGGTCCATTTTTAATAACGTTACTAACTAGTGGAAAATCAGGTTACTTTCCCGGAATGATTCAACGTTTCAACTCTTTAAAATGATTAGCAGCAATATAACATCTTTTATAACATTGCAACATTAACAACAGTAACGCTTCTGGGGTAGCCGGATTCAACTACCATCACTCTCTTTGGACTACTGCGGAGGCTGGTGCTATCTTTTCTTCCTTCATGGCATGCCTGTTGACCTCTAAGGCGTACCAGCCCCGCTCCCCACAATGCCGGGAAACCATATCTCCTGGTTTCAGGTTCCGATCGGGGTGCCCATTTGGGAGGTGTTCTGCGACATCCCTCCTGGAAACAAACACCCCACCAGCAAGGCCCGCCTCGGCAATAAACCCCCACCCCTTGATGGGGTCAAAATGCTCAACAAGGCCCCGGTACCGAGGACCTCTGACCTGGTAGGTAGCCTTCCTCAGATGCTCCTTTTCATGTTGAGTACGGGCAGTGACCTCTGCCCTATGCTGCTCTCTGGCGGACATCTCTGCAAGCAGCTGCTGCTGGTGTCTGTACCCATATGGAGCGAGGACCTCAGGTTCTGCCTCCTCCAGAGGAACCGGATGTATTCGGAGTCTCGTGGCCCCGGAAGCTACTGGGAGGCCGCGCTGCAGTGGAACTGGCATGTCAGCGGGTTCCCCTCCTGCAGCAACAACAAGATGAGCCGGCTGTTCCACAGTACAGGCCCGGTGATGCAACCTGGTCCGGTCTGGCCGGGGATGGCACTGGAGGCGTTGCGGCCTGGTCTGGTCTGGCCGGTGGTAGGGCCGGAGGCGTTGCAACCTGCTCGTCTTCTGCAGGGGCAGGAGACTTCACTGCCGGTGTCGGAGGCGGTGGCTCAGCCATAGCTTCGGCCGAGGGTGGAGGAGGTGACATGGCTGTCACGGTGGCCGGGGGCAGACCGGGTTCCGTGGCCGTGTAGGCTGGATCAACCAGAACTGGGTTTCTGCTTACCTGCTCCACACGCAGGGCTTCCACTTCACGGGCCCGCACAGCCGTGGCCACACTCCTCATCTCGATCCTCCAGTCATCCAGCAAGAACAGGAACTGCGTCCCCATCCTCCTGTAGAGCTGCACCGTCTCCTCCTCGATCCAGGTAGCCGTTCCGGGAGCAGAACGCTCAGGCGACCAGTCTCTTGGTACCGACATCCTGTTGCTCTCTTTTCCAGGAACATTTGTGCAGAGTCCTGGTGTTTCTGCGCATATCTCCGCCATCACATCCTGTTATTCCCACAGGGCGGAGCTCCAGCTTCACACCCTTTTGCAGGGATGATGGCACAGTTGTTGTTTTTAGGCGCCAAAATGGCGGGCAAAAATGGCGGCAAATCAAATGGACAGTCATGGCACAGTTTTGAACAGTTCTGTAAGGCGCACATCACCCAGGTTCATGGGTCCAGTCCTTATCCTGTTCATGATGCCAGGTAAGATTCAGCGTGTACCGCCCTGGTGCCACAAGATCATTCGCTACCTCATTAGGAGCATGCCCAGGCATTGTAGTGAGGTCATACAGGCATGTTGAAGCCATACAGACTACTGATCCTCATTTCTTTGTTTTGAGGGATTTCCACTGAAGTTGGATCAGCCTGTAATTTGACTTTCCACTTTGATTCTGAGCATCATACCAAATCCAGATCTCCATGGGATATTAATTTTGATTTACAGTGATCATTTTTATGTTTCATTATACTCAATGCATTTCACTATGAAATGAATAAGGAGGTGCAACTGGAATATTTCATTCACCGAGATCTAGGATGTGATATTTTAGTGTTCTTGTTATTATTGTTATGTATATACTGTGTATATATATATATATATATATATATATATACAGTTGCAAAGTAAGAGTGCTTTAAAAAAATGTAAATTTTAATAGTTTATTTTTATCAATTAACTAAAAGCAAGACTAATGACTAAAAGAGAGATTTAAGTCAAATTACTGTATATTTAGTGTTATCATCCTTTGCCTTCAAAATATTCATCAAAGGCATCAATTCTTCTAGATACACTTGCACATACTTTTTCGAGGAACTCGCCAGGAACAACATCCCTGCTACGTTTCCTCAAAAATTATGTGCAAGTGTACGTAGACGATTTGAAGCTTTTTTGATGGAACTCGGCAGGGAAGTTGTTTCAAACATCTTGGAGAACAAACTGTAGATCTTCTGTAGATGTAGACTTGCACATGTCCTTCTGCCTTTTTATGAAACCCCAGACAGACTCAATGTTGAGATCACGGCTCTTTGGGGACATATTTCTAGGACTCCTTGATGTTCTTTATGAAGACGAATGTTTTTAACCGTTTCACCCCCTAGCCTGACCTGGCCAAATTTTACAATTCTCACTTGTGTCACTTCATTAAAAAGGATACTCCATAACATTATACAACAAAAAATGTGGGTGTAGGTTGGTAGCCATATACCCCACATTGCACAACTCGGAACAATAGTTGAAGGAGAAACAAAACGAGTTTTTAAGGTGCAAAAAATCAAATACATTTATTTGAAAACAAGTGATGAGAATCCATAAAATCATCAATAATTAAAAGATGTTACAAATTCACTGGACGGCAGATGACATGGTATATGGTTAATGATGATCCTTGCAGAGTGCCACCATTGCATATTAGTACAATTTTTATAGACATAGTGTACACTTACATAGGTTGCAGCACACAATCTAGGATACAGCATAAAAACCCATGCTAGGGCTGGTAACATAGAACAATAGCTTTTTTACATCTAATATATAAAGCTGAATGTGTGTGTGTGTGTGTGTGTGTGAGTATGTTCGGGATTGGCATCTGCACCGTCGCAGGTATAGCCACAAAATTTTGCACACTCACACTTCTGGACCCCGAGAGCATCATAGGCTATGTTTTGAGGGGAAATGTTAACCCTGTACTTTACAGTTAATCACCAAAAAACCTGCCTCCATTAAAGCGAATGGAGCTGGGAGCCACAGTGCAGCCAGAACTTCAGAAGAATGCGCAGCCACGCCCTTAAATGGAATATTGGCGTGTCACAATGCAGCCAGGGAAAGAGGCAGACACAGACAGGGTAAGAAACAGACACAAAGAGACAGACACAGACAAAGAGACAGAGACAGACACAGGGAAACAGACAGACAGGGAAAGAGAGGGAAAGAGACAGACAGGGTAAGAGACAGACAAAGACAGGTAAAGAGACAGACAAAGAGACAGAGACAGACACAGGGAAACAGACAGACAGGGAAAGAGAGGGAAAGAGACAGACAGGGTAAGAGACAGACAAAGAGACAGACACAGGGAAAGAGACAGAGGGAAAGAGACAGACAGGGAAAGAGAGGGAAAGAGGGAAAGAGACAAACGGGGAAAGAGACAGAGACAGTCAGAGATGCAGATAGGGACAGAGATAGGAAGACAAGGAAGGAGGAGACAGCCAGAGAGACAGACAAAGATAGATGGGGAAAGACACAGACCTTGATAGAGACAGACGGGCAAAGAGACAGAAAAATAGAGACAGACAAAAAAAGAGAAAGACAGGGACAGGCAGACAGGGAAAGAGAAAGACAGGAAAAGACACAGACAAAGAGACTGGGAGACAGACAGGGAAAGAGACAGAACTGTGAAAGAGACAGACGTGGAAAGAAACAGAGAGATAGAGACAAAAAAAGAGACAGACAGAGACAGGCAGACGGGGAAAGAGACAGACCTGGAAAGAGACAGACATGGAAAGAGACAGACATGGAAAGAGACAGACATGGAAAGAGACAGACATGGAAAGAGACAGACAGATCACATTGCTTGGCCAATTTAGTTAAACCTGTGTGGAATATCTGTGGTGTTGAAATATATGTTATGAAATGCTTCTATTAGCTTAGTTTTTGCCTTTTAATAATTACATTTCTATTTGTTTTGTGGTTTTTGTGTGCAGAATACATTTTTGTTAATGCCTTCTATTTTGTTAGCAGTTATTAACCCGGGCGAAGCCGGGTAGTACAGCTAGTTGTTAATAAAAATGCATGAACCAGTCCGTAATTCCCATGCACACATCACCAACCAGGAAAAAATACCTCAGAAACGCGCGTTTCTGAGGTATTTTTTCCTGGTTGGTGATGTGTGAATGGGAATTACGGACTGGTTCATGCATTTTTATTAACAATGTAAAAAAGCTATTGTTCTATGTTATCAGTCCTAGCATGGGTTTTTATGCTGTATCCTAGATTGTGTGCTGAAACCTATGTAAGTGTACACTATGTCTATAAAAATTGTACTAATATGCAATGGTGGCACTCTGCAAAGATCATCATTAACCCTATACCATGTCATCTGCCGTCCAGTGAATTTGTAACATCTTTTAACTATTGATGATTTTATGGATTCTCATCACTTGTTTTCCAATAAATGTATTTGATTTTTTGCACCTTAAAAACTCGTTTTGTTTCTCCTTCAACTTGTGTAACTTCATGTAGTAATATCTCTGGAGTAGAGATGAGCGAACCGGTCCCGGTTCGGCTCGAGCTCGGTTCGCCGAACCGAGGTCTGGTTCGAGTTCGGTTCGGCGAACCAGTTCGGCGAACCACTCAAACCCATAGGAAACAATGGGAGGCAATCACAAACACATAAAAACACCTAGAAAACACCCTCAAAGGTGTCCAAAAGGTGACAAACAACTCACAACACAAACACATGGGAAAGTGACAAGGACATATACTCATGCGAAACAAAAGAGCTGGACAAGGAAAATGCGGAGGAGACACGGATATATGAGTATATGCAAGAGAACATCGATGCCATTACTGTACAAATTGAGCCCTGCTCATTTTAGGCTTCCAATCTGGATAAATTGCCTGAGCTCACCACGTACGCCTTGGGGATCTTGTTGTGTCCCGCAGCCAGTGTTCTCTCGGAACGTGTCCTCAGTGCTGCTGGGGGTGTGTTGACAGATAAGCACACACGTCTGTCCACTGATAATGTGGACATACTAACGTTCACCAAGATAAGGAAGTCATGGCTTTCAGAGGACTTTTCTTCCCCTGGCTCATCCAGGGGAGGCGAAAGGCACGCATATTTTTGAGAGAACTTCATGCAAAGCATCTTTTTCATCTTGAAAATGGGGGTCAACTGATGCCAGACAAGTGGGGTGTGTGTGGCCCAATTAGTGGAAATGAGGGAGACTGTGGTTGGAGTCCCCTCGCTTTTGAAAAAAGAACCAAGATGAACAAGTCATGGGTCTCAGAGGACTTTACTTCCCCTGGGTCAGCCAGGGGAGGCGAAAGGCATGCGTATTTTTGAGAGTGCTTCATGCAAAGCATCTTTTTCATCTTGAAAATGGAGGTCAACTGATGCCAGTCAAGTGGGGTGTGTGTGGCCCAATTAGTGGAAACAAGGGAGACTGTGGTTGGAGTCCCCTGGCTTTTGAAAAAAGAACCAAGATGAACAAGTCATTGCTCTCAGAGGACTTTTCTTCCCCTCGGTCAACCAGGGAAGGCGAAAGGCACGCGTATTTTTGAGAGTGCTTCATGCAAAGCAACTTTTTCATCTTGAAAATGGGGGTCAACTGATGCCAATCAAGTGGGGTATGTGTGGCCCAAATAGTGGAAACGAGGAAGACTGTGGTTGGAGTCCCTTCGCTTTTGAAAAAAGAACCAAGATGAACAAGTCATGGCTCTCAGAGGACTTTTCTTCTCCTGGCCCAGCCAGGGGAGGAGAAAGGCACGCGTATTTTTGAGAGTGCTTCATGCAAAGCATCTTTTTCATCTTGAAAATGGGGGTCAACTGATGCCAGTCAAGTTGGGTGTGTGTGGCACAATTAGTGGAAACGAGGGAGACTGTGGTTGGAGTCCCCTCACTTTTGAAAAAAGAACCAAGATGAACAAGTCATGGCTCTCAGAGGACTTTTCTTCCCCTGGAGCCAGGGGAGGTAAAAGGCACGCGTATTTTTGAGAGTGCTTCATGCAAAGCATCTTTTTCATCTTGAAAATGGGGGTCAACTGATGCCAGTCAAGTGGGGTGTGTGTGGCCCAATTAGTGGAAACGAGGGAGACTGTGGTTGGAGTCCCCTCGCTGTTTTTTACATGATTTTCGAAGTGCATGACATGCCAAAGAGGTTTAGTTTCAGCATCTAAAACTTGTTGGCTACAGAAAGGCTGCCTTTACACCCTTTTGTCTCAGAGGATTTTCGAGACCTTATGCCCATTGCAGTGCCCCAAGAGCCAATGGCCATTCGCCACTCCTTCTCTAAGAAAGGGGTGCCCGCGCTACCACAGCAGGTCGCACACAACATCACCGATTCCTTGAGAAACTCTGTGTGTGACAGGTTGCATTTCACCACAGATACTTGGAACAGTAAGCATCGACAGGGGAGTTACATGTTGCTAATTGGGCACTGGGTAACTATGGTGAGATGGAGAAGGGTCTGCTGTACAAGTCTTTCCGTCCCCACGAGTTGTGTGTCAATCCTTCCTCTGTATGTACAAGTTCTTCCACTGCTTCTGCCTCATCAACCTCGTGTTGGTCCTGCACCTCGGGCCAAACCCTGTGTGGTCAGGCCACCCTTCCTCGTAACTGCGCCCAAGGAATCCCACACACCTCCTTACTATGCTGGCAGCAGAGCTCAAGGCCATCAGGCGGTCAAATGTTTACTTTGAAATGTAGGGGAAATGTGAGACACCGCTGAGGAGTTGTGGATGGTTAGCTCTGTAGAGTGAGACCGAGTTTCATCAATGGTTGTCTCCACTCAACTAGCAGCCAGGGAAGGCCGTGTGCGACAATGATGCAAAACAGTCTGCGGCCCTTCTTCAGGGCAATGTGACACACGTTCCTTATATGGCTCACGTGTTGAACCTGGTTGTCCAGCAATTTTTAAACCAAAATTCCGGCCTACATGGCCTTCTGCAGAGGGCACGGTGTAACGCCTGCCTGGGTCGACACACTCAGACGGTCTGTAAAGGATAGGCTAGAGGGAAGCCACTCACCAAGCTGGACACCCATAACCCTGAAACCCTTTAACCCCTATACAGTGATTTTGAGTGACACAGGGCCCAAGTTGATCAATACCTGTGGAAGGCTGCAGTTCCAGAGAATAGTAGTCATGCAGGGTCAAAACATTAATTGAGGAAGAGGAACAGAATGGGAGGGACAGGACTTAATCAGAAAACAAGCAGAGGTGAAATGCGAATCGGCCAACGAGGTACATAAACAGCAAGCAGGAAAAGTAGTCAGGTAACAAGCACACAAAATCATAAAACTGAACTGGGGGTAACAGTAACCAGAGGTTCATAGCTATGTCTGGCAGTGGTCTACAGTAGAGATGAGCGAACCGGTCCCGGTTCGGCTCGAGGCGGTTCGCCGAACGGGGGGTCTGGCTCGAGTTCGGCTCGTCGAACGTTCGACGAACCGAACTCGAGCCCATAGGAAACAATGGCAGGCAATCACAAACACAGTAAAACACCTAGAAAACACCCTGAAAGGTGTCCAAAAGGTGACAAACAACTCACAACATAACACAAACACATGGGAAAGTGACAAGGACATATACTCATGTGAAAACAAAACAGCTGGACAAGGAAAAAGAGGGAGACACACAGATATATGAGTATATGCAAAGAAACATCGATTCCATTATTGTGCAACTTGAGCCCTGCTCATTTTAGGCTTCCAATCTGGATAAATTGCCTGAGCTCGCCACGTACGCCTTGAGGATCTTGTCGTGTCCTGCAGCCAGCGTTCTCTCGGAACCTGTCTTCAGTGCTGCTGGGGGTCTGCTGGCAGATAAGCACACGTGTCTGTCCACTGACAATGTGGACCTGGCTCTCAGAGGACTTTTCTTCCCCTGGGTCAGCCAGGGGAGGCGAAAGGCACGCGTATTTTTGAGAGTGCTTCATGCAAAGCATCTTTTTCTTTGTCAAAAGGGGGGCTCAACCGATGCCAGTCAAGTGGGGTGTGTGTGGCCCAGTTAGTGGCAACGAGGGAGACTGTGGTTGGAGTCCCCTCGCTGTGTCTCTAAAAGAACCAAGATGAACAAGTCATGGCTCTCAGAGGACTTTTCTTCCCCTGGGTCAGCCAGGGGACGGGAAAGGCACGCGTATTTTTGAGAGTGCTTCATGCAAAGCATCTTTTACTTTTTCAAAAGGGGGCTCAACCGATGCCAGTCAAGTGGGGTGTGTGTGGCCCAGTTAGTGGCAACGAGGGAGACTGTGGTTGGAGTCCCCTCGCTGTGTCTCTAAAAGAACCAAGATGAACAAGTCATGGCTCTCAGAGGACTTTTCTTCCCCTGGGTCAGCCAGGGGACGGGAAAGGCACGCGTATTTTTGAGAGTGCTTCATGCAAAGCATCTTTTTCTTTGTCAAAAGGGGGGGTCAACCGATGCCAGTCAAGTGGGGTGTGTGTGGCCCAGTTAGTGGCAACGAGGGAGACTGTGGTTGGAGTCCCCTCGCTGTGTCTCTAAAAGAACCAAGATGAACAAGTCATGGCTCTCAGAGGACTTTTCTTCCCCTGGGTCAGCCAGGGGACGGGAAAGGCACGCGTATTTTTGAGAGTGCTTCATGCAAAGCATCTTTTTCTTTTTCAAAAGGGTGCTCAACCGATGCCAGTCAAGTGGGGTGTGTGTGGCCCAGTTAGTGGCAACGAGGGAGACTGTGGTTGGAGTCCCCTCGCTGTGTCTCTAAAAGAACCAAGATGAACAAGTCATGGCTCTCAGAGGACTTTTCTTCCCCTGGGTCAGCCAGGGGACGGGAAAGGCACGCGTATTTTTGAGAGTGCTTCATGCAAAGCATCTTTTTCTTTGTCAAAAGGGGGGCTCAACCGATGCCAGTCAAGTGGGGTGTGTGTGGCCCAGTTAGTGGCAACGAGGGAGACTGTGGTTGGAGTCCCCTCGCTGTGTCTCTAAAAGAACCAAGATGAACAAGTCATGGCTCTCAGAGGACTTTTCTTCCCCTGGGTCAGCCAGGGGACGGGAAAGGCACGCGTATTTTTGAGAGTGCTTCATGCAAAGCATCTTTTTCTTTTTCAAAAGGGTGCTCAACCGATGCCAGTCAAGTGGGGTGTGTGTGGCCCAGTTAGTGGCAACGAGGGAGACTGTGGTTGGAGTCCCCTCGCTGTGTCTCTAAAAGAACCAAGATGAACAAGTCATGGCTCTCAGAGGACTTTTCTTCCCCTGGGTCAGCCAGGGGACGGGAAAGGCACGCGTATTTTTGAGAGTGCTTCATGCAAAGCATCTTTTTCTTTTTCAAAAGGGGGCTCAACCGATGCCAGTCAAGTGGGGTGTGTGTGGCCCAGTTAGTGGCAACGAGGGAGACTGTGGTTGGAGTCCCCTCGCTGTGTCTCTAAAAGAACCAAGATGAACAAGTCATGGCTCTCAGAGGACTTTTCTTCCCCTGGGTCAGCCAGGGGACGGGAAAGGCACGCGTATTTTTGAGAGTGCTTCATGCAAAGCATCTTTTTCTTTGTCAAAAGGGGGGGTCAACCGATGCCAGTCAAGTGGGGTGTGTGTGGCCCAGTTAGTGGCAACGAGGGAGACTGTGGTTGGAGTCCCCTCGCTGTGTTTTACATGCTTTTAGAAGGGCATGAAATGGCTTGGAGGTTGACTTTCATCATATGCAAACTGTTGGCTACCAAAATGCTGCCTTTCCAACAACTGTGGTTATAGGCAATGAGGAACATACTGATGAAGATGAGACGCAGATACCCGATTGGGATGACAACTTAAATATTCGGTCAGGGCAAGAAGAAACTCGGTCTGAGGGGTAGGGGAGTGCAAACACAACAATTGATGATTAAGTTCTAGATCACACCTACTGTCAACCCACAGTCAGACACTCGAGGAGGTCAACAGAGGCGGTGGAGGAGGATGCAACCGACGTCGAAGTAACCTGGCGCCTTCCTGGACACAGTCGGAGCACTGGTAGCACGTCTACAACTGCATCCTCAGCCACCACTCTGCCTCTGAGCATTATTCGGGGTGGATCAACAGGTCGCATGGCCTCTAAGCCTTGCCTAGCCAGGTCCTTTTTTGACATAGAAAAAGATCGCCCAAATTATGTGATCTGTAAAATTTGTCATGGTTCTCTTAGTAGAGGTCAAAACCTCAGCAGTTTGACAACTTCTTCCATGAATCGTCACATGAATAAATATCATATGGCCCGATGGGAAGCTCACCGTGCTGCAATGCGGCCTAGCGGAGCGAACCATCCACCGCCTGCCCCTTCCAGTGCATCCGCGCGCTCGTCATCTTCTAGGACTGTGGGGACAGCTGTCACACCTGTTTTTCCACCCACAACTTCCACCACTGTAACCGCAACAGGCAGTTTGCTTGGTAGGTCGTCAGTTGGTTTGGAAGGGGAAACAAGTGAGTGTGTACAGCTCTCTCAGACATCGATAGCACCAACTTTGGATGAAGGCAACATCATGTCTCCGCCTGCACTTTCCTCACAAAGCTGCATTTTTCCAGGGACACCCGACTCAACACCGTCTACACACAGCAGCCAGATCTCTGTCCCTCAGATGTGGTCAAATAAAAGGCCACTTCCTGCGACCCATGACAAAGCGAAGAGGTTGACTCTATCCCTCTGTAAGCTGTTGACTACAGAAATGCTGCCTTTCCGCCTAGTGGACACACAGGATTTTAGAGACCTTATGTCTGTCGCTGTGCCCCAGTACCAGATGCCTAGTCGCCACTACTTCTCTAAGAAAGGTGTGCCCGCGCTACACCAGCATGTCGCACACAACATCACCGCTTCCTTGAGAAACTCTGTGTGTGAACGGGTGCATTTCACCACCGATACTTGGACCAGTAAGCATGGACAGGGACGTTACATGTCGCTGACTGGCCACTGGGTAACTATGGTGATAGATGGTGAAGGGTCTGCTGCACAAGTCTTGCCGTCCCCACGACTTGTGTGTCAATCCTCTGTCTGTCCAAGTTCCGCCACTGCTTCTGCATCCTCCACCTCATCTGGGTCCTCCACCTCCGCCCCAAGCCTGCCTGGTCAGGCCACCAGCGTTCTCACTGCGCAGAAGGAATCACGCACCCCTCATTACTATGCTGGTAGCAGAGCGCAACGGCATCAGGCGGTCTTTAGCTTGACATGTCTTTGAAATAGGAGTCACACAGCGACTGAGTTGTGGGCAGCTCTGGAGACTGATTTTGATAAATGGTTGTCTCCACTCAACCTGCAGCCTGGTAAGGCCGTGTGCGACAATGCTGCAAACCTGGGTGCGGCCCTTCGCCTGGGCAAGGTGACACACGTGCCTTGTATGGCTCACGTGTTTAACCTTGTTGTCCAGCAATTTTTAACACACTATCCCGGCCTAGATGGCCTTCTGACCAGGGCACGGAAACTGTCTGCAGTGCTCACTTCCGCCGTTCAACCGCCGCACCTGAGCGACTTGCATCGCTCCAGAAGTCTTTCGGCCTGCCGGTTCATCGCCTGAAATGCGATGTGGCGACACGCTGGAATTCAACTCTCCACATGTTACAGCGACTGTGGCAGCACCGGCGAGCCCTGGTGCAATACGTCATGATGTATAGCCTGGGCCAACGAGATGTAGAAGTGGGGCAGATCACCCTGATGGAGTGATCTCAGATCAAGGACCTATGCACCCTTCTGCACAGTTTCGACATGGCGACGAATATGTTTAGCGCTGACAATGCCATTATCAGCATGACGATTACAGTCATTTACATGCTGGAGCACACGCTAAACACTATTCGTAGTCAGGGGGTGGGACAACAGGAAGGGGAGGAACTACAGGAGGATTCATATGCGCAAGACACAACAACATCACCAAGGTCCAGACGTTCATCATCACCAACGCGGCAGGCATGGGACCATGGGGGACAGGGATCAACAAGGGCGCATGGTAGCAGGTGAGATGTTGAGGAAGGTGCAGGAGGACATGAAGATATGGAGGACGAACTGTCCATGGACATGGAAGACTCAGCAGATGAGGGGGACCTTGGTCAAATTTCAGTTGAAAGAGGTTGGGGGGAGATGACAGAGGAAGAAAGAACGGTTAGCACCTCTATGCCACAAACACAGCGTGGACTTGGTGCGCATGGCTGCGCAAGACACATGAGTGCCTTCTTGTTGCACTACCTCCAACATGACCCTCGTATTGTCAAAATTAGAAGTGATGATGACTACTGGCTTGCCACACTATTAGATCCCCGGGACAAGTCCAAATTTTGTGACATAATTCCACCCATAGAAAGGGACGCACGTATGCAGGAGTATCAGCAGAAGCTGTTACTCGATCTTAGCTCGGCTTTTCCACCAAACAACCGTGCAGGTGAAGGGAGTGATTCTCCCAGTTGTAACTTGACAAACATGGGACGGCCTCGTCATCTTCAACAGTCTACCCGTACCAGTAGGACCGTATCTGGTGCTGGTAACAGCAATTTTATGGAATCTTTTCATAATTTTTTTAGACCCTCCTTTGCAAGGCCACCAGAGACAACAAGTCTGACACATAGTCAACGGATGGAGAGGATGATACAGGAGTATCTCCAAATGAACATCGATGCAATGACTTTGCAAATGGAGCCTTGCTCCTTTTGTGCTTCAAATCTAGAAAAATGTCAAGAGCTCTCCAGTTACGCCTCGAAGATTTTGTCGTGTCCAGCTGCCAGCGTTGTCTCTGAACGTGTCTTCAGTGCTGCTGGGTGTGTGCTGACAGATAAGCGCACGCGTCTGTCCAGTGACAATGTGGACAGACTGACGTTCATCAAAATGAACAAGTCATGGATCCAGAAGGAATTTACTACCCCTGTGTCATCCTGGGGAGAGTAAATGCTTGTGGATTTGGAATGTGCTTGATGCAAATCAAAACATCCTGTTTGCAACTAGGGCACAAGTGCTGCCACTGATAAGGTGTCTGTGTGGGGCCCAATTTTTGGAAAAAAAGGGAGACTCCGCTTGGAGTAACCCTTGCTTGCTGTGTTTTTTAAAAATGATACAAGATGAACAGATCTGAAGGCAAGATGAAGCCAACATCATGTCTCCGCCTGCACTTTTCTCACAAACCTGCATTTTTCCAGGGACACCCTACTCAACACCGTCTACAGACAGCAGCCAGATCTCTGTCCCTCAGATGTGGTCAAATAAAAGGCCACTTACTGCGACCCATGACAAAGCTAAGTGGTTGACTCTATCCCTCTGTAAGCTGTTGGCTACCGAAATGCTGCCTTTACGCGTAGTGGACACACAGGATTTTACAGACCTTATGTCTGTCGCTGTGCCCCAGTACCAGATGCCCAATCACCACTGCTTCTCCAAGAAAAGCATGCCCGCGCTACACCGGCATGTCGCACACAACATCACCACTTCCTTGAGAAAATCTGTGTGCGACAGGGTGCATTTCAACACAGATACTTGGACCAGTAAGCATAGACAGGGTCATTACATGTCACTGACTGGGCACTGGCAAACTATGGTGAGAGATGGAGAAGGGTCTGCTGTACAAGTCTTGCCGTCCCCACGAGTTGTTTCAATCCTTGTTCTGTATGTAGAAGTTAATACACTGCTTCTGCCTCTTCAACCTCGTGTGGGTCCTCTACCTTTGCGCAAACCCTGTGTGGTCAGGCCACCCTTCCTTGCAACTGCGCACAAGGACTACCACACACCTCCTTACTATGCTGGCAGCAGAGCTCAATGCCATCAGGCGGTCAAAGTTTTACTTTGAAATGTATGGGAAATGTGAGTCACACCGCTATTACAGAGAATAGTAGTCAGGCAGGGTCAAAACATTAATTGAGGAACAGGAACAGAATGGGACGGCCAGGACTTAATCAGAAAACAAGCAGAGGTGAAATGCGTATCGGCCAACAAGGTACATAAACAGCAAGCAGGAAAAGTAGTCAGGTAACAAGCACACAAAATCATAAAACTGAACTGGGGGTAAAATTAACCAGAGGTTCATAGCTATGTCTGGCAGTGGTCTGCAGACAGGATGGGCATAAAAAAGGGTGTGGTGTCTTCCCATTGGTTGTAGCTGAATGATGGTATTTCATCTGTGAGATACCCACCAGCTACATTCAGCCAGAGATTCTGCATCTGTCAAGGTAATGCAGCCCAGTGGGTGAGCATAACCTGCGTCCACCTGCGCCGCTGGCATCGACTACTCTCCCATCATCAGCACTATTCATGAAAGGAACACGTTGTCACCTGGCGACCGGAGTACAAATTGACGGAGCGGACTCCGTTGGTGACTTAACAGCCGTGTGCGGCAATGATGCAAACCTGGCTGCGGGCCATCCTCAGGGCAATGTGACACACGTGCCTTTTATGGCTCACGTGTTGATCCGAATTCTCCAGCAATTTTTAAAACACCATCACGGCCTACATGGCCTTGTGCAGCGGGCACGCTCGCTATGTGCTCACTTCCATCGTGCGCACACAGCAGCTCAACAACTTTCATCACTCCGGAAGTCTTAGGGTCTGGCAGTTAAACGCCGGAAATGCGATGTTCCGACACGCAGGAATTGGAATCTGCACATGTTGCAGCGTGTGTGGCAGCACCGCAGAGCCCTGCTGAAATACGGTAAGACATATAGCCTGGGATAAGTTGATCCAGAGGTGGTGCAGATCACGCTGCTGGAGTGGTGTCAGATCAAGGACCTATGCACCCTGCTACACAGTTTTGAAATGTCGACGAAGATGTTTAGCACTGGCAATGTCATTCTCAGCGTGACAATTCTGGTCATCTACATGATGGAGCACACTGTAATTATTATTCGGAGTCAGGTGTTGGGACAAGAGGAAGGGGAGGAAGTACAGGAGGAGTCATATGCGGAAGGGATAACAAGATCTACGAGGTCCAGATGGTCAGCGGCACCTATGCGGCAGTCATGGTGAGGGAGAGGGATTAACAAGGGCGCATAGTATCAGCAAAAAGTGTTGATGAAAGTGCAGGAGCCCATGAAGAAATGGAGGACGAACTGGCGATGGGCATGGAAGACTCAGCAGATGAGTGAGAGCTTGCTCACATTTCGGTTGTGCGAGGTTGTGGGTAGAGGGCAGAGGAAGGATGCACGATTCTCACCTCTCTGCCACCAACACACCAAGGACTTGGTCCTCCTGGATGCACAAGACACATGAGCGCCTTCTTGCTGCACTACCTACATGACCCTCGGATTGTATGAATTTGAAGTAATCCTGAATACTGGGTTGCCACACTGTTAGATCCCCGGTACAAGACAAAATTTGGCGAACTAATTCCTGCCATAGAAATAGACGCACGTATACAGGAGTATCTGCAGAATGTGGTACGCAATCTTAGATCTACTTTTCCACTAAACACCAGTGCTGCACAGAGTGAATCTCAACACTTTGTCATGGATAGGAGGAAATGGTCTTTTACTTGTCCACATCGGAGGGACCGAGGGATGGCTGCTGTGCTGAGATGGCGTTGAGTACGGTGTCCCTGCACAGTTGCACTTTTGGTCATATCCCAAAATGAGTTGAAAAAGGACAGATGCTGTTGGAAAGGGGAACAGGTGTGTTGGAAAGGGGAAAAAAATTTGGGTCCGTGGATTTGGTGGTTAAACAACTGTAACATTTGCTGAAGAAACAACATCTGTTACAGTGGGACTGGCAGATTTGGATAAAGTGGTATATAATCTGTGACCGCTATATAACAAAAATTAATAAGAAAAGAAAGAGAAAGGTATATATCACCTTCAGCAGTCAGTGTCCACCGTGCTCCCAGTTGGAAAAGGAGAGGTTGGCAACTTGAAGGTTTGGTGGAGGATACAGAGCTGTGTGGCTATGAAACTAATAGTAGCCTGAACCGAGTTAGACGCCATTCGGATCTGGAGACTGTGAGCCCTGTTAGCGTCACAGGGTCCACATGCCCACCCAGCCCAGGAACTCCCTGTTAACAACACAGGGGCCATTGAGTACGCTGACCGTGTGCGTAGGGGCCACACCTGTGGACAGCAGGCGCATCAGCAGCAGCAGGCCTGTTAATGCCACTGGGCTGCACAAGCAGGACTGTTAGGACAGGAGCTGGTCTTAACCGTTCTGCGTTACCAACTGTGGTGGTGGCCTGCATCCACCACCCTATCCCTGCCTACCTCTGGCCTAAAGCCGCAATGGGTTCAACACATGGAGGTGTGCTCTTTCGGAGCATAATAGAAGACTGCGCACCTCCTTGTTGGCTCCAGCCCCTTTTATAACCTGGGTCCGCCCCAAACCAGGGTGAACCACAATGCACCTCCTGGAGACAAAAGCAGAGTGACACGTCATGAGTGGCATAACTAGCGTCCTATTTGGAAACGCAACTTCAATGATGACCTCATGGCTGCCATGACCCAAACACCTCACCAGTCATCGTCTGACCATCAATAATGCGGTGACAAGTCATAGGTGTGGGCCTCTGCAAGCCATTTGGGAGGACACCTGATGCCCTGTGGTCTATATGGGACCCCCACATCAGGGCCAGGGCCAAAGAGTTCATTACCGGACCTAGTCTCTGATGCAGGAAGTGCCTGAGCATGCTCAGTAGCATGAAATACAGTCTCTGAAAAAAGACTATCAGCTTTAGCATGGTGTCTAGGCACAAAACAGGACTTAGACCCGGCACAGAATGCAAGCACCTGTGCAAAGAGGCTTTTCACACTTAGTGTGGGAGCATGCGCTGTATCCCGAAATGAAGACTTAGCGTCAGGAATGGCACAGTCAGGCTGAGCATACTCACTAGGCGAAACACTGTAATTATGCTGCAGCTGGGGTACATCGGCACACGCATGCGCACTAGCTGCCTCTCCACACTTAGACGTGGAGGGGAAATTTGTCTTGGAGATGCTGTCTATGAACAGAAGGAAAAGCTAAAGGAAGCCTGACTTTCTATCCCTCCGAATTATGAAATGCAGCAATGAATTCCATGAGTTTGCTATAACATTAGCGTAGCTAAATGTGCATGAGGGTGTGATGTAGAGGTGCTAGAAATAGCTTGTCACCAGTGGGGCACTAATGGAATACAACAGCCAGTTCTATGATGCCACAAAATGGCAGTATTTTGTGCTATCATTATAGCTTATTAAAAACAGAGCACGAGGTTGTCATGCAGAGGTGCTGCACATAGATTTGCAGTAGTGTGAATAGACAAAAGTACAATAGCCACGTTTAGGATACAACTAGGTACACTGAGTGTTTGCTACTATAAATGGCTGAGTTTAAAAAAGTTTGAGTGTGCAATGCAGGCAGACGTGCTGCAAATAACGTTCCAATACTGTGAATTGACAAAAGTACAATAGCCACGTTTAGGATACAACTAGGTACACTGAGTGTTTGCTAGTATAATGGCTGAGTTTAAAAAAGTTAGAGTGTGCAATGCAGGCAGACGTGCTGCAAATATCGTTCCAATACTGTGAATAGACAAAAGTACAATAGCCACGTTTAGGATACAACTAGGTACACTGAGTGTTTGCTACTATAAATGGCTGAGTTTAAAAAAGTTTGAGTGTGCAATGCAGGCAGACGTGCTGCAAATAACGTTCCAATACTGTGAATTGACAAAAGTACAATAGCCACGTTTAGGATACAACTAGGTACACTGAGTGTTTGCTAGTATAATGGCTGAGTTTAAAAAAGTTAGAGTGTGCAATGCAGGCAGACGTGCTGCAAATATCGTTCCAATACTGTGAATAGACAAAAGTAAAATAGCCACGTTTAGGATACAACTAGGTACACTGAGTGTTTGCTAGTATAATGGCTGAGTTTAAAAAAGTTAGAGTGTGCAATGCAGGCAGACGTGCTGCAAATAACGTTCCAATACTGTGAATAGACAAAAGTACAATAGCCACGTTTAGGATACAACTAGGTACACTGAGTGTTTGCTACTATAAATGGCTGAGTTTAAAAAAGTTAGAGTGTGCAATGCAGGCAGACGTGCTGCAAATATCGTTCCAATACTGTGAATAGACAAAAGTACAATAGCCACGTTTAGGATACAACTAGGTACACTGAGTGTTTGCTAGTATAATGGCTGAGTTTAAAAAAGTTAGAGTGTGCAATGCAGGCAGACGTGCTGCAAATAACGTTCCAATACTGTGAATAGACAAAAGTACAATAGCCACGTTTAGGATACAACTAGGTACACTGAGTGTTTGCTACTATAAATGGCTGAGTTTAAAAAAGTTAGAGTGTGCAATGCAGGCAGACGTGCTGCAAATATCGTTCCAATACTGTGAATAGACAAAAGTACAATAGCCACGTTTAGGATACAACTAGGTACACTGAGTGTTTGCTAGTATAATGGCTTAGTAACAATGAGTTGTAGTGTGCAATGCAGGCAGACGTGCTCTGCAAATGTCTTTGCACTAGTGGGACTATAGCAAAGTCCAATAGCCACGTTTAGGATGCCACTAGGTACACTGAGTGTTTGCTAGTAAAATTGCTTAGTTTAAAAAAGTTGGAGTGTGCAATGCAGGCAGATGTGCTCTGCTAATATCTTTGCACTAGTGGGACTATAGCAAAGTCCAATAGCCACGTATAGGATGCCACTAGGTACACTGAGTGTTTGCTAGTATAATGGCTTAGTTAAAATGAGTTTGAGTGTGCAATGCAGGCAGACGCGCTATGCAAATGTCTTTGCACTAGTGGGACTATAGCAAAGTCCAATAGCCACGTATAGGATGCCACTAGGTACACTGAGTGTTTGCTAGTATAATGGCTTGGTTTTAATGAGTTGGAGTGTGCAATGCAGGCAGACGCGCTCTGCAAATGTCTTTGCACTAGTGGGACTATAGCAAAGTCCAATAGCCACGTATAGGATGCCACTAGGTACACTGAGTGTTTGCTAGTATAATGGCTTGGTTAGAATGAGTTGTAGTGTGCAATGCAGGCAGATGTGCTCTGCTAATGTCTTTGCACTAGTGGGACTATAGCAAAGTCCAATAGCCACGTATAGGATGCCACTAGGTACACTGAGTGTTTGCTAGTATAATGGCTTAGTTAAAATGAGTTTGAGTGTGCAATGCAGGCAGACGCGCTATGCAAATGTCTTTGCACTAGTGGGACTATAGCAAAGTCCAATAGCCACGTATAGGATGCCACTAGGTACACTGAGTGTTTGCTAGTATAATGGCTTGGTTAGAATGAGTTGTAGTGTGCAATGCAGGCAGATGTGCTCTGCTAATGTCTTTGCACTAGTGGGACTATAGCAAAGTCCAATAGCCACGTATAGGATGCCACTAGGTACACTGAGTGTTTGCTAGTATAATGGCTTAGTTAAAATGAGTTTGAGTGTGCAATGCCGGCAGACGCGCTATGCAAATGTCTTTGCACTAGTGGGACTATAGCAAAGTCCAATAGCCACGTATAGGATGCCACTAGGTACACTGAGTGTTTGCTAGTATAATGGCTTGGTTTTAATGAGTTGGAGTGTGCAATGCAGGCAGACGCGCTCTGCAAATGTCTTTGCACTAGTGGGACTATAGCAAAGTCCAATAGCCACGTATAGGATGCCACTAGGTACACTGAGTGTTTGCTAGTATAATGGCTTGGTTAGAATGAGTTGTAGTGTGCAATGCAGGCAGACGCGCTCTGCAAATGTCTTTGCACTAGTGGGACTATAGCAAAGTCCAATAGCCACGTATAGGATGCCACTAGGTACACTGAGTGTTTGCTAGTATAATGGCTTGTTTAGAATGAGTTGTAGTGTGCAATGCAGGCAGACGCGCTCTGCAAATGTCTTTGCACTAGTGGGACTATAGCAAAGTCCAATAGCCACGTATAGGATGCCACTAGGTACACTGAGTGTTTGCTAGTATAATGGCTTAGTTATCAGTTGGAGTGTGCAGAGGACAAGAGGGTACAGTGGCAGGATTGTGGTGCTCTGGGTAGAGGAATGGAAGACTGCCTTTCTATTCCCTCCTAATGGTGAAATGCAGCGACGAAATCCCTGACCTTGGCTACACAGACGCTGTCTCTGTTTTCAGGACCTGTCACCTATGGCTCTCTGACCCTGCCGGTTGGAGCCCTTAAAAGGACTGCTATAAAGTGCTCTCCCTAAGCTGTCTAACGCTGTGTATGCAGCGCATACAGCTGTATCGGCTATAGGACTCAGGAAGACGGAGCTGCGACAGTGATGTCTGACACCAAAGACGCAGAAGGCAGATAATGGCGTCCGTGAAGAAAATGTCCGGTTTTATAATGCAGGGACATGTGACATGCAGATCCTATCACACATGCCGTTGCTTCTCTGGCTCAAAGTCCACTTAGCTGTGTGTGTGTCTGGGATTGGCTGACATGCTGGCCCGCCCCACAAGACGCGCGCACTTAGGGAAGGAAGACAAGAAAAAAAAAAAAAAAAAAATGGCGATCGCCATTATAGAAACAGCAGTGATCTGAAGGCGCTGTTCACGCACACTATACACTGAAATGTGATAATAGTTTGATTCACAGAGTGACTTACACTATTACAGCAGAAACCAAGCTATGATTTAGCTGTTTTTTGGCTGCTAGAACCGTTCTCGAACGTTTCTAGAACTACCGAGCTTTTGCAAAAAGCTCGAGTTCTAGTTCGATCTAGAACATGCCCCAAAATCACTCGAGCCGCGAACTGGAGAACCACGAACCACGAACCGCGCTCAACTCTAGTCTACAGACAGGAGGGGCCTAAAAAATCGTGTTGTGTCTTCCCATTGGTTGTAGCTGAATGATGCTACTTCATCTGTGAGATACCCACCACCTGCATTCAGCCATTGTTTCTGCATCTGTCAAGGTAACGCAGCCCAGTGGATGAGCATAACCTGTGTCCACCTGCGCCACTGGCGTCGACTCCTCTCCCATCATCAGCACTATGCACGAAAGGAACACGTTGTCACCTTGCGACAGGAGTACAAATTAACATAGCGGACTCCGTTGGTGACTTTACAGCCATGTGCATCAATGATGCAAACATGGCCGCGGGCCTTCGTCAGGGCAATGTGACACACGTGACTTCTATGGCTCACGTGTTGAACCTAATTCTCCAGCAATTTTTAAAACACCATCCCGGTCTACATGGCCTTGTGCAGCGGGCACGCTCGCTATGTGCTCACTTCCATCGTTCGCACCCAGCAGCTCAACAACTTTCATCGCTCCTGAAGTCTTAAGGTCTGGCGGTTAAACGCCTGAAATGCGATGTTCTGACACGCAGGAATTGGAATCTGCACATGTTGCAGCGTCTGTGGCAGCACCGCAGAGCCCTGCTGAAATACGTTATGATGTATACCCTGGGCTAACTTGATCCAGAGGTGGTGCAGATCACGCTGCTGGAGTGGTGTCAGATCAAGGACCTATGCACCGTTCTACACAGTTTACAAATGTCGACGAAGATGTTTAACACTGGCGATACCATTCTCAGCGTGACAATTTTGGTCATCTACATGATGGAGCACACTGTAAGCATTATTCGGAGTCAGGTGTTGGTACAAGAGGAAGGGGAGGAAGTACTGGAGGAGTCATATGCGGAAGGGATAACAAGATCTACAAGGTCCAGATGGTCAGCGGCACCTTGGCGGCAGTCATAGTACGGTTGGGGAGAGGGATTATCAAGGGCGCATAGTATCAGCAAAACTGTTGAGGAAGGTGCAGGAGCCCAGGAAGAAATGGAGGATGAACTG
Organism: Anomaloglossus baeobatrachus; assembly: GCF_048569485.1. NCBI lineage: Eukaryota > Metazoa > Chordata > Amphibia > Anura > Aromobatidae > Anomaloglossus > Anomaloglossus baeobatrachus. The sequence goes on from NC_134362.1 coordinate 91,968,749, forward strand.
GCGATGGGCATGAAAAACTCAGCAGATGAGTGAGAGCTTGGTCACATTTCGGTTGTGCGAGGTTGGGGAGAGAGGGCAGAGGAAGGAGGCACGATTCTCACCTTTCCGCCACCAACACACCAAGGACTTGGTCCTCCTGGATGCACAAGACACATGAGCGCCTTCTTGCTGCACTACCTACAATATGACCCTCGGATTGTACGAATTCCAAGTCATGCTGACTACTGGGTTGCCACACTGTTAGATCCCCCGTACAACACAAAATTTTGCGAAATAACTCCTTCCATAGAAAGGGACGCACGTATGCAGGAGTATCAGAAGAAGGTGTTACACAATCTTAGATCTGCTTTTCCACTAAACACCAGTGCTGCACAGAGTGAATCTCAATGCTTTGTCATGGATAGGAGGAAATGGTCTTTTACTTGTCCACATCTGAGGGACCGAGGGCTGGTTGCTGTGCTGAGACGGAGTTGAGTACGGTGTCCCTGCAGAGTTGCACTTTTGGTCAGATACAAACTGAGTTGAAAAAGGAGAGATGCTGGTGGAAAGGGGAACAGGTGTGTTGGAAAGGGTAAAAAAGTTTGTGTCCGTGGGTTTGGTGGTTAAGCAACATTAACATTTGCTGAAGAAACAACATGTGTTATGGTGGGACTGGCAGATTTGGATAAGGTGGTATATACTATGTTACCGCTATATAAAAAAATTAAGAAGAAAAGAAAGAGAAAGGTAGATATCCCAATCGCCATTTGGTATCCACCGTGCTCACAGATGGAAAAGGAGAGTTTGGCAACTGGAAGGTTAGGTGGAGGATACAGAGCAGGTTGACTTTGAAACAAATAGTAGTCTGAACCGAGTTAGACGCCACTTGGATCTGGAGACTGGGAGCCCTGTTAGCGTCACAGGGTCCACACGACCACCCAGCCCCGGAACTCCCTGTTAACAACACAGGGGCCATTGGGTACGCTGTTCGAGTGCGTAGGGAAACACCGGTGGACAGCAGGCGCATCAGCAGCAGGCCTGTTTATGCCACTGGGCTGCACTAGCAGGACTGGTAGGAAAGGAGCTGTTCTTAACCGATCTGCGTTACCAACTGTGGTGGCGGCCTGCATAGATGCCCTATACCTGCCTACCTCTGGCCTAAAGCCGCAATGGGTTCAACACATGGAGGGTGTGCTCTTTCGGAGCATAATAGAAGACTGGGCACCTTCTTGTTGGCTCGAGCCCTTTTTATAACCTGGGTCCGCCCCAAACCAGGGTGGACCACAATGCACCTCCTGGAGACAAAAGCAGAGTGACACGTCATGAGTGGCATAACTAGCGTCCTATTTGGAACCGCCACTTGAGTGATGACCTCATGGCTGCCACAACCAAAACACCTCAACAGTCATCGTCTGACCAACAACAATGAGGTGACAAGTCATAGGGGCGGGCCTCTGCAAGCCTGTTGGGAGTGGCCTGGCCAAATTGTCAGGACACCTGATGCCCTGTGGTCTATATGGGCACCCCACATCAGGGGCAGGGCCAAAGAGTTCATTACCGGACCTAGCCTCTGATGCAGTAAGTGCCTGAGCATGCTCAGTAGCATGAAATACAGTTTCTGAAAAAAAGAGTATCCGCTTCAGCATGCTGTCTAGGCACAACACAAAACTTCGACCTGGCACGGAGTGCAAATACCTGTGCAAAGAGGATTTTCGCAGTAAGGGGCACTTTGCACACTGCGACATCGCAGGTGCGATGTCGGTGGGGTCAAATTGAAAATGACGCACTTCCGGCATCGCAGGCGACATCGCAGTGTGTAAAGGCTGGATGATACGATTAACGAGCGCAAAAGCGTCGTAATCGTATCATCGGTGCAGCGTCGGCGTAATCCATGATTACGCTGACGCGACAGTCCGATGTTGTTCCTCGCTCCTGCGGCAGCACACATCGCTGTGTGTGAAGTCGCAGGAGCGAGGAACGTCTCCTACCGGCCTCACTGCGGCTTCCGTAGGATATGCGGAAGGAAGGAGGTGGGCAGGATGTTTACATCCTGCTCATCTCCGCCCCTCCGCTCTGATTGGCCGCCTGCCGTGTGACGTCGCAGTGACGCCGCATGACCCGCCCCCTTAACAAGGAGGCGGGTCGCCGGCCACAGGGACGTCGCACGGCAGGTGAGTGTGTGTGTGAAGCTGGCGTAGCGATAACTTTCGCTACGCCAGCTATCACCACATATCGCTGCTGGGGCGGGCACTATCGCACTCGGCATCGCAGCATCGGCCTGCGATGTCGTAGTGTGCAAAGCCCGCCTAAGAGTGAAGCCCCACAGGTGTTGTGTCGGGGCAATACCTTCAGGGACTCCACGTGGAGGAAGAGTCTGGTCACACTTAGGTTGCTTGTTTATTATGTATTTTCGTGATGCCACTCTCGGTATTGCGGTCATTGGGGACCGCCACTGCAGTGTAAGGGGACACCTGGGGCTGATGTTGGGTGCAGTTAGTTTTAGTGGCCTCCCGAGAGTGAGTCAAGCCCCAGGGCCCTGTGTAAGTGTGTTGAGCCGCAGGTCACAGAATGACTCAGGCACAGTCCAAACGAGCATGCGTTGTAGCCCAAAATGAAGACTTTGCCTCAGGAATGACACAGTCAGGCTGAGCATACTCAGTAGGCGAAACACTGGAGTTAGGCTGCGGCTGGGGTAAATCGACACACGCATGCGCACTGGCCGCCTCTCCACACTTTCACGTGGTGGAGAAAGCAGCCAGCTGGACAACTAGAGACACAGCCTTAAATGGCAACTGATGCCTCGGCGCAACTGGAACCGCAGCAGGTTGCTTGCGTTTACGGAGGCACCAATTCTTAACAACAAATAACAGCTAAAATAACAGGTGTACTTCTTCCCGTAGATAATCTGATATGATCATTTTTTCACGGACACGACCATCGGTAACAAAAGTAGAGGATTCACCAAAACAGCAGCTGCTTCAATGGATGTCAAGTGCGCAATAAAGTGGGCTTTCCTCCACCTCAAGTTCAATATCACAAATACTACATTCCACAGTGGTGTAAACCCAATCACACTTGCTTCATAACTGCTCTCAAGTTTCCACCAGCACTGCTGAATAAGGGGTAACAGAGATGGTTGAGTCTGCAGAGCCGTTCAGTCACACTGTAGCCTGGGAATCAGAGGTCTGCTCAAAAGCTCCAGTGAGTACAGACAAAGAAGTTCTTATTATTAGTATTATTATTATCAATATTTATTTATAGAGCCCCATTGATTCCATGGTGCTGTATATGACAAGGGGGTTACATACAGAATACATATACAAGTAACAATAGACAGACTGGTAAAGAGGGCAGTAAAGTATTGTAAAGTATTTTGTGGAGTAGACAGTAGGTGGGGTGTAGGTTGGGCAGAAGCTCCGCACCGTGGTGGTGTCATTTAATGGTTATAGTAATTTATGAACAGATGAGTTTTCAGGTTCCGTTTGAAGCTTGCGGGTGTAGCAGATAATTTGACGTGTTGAGGCAGCGAGTTACAGGAGACAAGGGAAATGATCTGCACAGATGGCAAGAAGGTTTGTGAGTTAGATCCAGGCCCCGATGAAGAAGGTGCTGATCATAATGTACACCCTCATTTCCAAACCGTACATCATCCTGGTGGAGACAATGGATAAGATGATGAGGAGACTCAGATACCTGATTGTAACGTCAACTTTGCTTTTCGGTCAGGGCAGGAAGAGGTTGTCATGGAGGACTCAGGACGAGGGGAATGAAAACACACAGGGTGATGATGAGGTTGGAGACACCACTTACTGTCAAACCAAAGTGAACCAATCGATGACGTCAGCAGTGGAGGTGGAGGAGGATGCTACTGACGATGAGTTTACGTTGTGTCTTCATGGACAAAAACAAAGTACTGGAAGCAAGTCAACAACTGAATCCTCGGCCACAACTCTGCCTATGAGCATAAGTCATGTTGGCTATGCAGTTCGCATGGGCTGTAAGCCTTGCCTAGCCTGGGAACTTTTTGGACATAGAAAAGGATCACCCAAGTCATGTAATCTGTAACAATCTCTAAGTAGAAGGCAAAAAATTTCAACTTTGAGTACTACCACCATGAAGTGTCACATGGATATGAATTGATAGCGTGAGGATGTATTGCTCAGCTTTAGCCACTGTCAATGCAACATGCTTATTTGCCGTTCATTGCATGCATGCATTGTTGCAGACTACACACAAGGAACTGCAGTTTTTCTGGAGCTACTTTTGTCTGTTTGTTCACTATAGCAATAGCAAAACGATCTTTGGGTGTGGACTTGCTGTCTATGAACAGAATGAAAAGATAAAGGTGTGTGTTACAGCAAGGAGCAACCGCGGAAACACTTCGTTCAATTGTGAGGGGAGTCATTTTGGAGTTTGGTGAGGAGGACCGTAACGCCAGTGAGCAGCATCCTGTGCCACAGACCAACATTCTTCCGGTGCTGTCTATACTGTTTACCATGATAGGAGCGTAAAGTCTGTATTTATGGCAAATGGACATCACAGTACCCGGGTACAGTAGGCTGTGCCCAGACAGTAATGCGTGCATGCAACACTTTGTTTTATTATGAAAACACATATCTGTTCTGGGTAGGACGACTATATAGACAATCAGAATTGCTGCCTCTGCACTGTCAAATTGTCACGTACAGTTTAAATCATAGAGGGACAGCGACACATGTTTGCATTGACTGTTGCTTTTCAAGATTTCCATGACTGTGTTGCTGAACTGTGTGGTTTGAATTCACACTGTTATCTGCTTTATCTGTGAGGCTTCAGCTAACAAGGGTATTCAGGGTTTGTGATATGTTTTGTCTATGTTTAGGTAGATAACTGGGAAGCTCTTGTGATGCGCCACTAGTAAGTTGTGTTCGCACACACACACACACACACAATTACTGCTGCTACGCAGAGGGCTTAGCAAGTAGTAGGCAACTGAATAGATTGTTCTAGTATTTCAATTTTATGCATGGTTCTTATTGTTTGTTTTGGGAAAGTGAAACAATCATTTATGAACCCAACTGCATACAGTGCTTTTCATGTTGCGTGGTTTTGCTGCATACTGGGGAGCCCACCAAATACAAGAGTTAAAATGAAGCAATGGGAATTTCACTGTGCTACAATGCGGCCTAGCGGGGCTGTGCAACCACCGCCTGCCCCATCAAGTCCATCTGCGTGCTCTTCATCCTCTGTGACTGTGGGGACAGCAGTCACACATGCTTTTTCACACTGAACTTCCACCCCGTTACCCATAAGCGGGAGTGTGATTGGCAGGTCGTCACTTGTTTTGTAAGTACAAACAGATGGTATTGTTGAGCTGTCAGACATCGAGAGAACAACCATTGGATGAAGGAAACATTATATCCACGCCTGCACCTTCGTCAAAGATTGGCTGGACTACCTGCAGTTAATTTTTGCGTTCCACAAATGGAAAGGAGTGTAAAATGCACATGTGTTGCACCTTGCTTGGCAGCAAAGGAACAATAACTTAGTATTCCAAACAATTTTAGGATGGCAGAAAAAGAGTCAGTTCTTTGGGCAAATTAAATAGCATGGCAAAAGTTGGCAGGTGGATACAGTGGCCGTGTTCTGTGGGTACCAGGACAGTAAAGGAAGCCTCACTTTCTATCCCTCCTAATGATGAAATGCAGCAAGGAATTCCATGAGTTTGCTATAAAAATAGCGTAGCAAAAATGAGCAGGAGGATGTAATGCAGAGGTGCTGGAAATTGCTTGCCACCAGTGGGGCAGAAATGGAGTACAACAGCCACTTTTTGTATGCCACTAACTTGCAGCATTTTTTGCTATTATTATAGTTAATTAAAAATGAGCAGGAGGGTGTAATGCAGAGGTGCTGGAAATTGCTTGCCACCAGTGGGGCAGACATGGAGTACAACAGCCACTTTTTGTATGCCACTAACTTGCAGCATTTTTTGCTATTATTATAGCTAATTGAATATGAGCAGGAGGGTGTAATGCAGAGGTGCTGGAAATTGCTTGCCACCAGTGGGGCAGAAATGGAGTACAACAGCCACTTTTTGTATGCCACTAGGTTTCCTCAGTGTTTGCTATTCTAATGACTTAGTAACAATGAGCTTGAGGGTGCAATGCAGAGGTGCTGTAAATTGCTTGGCACCAGTGGGACACTTATGAAGACCAACAGCCACTTTTTGGATACCACTAACTGGCAGCACTCTTTTCAATTAAAATGGCTTTGCAAAAATGTGCAGGAGGGGAGAATGCAGAGGTGGTGGGACTTTGCTTGGCACAAGTGCCACAATAATGTAGGACAGCAGCCACTCTTTGGATGGCACTAACTGGCAGCACTCTGCAATTAAAATGGCTTTGCTAAAAAGGATAGGAGGGTACAGTGGCTGGATTGTGGGTCAGTGTAGAGGAAAGGAATGCTTACTTTCTATCCCTCCTAATGGTGAAATGCAGCAAGGAAGTCCCTGAGCTTAGCTACACAGATGCTGTTATCTGTAGCTGTTAAAATCTGTTTCCACGGACCTGACTGTCACCTATGGCTCTGAGCCTGCTGTAATTAGCCCTTAAAAGGGCTGAAAGAAACTTCTATCCCTATTCTGTATAGCGCTGTGTGTAGAGCGTACACAGCATGATCGGCGGCAGGAGCTGCGCCAGCGGTGACTGACACCCAGACGCAGAAGGCAGATAATAGCGTCCAGACGGGCAGATACCCGTTTTTATAATGCAGGGACATGTGACATGGACATCCTATGACACATGCCCTTGCTTGTCTGGCAAAAAGTCCACTTAGCTGTGTGTGTGTCTGGGATTGGCTGACATGCTGGCCCGCCCCACTACACGCGCGCTTAGGGAAGGAAGAAATGAAGAAAAAAAATGGCGATCGCCATTATCCCAGCAGCAGTGATCTGAATGCGCAGTCCCCGCACACTATACGCTGAGATTTCATAATAGTGTGAGTCACAGAGTGACTTACACTATTACAGCGGAAAGCCAGCTAGTAATTAGCTTGGCTTTTGGCTGATAGAACCGTTCTCGAACTTAACTCGAGCGAACAAACTTTTAGCAATAAGCTCGAGTTCTAGTTCTATCTAGAACACCCCCAAAATCACTCGAACCGCGAACTGGAGAACCACGAACCGCGCTCAATTCTACTCTGGAGTGATTCTGAGAATGTTTTCAAATGACACATTGTTTTTCATGTTAATTGTTAAATGTTGGTTGATATAACTTGTGTTTATTCATGAAATTATTGAAATTTTGACAAACAAATGAAAATTACACCATTTTTGAACTTTGAAATGTTATGTCCTTAAAAGAGATGAGCGAACCAGCCGCGGTTCGGCTCGAGATCGGTTCATCGAACGGAGGTCTCGTTCGAGTTCAGTTCGGCGAACGTTCGACGAACCGAACTCGAACCGCATAGGAAACAATGGCAGGCAATCACAAACACATAAAAACACCTAGAAAACACCCTCAAAGGTGTCCAAAAGGTGACAAACAACTCACAACACAACACAACACAAACACATGGGAAAGTGACAAGGACATATACACATTCGAAAACAAAAGAGCTGGACAAGGAAAAAGAGGAGGAGACACAGATATAGGCATGGCACGCCCTTCTAAAATCATGTAAAATACCACAAGGTGACTCCAAGTGGAGTTCTCCCTTTTTTCCAAAAATTGGGCCACACACACACACCCACCCCTTCAGTGGCAGCACTTGTGCCCTAGTTGTACACTTCACAGCTAGATTTGCATCAAGCACATTAAAAAATACGCCATCCTTTTCCGTCCTCAGGATTGCACCGGGGAAGGTAGCTAAGTCTTTCCTGATCCCAGCTCTGTTCATCTTGGACCATTTTTAAAAACAATGTAAGCAAGGGTTACTCCAAGCGGAGTCTCCTTTTTTTTCCAAAAATTGGGCCCCACACACACCCACCCATTCAGTGGCAGCACTTGTGCCCCAGTTGTACACTTCACAGCTAGATTTGCATCAAGCACATTCAAAAATACGCCATACTTAACCATTCCCAGGATGACCCTGGGGTAGGTAGATAACGTCTTTGCTGAACCATGACTTGTTCATCTTGGCTCCTTTTAAAAAACACAGCAAGCAAGGGTTGCTCCAAGCGGAGTCTCCCTTTTTTTCCAAAAATTGGGCCCCACACACACCCACCCATTCAGTGGCAGCACTTGTGCCCCAGTTGTACACTTCACAGCTAGATTTGCATCAAGCACATTCAAAAATACGCCATACTTAACCGTCCCCAGGAGGACACCGGGGTAGGTAGCTAAGTCTTTCCTGATCCCAGCTCTGTTCATCTTGGCTCCTTTTAAAAAACACAGCAAGCAAGGGTTACTCCAAGCGGAGTCTCCTTTTTTTTCCAAAAATTGGGCCCCACACACACCCACCCCTTCAGTGGCAGCACTTGTGCCCCAGTTGTACACTTCACATCTAGATTTGCATCAAGCACATTCAAAAATACGACATCCTTTTCCATCCTCAGGATTGCACCGGGGTAGGTAGCAAAGTCTTTGCTGAACCATGACTTTTTCATCTTGGCTCTTTTTAAAAAACACAGCAAGCAAGGGTTAATCCAAGGGGAGTCTCCTTTTTTTTTACAAAAATTGGGCCCCACACACACCCACCCATTCAGTGGCAGCACTTGTGCCCCAGTTGTACACTTCACAGCTAGATTTGCATCAAGCACATTCAAAAATACGCCATACTTAACCATTCCCAGGATGACCTGCGGTAGGTAGATAAAGTCTTTGCTGAACCATGACTTGTTCATCTTGGCTCCTTTTAAAAAACACAGCAAGCAAGGGTTACTCCAAGCGGAGTCTCCTTTTTTTCCAAAAATTGGTCCCCACACACACCAACCCATTCAGTGGCAGCACTTGTGCCCCAGTTGTACACTTCACAGCTAGATTTGCATCAAGCACATTCAAAAATACGCCATACTTAACCGTCCCTAGGAGGACACCGGGGTAGGTAGCTAAGTCTTTCCTGATCCCAGCTCTGTTCATCTTGGCTCTTTTTAAAAAAACACAGCAAGAAAGGGTTACTCCAAGCGGAGTCTCCTTTTTTTCCAAAAATTGGGCCCCACACACACCCACCCAATCAGTGGCAGCACTTGTTCCCCAGTTGTACACTTCACACCTAGATTTGCATCAAGCACATTCAAAAAAACGCCATGCTTAACCGTCCCCAGGATGACCCTGGGTTAGGTAGATAAAGTCTTTACTAAACCATGACTTGTTCATCTTGGCTCCTTTTAAAAAACACAGCAAGCAAGGGTTACTCCAAGCGGAGTCTCCTTTTTTTCCAAAAATTGGTCCCCACACACACCCACCTATTCAGTGGCAGCACTTGTGCCCCAGTTGTACACTTCACAGCTAGATTTGCATCAAGCTTATTCAAAAATACGCCATACTTAACCGTCCTCAGGAGGACACCGGGGTAGGTAGCTAAGTCTTTCCTGATCCCAGCTCTGTTCATCTTGGCTCTTTTTAAAAAAACACAGCAAGCAAGGGTTACTCCAAGCGGAGTCTCCTTTTTTTCCAAAAATTGGGCGCCACACACACCCACCCATTCAGTGGCAGTACTTGTGCCCCAGTTGTAAACTTCACAGCTAGATTTGCATCAAGCACATTCAAAAATACGCCATCCTTTTCCGTCCTCAGGATTGCACCGGGGTAAGTAGCAAAGTCGTTGCTGAACTATGACTTGTTCATCTTGGCTCCTTTTAAAAAACACAGCAAGCAAGGGTTACTCCAAGCGGAGTCTCCTTTTTTTCACAAAATTGGGCCCCACACACACCCACCCATTCAGTGGCAGCACTTGTGCCCCAGTTGTACACTTCACAGCTAGATTTGCATCAACCACATTCAAAAATACGCCATACTTAACCGTTCCCAGGATGACCCTGGGGTAGGTAGATAAAGTCTTTGCTGAACCATGACTTGTTCATCTTGGCTCCTTTTAAAAAACACAGCAAGCAAGGGTTACTCCAAGCGGAGTCTCCCTTTTTTTCCAAAAATTGGGCCCCACACTTACCCACCCATTCAGTGGCAGCACTTGTGCCCCAGTTGTACACTTCACAGTTAGATTTGCATCAAGCACATTAAAAAATACGCCATACTTAACCCTCCCAGGAGGAAACCGGGGTAGGTAGCTAAGTCTTTCCTAATCCCAGCTCTGTTCATCTTGGCTCCTTTTAAAAAACACAGCAAGCAAGGGTTACTCCAAGCGGAGTCTCCTTTTTTTCGAAAAATTGGGCCCCACACACACTCACCCGTTCAGTGGCAGCATTTGTGCCCCAGTTGTACACTTCACAGCTAGATTTGCATCAAGCACATTCAAAAATACACCATACTTAACCGTCCCCAGGATGACACCGGGGTAGGTAGCAAAGTCTTTCCTGATCCCAGCTCTGTTCATCTTGGATCATTTTTAAAAACACAGCAAGCAAGGGTTACTCCAAGCGGAGTCTCCCTTTTTTTCCAAAAATTGGGCCACACAGACACCCCATCAGTGGCAGCACTTGTGCACTAGTTGCAAACAGGATGTTTTTATTTGCATCAAGCACATTCCAAATCCACATGCATTTACTCTCCCCAGGATGACACAGGGGTAGTACATTCCTTGTGGATCCATGATTTGTTTATTTTGATGAACATCAGTCTGTCCACATTGTCACTGGACAGACGCGTGCGCTTATCTGTCAGCACACACCCAGCAGCACTGAAGACACGTTCAGAAACAACGCTGGCAGCTGGACACGCCAAAATCTTCAAGGCGTAAGTTGAGAGCTCTGGCTATTTTTCAAGATTTGAAGCCCAAAATGAGCAAGGCTCCATTTGCAAAGTCATGGCATCGATGTTCATTTGTAGATACTCCTGTATCATCCTCTCCAGCCGTTGACTATGTGTCAGACTTGTTGTCTCTGGTGGCCTTGCAAAGGACGGTCTAAAAAAATTATGAAAAGATTCAATAAAATTGCTGTTATTAGCACCAGATACGGTGCTACTGGTACGGGTATACTGTTGAAGATGACGAGACCGTGCCATGTTTGTCAAGTTACAACTGGGAGATTCACTCCCTGCACCTGCACGGTTGATTGTTTTAAAAGCCGAGCTAAGATCGAGTAACAGCTTCTGCTGATACTCCTGCATACGTCCGTCCCTTTCTATGGCTGGAATTATGTCACAAAATTTGGCCTTGTACCGGGGATCTAATAGTGTGGCAAGCCAGTAGTCATCATCACTTCTAATGTTGACAATACGAGGGTCATGTTGGAGGTAGTGCAGCAAGAAGGCGCTCATGTGTCTTGCGCAGCCATGCGGACCAAGTCCACGCTGTGTTTGTGGCATAGAGGTGCTAACCGTTCTTTCTTTTTCTGACATCTCCCCCTAACCTCTTTCAACTGAAATTTGACCAAGGTCTCCCTCATCCGCTGAGTCTTCCATGTCCATGGACAGTTCATCCTCCATTTCTTCATGTTCTCCTGCACCTTCCTCAACATTTCGCCTGCTACCATGCGCCCTTATTGATCCCTGTCCCCCATGGTCCCATGCCTGCCGCGTTGGTGATGATGAACGTCTGGACCTTGGTGATGTTGTTGTGTCTTGTGCATATGAATCCTCCAGTAGTTCCTCCCCTTCCTGTTGTCCCACCCCCTGACTGCGAATAGTGTTTAGCGTTTGCTCCAGCATGTAAATGACTGGAATTGTCATACTGATAATGGCATTGTCAGCGCTAAACATATTCGTCGCCATGTCGAAACTGTGCAGAAGGGTGCATAGGTCCTTGATCTGAGACCACTCCATCAGGGTGATCTGCCCCACCTCTGCATCTCGTTGGTCCAGGCTATACGTCATGACATATTGCACCAGGGCTCGGCGGTGCTGCCACAGTCGCTGTAACATGTTGAGAGTTGAATTCCAGCGTGTCGCCACATCGCATTTCAGGCGATGAACCGGCAGGCCGAAAGACTTCTGGAGCGATGCAAGTGGCTCAGCTACGGCGGTATAACGGCGGAAGTGAGCAGACAGTTTTCGTGCCCTGGTCAGAAGGCCATCTAGGCCGGGATAGTGTGTTAAAAATTGCTGGACAACAAGGTTCAACACGTGAGCCATACAAGGCACGTGTGTTACCTTGCCCAGGCAAAGGGCCACACCCAGGTTTGCAGCATTGTCGCACACGGCCTTACCAGGCTGCAGGTTGAGTGGAGACAACCATTTATTAAACTCAGTCTCCAGAGCTGCCCACAACTCCACCACTGTGTGACTCCTATTTCCAAGACATGTCAAGCTAAAGACCGCCTGATGCCGTTGCGCTCTGCTGCCAGCATAGTAATGAGGGGTGCGTGATTCCTTCTGCGCAGTGAGAACGCTGGTGGCCTGACCAGGCAGGCTTGGGGCGGAGGTGGAGGACCCAGATGAGGTGGAAGAGGCAGAAGCAGTGGCGGAACTTGGACAGACATAGGATTGACACACAAGTCGTGGGGACGGCAAGACTTGTGCAGCAGACCCTTCACCATCTATCACCATAGTTACCCAGTGCCCAGTCAGCGACATGTAACGTCCCTGTCCATGCTTACTGGTCCAAGTATCGGTGGTGAAATGCACCCGTTCACTCACAGAGTTTCTCAAGGAAGCGGTGATGTTGTGTGCGACATGCTGGTGTAGCGCAGGCACACCTTTCTTAGAGAAGTAGTGGCGATTGGGCATCTGGTACTGGGGCACAGTGACAGACATAAGGTCTCTAAAATACTGTGTGTCCACCAGGCAGAAAGGCAGCATTTCGGTAGCCAAGAGCTTACAGAGGGATAAAGTCAACCTCTTAGCTTTGTCATGGGGTGCAGGAAATGGCCTTTTATTTGTCCACATCTGAGGGACAGAGATCTGGCTGCTGTGTGTAGACGGTGTTGAGTAGGGTGTCCCTGGAAAAATGCAGCTTTGTGAGGAAAGTGCAGGCGTAGACATGATGTTGCCTTCATCCAACGTTGGTGCTATCGATGTCTGAGAGAGCTGTACACACGTACTTGTTTCCCCTTCCAAACCAACTGATGACCCACCAAGCAAACTGCCTGTTGCGGTTACAGTGGTGGAAGTTGTGCGTGGAAAACCAGGTGTGAAAGCTGTCCCCACAGTCCTAGAAGATGAAGAGCGTGCGGATGCACTGGAAGGGGCAGGCGGTGGATGGTTCGCTCCACTAGACCGCATTGCAGCACGGTGAGCTTCCCACTGGGACATATGATATTTATTCATGTGACGATTCATGGAAGAAGTTGTCAAACTGCTGAGGTTTTGCCCTCTACTAACAGAATCACGACAAATTTTACAGATCACATAATTTGGGTGATCTTTTGCTATGTCAAAAAAGGACCAGGCTAGGCAAGGCTTAGAGGGCATGCGACCTGCTGAGCCCCCCCCCGACTAGTGCTCAGAAGCAGAGTGGTGGCTGAGGATGCAGTTGTAGACGTGCTATCAGTGCTCCGACTCTGTCCAGGAAGGCGCAAGGTAACTTCGTCGTCGGTTGCATCCTCCTCCACCGCCTCTGTTGACCTCCTCGAGTGCCTGACTGTGGGTTGACAGTAGGTGGGATCTAGAACTTCCTCATCAATTGTTGTGTTTGCACTCCCCTCACCCTCAGACCGAGCCTCTTCTTGACCTGACCGAATATTTAAATTATCATCCCAATCTGGTATCTGCGTCTCATCGTGATCAGTATGTTCCTCATTGTCTATAACAACAGGTGTTACAGTTTGTGAAAAAGGGTCAATATTATGCTCAGAAACTTGGTCCTCACGGCCTGAATGCAAGTGTGATTGGGGTGACAACTCAGAGGACTGGTGTTTTTTGGATGCGGTAGTTGAGGTGGCGGAGAGGGCACTTGTTGGACCACTTGAGATCCATTCAAGCATTTTCCTTTTGTGGCCATCATCTACCTTTGTTCCAGTTGTTCGTGTCCGTAAAAAAGGGAGCACATCGGATTGTCCACGGTAAGTAGTAGACATCTTACTTTTGCTGGGAGATGGTCTATCTTCAGCAGATGTTAATGGAGCTTTGCCACCTTCCCCATGGACAAACCCTATTTTTCCTTTTCCAACACGCCTCTTCCCTTTCCACCAGCATCTGTCATTTTGCCACTCATTTTGATTGCAACAAGATTGTGCACTTAAAATGTGGTAGTAAAAATTGAGAGGTGGTGTAGATTTCAGCGGTGGTCTAGCTTTATTAACAGCAGAATAATAAAGAATAAATATCCCTGACAATGCAACTATGGCCCTTAAACTGGCAGCATAGTTTGTTAGTATAATGGCTTAGTAACAATGAGTTTGAGTGTGCAATTCAGGCAGACGTGCTGCAAATATCTTTGCACTAGTGGGACAATACAGAAGTCCAACAGCCACTTTTAGGATGCCACTAAGTTTCCTCAGTGTTTGCTAGTATAATGGCTTAGTAACAAATGAGTTTGAGTGCGCAATGAAGGCATACGTGCTGCAAATATCTTTGCACTAGTGGGACAATACAGAAGTCCAACAGCCACTTTTAGGATGCCACTAAGTTTCCTCAGTGTTTGCTAGTATAATGGCTTAGTAACAATGAGTTTGAGTGTACAATGCAGGCAGACGTGCTGCAAATATCTTTGCACTAGTGGGACAATACCGAAGTCCAACAGCCACGTTTAGGATGCCACTAAGTTCACTCAGTGTTTGCTAGTATAATGGCTTAGTAACAAATGAGTTTGAGTGTGCAATGCAGGCAGACGTGCTGCAAATATCTTTGCACTAGTGGGACAATACAGAAGTCCAACAGCCACGTTTAGGATGCCACTAAGTTCACTCAGTGTTTTCTAGTATAATGGCTTAGTAACAAATGAGTTTGAGTGTGCAATGCAGAGGTGCTGCAAATATCTTTGCACTAGTGGGACAATACAGAAGTCCAACAGCCACTTTTAGGATGCCACTAAGTTTCCTCAGTGTTTGCTAGTATAATGACTTATTAACAAATGAGCTTGAGTGTGCAATGCAGGCAGACGTGCTGCAAATATCTTTGCACTAGTGGGACAATACAGAAGTCCAACAGCCACGTTTAGGATGCCACTAAATTTCCTCAGTGTTTGCTAGTATAATGGCTTAGTAAGAATGAGTTTGAGTGTGCAAAGGGCAGGAGGGTACAGTGGCAGGGTTGTGGTTCTGGGTAGAGGAAAGGAAGCCTCCCTTTCTATCCCTCCTAATGGGGAAATATAGCGAGGAAATCCCTGACTTTAGCTACACAGACGCTGTCATCTTGTGTAGCTGTTAAAATCTGTTTTCACGGCCCTGACTGTCACCTATGGCTCTGACCCTGCCGGTATTAGCCCTTACAAGGGCTGAAAGAAACTTCTATCCCTATTCTGTATAGTGCTGTGTATAGAGCGTATACAGCAGTATCGGAGACAGGAGCTACGCCAGCGGTGACTGACACCAAGACGCAGAAGGCAGAGAATGGCGTGCTGGAGGGAAATGTCCGTTTTTATAATGCAGGGACATGTGACATGGACATCCTATCACACATGCCGTTGCTTCTCTGACTAAAAGTCCACTTAGCTGTGTGTGTGTCTGGGATTGGCTGACATGCTGGCCCGCCCCACTACACACGCGCTTAGGGAAGGAAGACAAGGAAAAAAAAAAATGGCGATCGCCATTATCCAAACAGCAGTGATCTGAATGCGCTGTTTCCGCACACTATTCACTGAAATTTCATAATAGTGTGAGTCACAGAGTGACTTACACTATCACAGCGGAAAGCCAGCTAGTAATTAGCTTGTCTTTTTGCTGCTAGAACCGTTCTCGAACGTATCTAGAACTATCGAGCTTTAGCAAAAAGCTCAAGTTCTAGTTCGGTCTAGAACAGCCCCCAAAATTACTCGAGCCGCGAACTGGAGAACCTCGAACCGCGCTCAACTCTAGTCCTTAAACCAGATAGTTACAGTGCCTACAAGTAGTATTCAACCCCCTGCAGATTTAGCAGGTTTACACATTCGGAATTAACTTGGCATTGTGACATTTGGACTGTAGATCAGCCTGAAAGTGTGAAATGCACTGCAGCAACAAAGAATGTTATTTCTTTTTTGATTTTTTTTTTAAATTGTGAAAAGTTTGTTCAGAGGGTCATTTATTATTCAACCCCTCAATCCACCAGAATTCTGGTTGGTTCCCCTAAAGTATTAAGAAGTATTTCAGGCACAAAGAACAATGAGCTTCACATGTTTGGATTAATTATCTCTTTTTCCACCTTTTCTGACTAATTAAGACCCTCCCCAAACTTGTGAACAGCACTCATACTTGGTCAACATGGGAAAGACAAGGGAGCATTCCAAGGCCATCAGAGACAAGATCGTGGAGGCTCACAAGGCTGGCAAGGGGTACAAAACCCTTTCCAAGGAGTTGGGCCTACCTGTCTCCACTGTTGGGAGCATCATCCGGAAGTGGAAGGCTTATGGAACTACTGTTAGCCTTCCACGGCCTGGACAGCCTTTGAAAGTTTCCACCCGTGCCGAGGCCAGGCTTGTCCGAAGAGTCAAGGCTAACCCAAGGACAACAAGGAAGGAGCTCTGGGAAGATCTCATGGCAGTGGGGACATTGGTTTCAGTCAATACCATAAGTAACGTACTCCACCGCAATGGTCTCCGGTCCAGACGAGCCCATAAGGTACCTTTACTTTCAAAGCGTCATGTCAAGGCTCATCTACAGTTTGCTCATGATCACTTGGAGGACTCTGAGACAGACTGGTTCAAGGTTCTCTGGTCTGATGAGACCAAGATCGAGATCTTTGGTGCCAACCACACACGTGACGTTTGGAGACTGGATGGCACTGCATACAACCCCAAGAATACCATCCCTACAGTCAAGCATGGTGGTGGCAGCATCATGCTGTGGGGCTGTTTCTCAGCCAAGGGGCCTGGCCATCTGGTCCGCATCCATGGGAAGATGGATAGCACGTCCTACCTGGAGATTTTGGCCAAGAACCTCCGCTCCTCCATCAAGGATCTTAAGATGGGTCGTCATTTCATCTTCCAACAAGACAACGACCCAAAGCACACAGCCAAGAAAACCAAGGCCTGGTTCAAGAGGGAAAAAATCAAGGTGTTGCAGTGGCCTAGTCAGTCTCCTGACATTAACCCAATTGAAAACTTGTGGAAGGAGCTCAAGATTAAAGTCCACATGAGACACCCAAAGAACCTAGATAACTTGGAGAAGATCTGCATGGAGGAGTGGGCCAAGATAACTCCAGAGACCTGTGCCGGCCTGATCAGGTCTTATAAAAGACGATTATTAGCTGTAATTGCAAACAAGGGTTATTCCACAAAATATTAAACCTAGGGGTTGAATAATAATTGACCCACACTTTTATGTTGAAAATTTATTAAAATTTAACTGAGCAACATAACTTGTTGGTTTGTAAGATTTATGCATCTGTTAATAAATCCTGCTCTTGTTTGAAGTTTGCAGGCTCTAACTTATTTGCATCTTATCAAACCTGATAAATCTGCAGGGGGTTGAATACTACTTGTAGGCACTGTATATAGGAGGTGAAGGATTGATCGGTGTCAAGCATAACCCACAGACAGCGAACCTGCTGCCTAGCAGTTATTATCATGGTACCACACACAGAGAGAAGATGTCAGGTTTAGGGAGGTTAGAAGACAGAGGGAATAGAAGTAGTTCAGCTTTAGAAAGATTAAGTTTCAAATTGAGAGCAGACATGATGTTGGAAATTGCCTAACCCTACCTACCGCTTCCAAACACAGGCTTATGCCGCAATAAGGCTCTAACATGGAGGTGTGCTCTGTCTGAGCAAATGTGAAACTGCGCACTTCCATGTTGTCTCCAGCCCCTTATATAACCTGGGTCCGCCCCAAACCCAGGGTTTACCACAAGGGCACCTCCAGGGTCCAATAGCAGAGTGCCATGACATCAGCGACGTCACCAGCGGCCTATCCGGAACCGCCACTTCATTGATGACCTCATGGCAGTCACGCCCCAAACACTTCACCAGTCATCATCTGACGACCAAATGGTAAGGTGATGTGTCATAGGGGCGGGCCTCTGCGAGCCAGTCCGGAGTCGCCACATCATCAGGACACCTGATGTGTGTCGGCCTATCAGAGCTTGCCACCTCCCGGACATGCCCAGTGAGGTCCTTACCGGACCTAGCCTCTGATGCACTAAGTGCCTGAGTATGCTCAGTAGGCACGACACAGGACTTAGACACGGCACGATGTCCAAGTACCTGTGCAAAGAGGCTTTTTGCACTAAGTGTAGGAGCATGCTCAGTAGCCTGAACCGAGGACTTAGCCTCAGAAATGGCACTATCAGGCTGAGCATGCTCACTAGGCAAAACACTGGACTTAGGCTCTGGCTAGGGTAAATCGGGGCGTGCATGCGCACTAGCCGCCTCTCCACACTTAGACGTGGAGGAAGAAGCAGCCAGCTGGACGACCCGAGACACGGCCAAAAACGGCAGCCAGCACCTGGGTGCAACAGGAACCACAGCAGGCTGCTTGCGGCTATGGCGGCGCCGATTCGTAACAATAATTTTTGTACATGTTGTCCTACTCCAAGCTGTATAGGTTTGAGAGCCAACTACCAATTAAGTAAATCAGGTGATGTGCATCTCTGTAATGAAGAGAGATGTGCTGTAATGACATCAACACCCTATATAAGGCGTGCTTAATTATTAGGCAACTTCCTTTCCTTTGGCAAAATGGGTCAGAAGAGGGATTTGACGGGCTCTGAAAAGTCCAAAATTGTGAAATGTCTTTCAGAGGGATGCAGCAGTCTTGAAATTGCCGAACTTTTGAAGTGTGATCACCGAACAATCAACCGTTTCATGGCAAATAGCCAACAGGGTTGCAAGAAGCATGTTGGGAAAAAAGGCGCAAAACAACTGCCCATGAATTGAGGAAAATCAAGCGTGAAGCTGCCAAGATGCTATTTGCCATCAGTTTGGCCATATTTCAGAGCTGCAACATTACTGGACTATCAAAAAGCACAAGGTGTGCCATACTCAGGGACATGGCCAAGGTAAGGAAGGCAGAAAAACGACCACCTTTGAACCAGAAACATAACATAAAACGTCAAGACTGGGACAAGAAATATCTTAAGACTGATTTTTCAAAGGATATATGGACTGATGAAATGAGAGTGACTCTTGATGTGCCAGATGGATGGGCCAGAGGCTGGATCAGTAAAGGGCAGAGAGCTCCACTCCAACTAAGACGCCAGGAAGGTGGAGGTGGGGTACTGGTATGGGCTGGTATAATCAAAGATGAACTTGTGGAACCTTTTTGGGTTGAGGATGGAGTGAAACTCAACTCCCAGACCTACTGCCAGTTTCTGGAAGACAACTTCTTCAAGCAGTGGTACAGAAAGAAGTCGGTATCATTCAAGAAAAACATGATTTTCATGCAGGACAATGCTCCATCACATGCATCCAACTACTCCACAGCGTGGCTGGCCAGTAAAAGTCTAAAAGATGAAAAAATAATGACATGGCCCCCTTGTTCACCTGATATGAACCCCATAGAGAACCTGTGCTCCCTCATAAAATGTAAGACCTACAGGGAGGGAAAACAATACACCTCTTGGAACAGTGTCTGGGAGGCTGTGGTGACTGCTGCACCAATGTTGATCGTAAACAGATCAAGCAACTGACAATCTATGGATGGTAGGCTGTTGAGTGTCATTATAAAGAGAGGTGGCTATATTGGTCACTCATTTTTTTGGGTTTTGTTTTTGCATGTCAGAAATGTTTATTTCTAAATTTTGTGCAGTTATATTTGTTTACCTGGTGAAAATAAACAAGTGAGATGGGAATATATTTGGTTTTTATTAAGCGCAAAAGCAAGGAAAACGAATTCCTGGGCAATACTAAACACAAGATTAGAGTACAAGGCAAATTGTGTGTATATAGTTAAAATATAACTTTTAATACTATAAGAATAAAACCTGGAAAAGGGTACCTAAATAAAACAAAAAATACCACCGGATTAACCTTGTGGACACAAAAATCGCCTAAACAATTTGGACTTTGCAGACACACGCGGTGGCTGAACCCTATAAAGAGGGTATTCAGACAGAACAATCACTAACCTAAGTACATAAGGACCATCAAATGTATGGTCCACACACATAGAACAAGGACAGTGGTCCTGAGCTATGCCACATGTATGCAAAAACAGGGTAGGAAATAACCTCAATTATTTAAAATGACCTAAAACAGAAATCATATCGTCATTTGTACATACCTGACATACAAGCAAAAACATGTGTACTGGTTAGCAAAATACAAGGAAGTATCCCACCCAATCAGATGATCCACTGTCTGTCACAGCCTACCTGTCTCAAAAGCGGAGCGGAGGGGGGGGGCACTGTATATATATGGCAGCTAACTTGCCCTTCATCCCCAAATGCTCCCGCCCTAACAAGGATGGTCCACAGCTATCACCTAGCAGCCGTCCTAACAGTCCCCATATGCTTCCCAAAAAGGATTGTCCTTTATTGTTCGGTGATCACGCTTCAAAAGTTTGGCAATTGCAAGACTGCTGCTTCCCTCTGCAAGACATCTCACAATTTTGGACTTTTCGGAGCCCGTCAAATATCTCTTCTGACCCATTTTGCCAAAGAAAGGAAATTGCCTAATAATTAAGCACATCTTATATAGGGTGTTGATGTCAATAGACCACACCCCTCCTCATTACAGAGATGCACATCACCTGATTTACTTAATTGGTAGTTGGCTCTCAAACCTATACAGCTTGGAGCAGGACAACATGTATAAAAAGTATGATGTGATCAAAATACTTATTTGCCTAAGAATTCTGCACACGGTGTACAGCATAATAAAATTTTACTAGGAGTCGTTGTTAGGTTTATTGGTCATGCTACAAAAAAAACACATAGAAAAATTAATTAAACCAGAGTAGAAATATCTAAGAGATTGATAACTGCAATGAGCACTACTCAGCTATCCAGTATGTGAATTACATTGACTTTGACCACTCAGTTTGTGTGTGGAACTTGCACAGCATGTTATTGTTGCTTTCCTGACTAAAATTTGCTTTGTGAGCCAAATGTCACGTAGTTTAAAACAATCAAAGTAATATATGACAAAATCATGCCGACAGTGATTCATTACTGACATAAAATTCACCGAAGGAATTTTGTCCCAGGCACAGGTGAACAGATTATGCACTCACTCGCTCATCCAGTGAAACCTAGACACATATTTTATTGAAAAAATTGATTGGAATTGAAAAATACTATAAATGTATTAGTGTTGTTGCTCTCTAAGGAACTTTGCCCAGATTTAATTAGCAAGAGATACAGCAGTTCAATATTCACACTGGATACTCGCTCAGTGTTTTATACTTTTTTGAATGTCATGTTATGTATTAACTAGAAGTGAAAGAAAATTTTGTAATTTAAAACAAAAAGTTTACCATGGAAAAACAAATGTTCTCATTTCATAACACTCTAATTAAGATTGAATTGAACAAAAATTAGGAAAATATTGGTCAAAAGGGAAGTCCTGGGCAGAGATGATCAAATTGAATTTGAGTTGAATTCTATGAAATTTGTAAGTCTCTGTGTTCTGCCTTCTTTCATGTAACGCTGTGAATCTCCAGCATAAAGCTAAACCCTCGTTCACATTTCAAATAAACAGACTGGAATTCAGTAGCCTTGATTTATTAGCTGGTAACGTGAACTTGATTGCAGTATACGTGGAATATACAGTGATTATAGGAATATCCAAGATGCAGGTGAATACGGAATATCCAAGATGCAGTTGAATACGGTATACGGAATACAGTATATCCAAGATACTGTTTTATACAGGTAAAAACTATAACAATAAAATTATTACAGTCAGTACAGTGTTAATACAGAGTTAACATAGCATAACAATACATGAGATACAGTTCTTATGAGAATGTAGGTGAAAGGTCACTGCATCTGCAATACATAGAAATCTTATCTATACAAACAAGGCAGGGATGACACTAAAGGTGTAGAATTACAATGTACAGTGCATTTACTAACTCTTCCATCTAAGATTCTATCACTAACACATGTAATTTGCTTTGCTCACCGTATTACACTAGGCAGGGGTGAATGTACAGAGAGGTAAGTCGGCATGTCCTTTCCTGACAAATCCAAAGAGAAAATGGCTGCAGGCTTCTTCTCAACTCAGGGAGGCATTCCTTATCCAGAATTCATTTAGCTTTAAGGGAAACTCAGCAATTCAAAAGAATAACAACGATCTCTAGGGGTTGTAACAGAAATTGCAATGAATGACTATTAGCAGGCTGCCATGAGGCAGAACACTCCCCGCTTGGCGTCAACGGATGACACTATTTTGTTCTTTTGGGGAAATCAGTAACACAAGTTTGGTTACAGGCCTGAGGAACAGTTTGTTCTCCCCAAGCTTGCACACTTTGACCTCTACCTTACGTACTTTACCATCCTTGCTGGCAAAAGGTTTGGTGACTAGGCCGAGTGGCCACTCATTCCGATGTGCTTGACTGTCTTTCACAAGTACAACATTTGATGTTTGGGTGGTCTTTCTGCCACTTCGTCCTGGTTTGCAGAGTGGAAAGGTACTGCCTTTTCCATCTGTCCCAAAAGACATTGGCTACATTTTGTATAATGCAGAGTCTTACAATCTTAGCTCTTTCCAGATTAGAAGTGGTGAGTGCATGCTTGCAGTGATGCCATCCTCTACAAAGTCTCTGACTTGTAGGTAGTGTTATCTTGTAGGAAAGAACTACATGAAGTAGAAAAGCGATGGCTCGAACGAGGGACTTCCAAGTCGAGAACCTGCTGAATCGATTAGATTTGAGGTGATTACTTGAGGTCACTGTATGTAGAACAGAAACTTGAGGACGAAGCTCTTCATCGACATCTGGGTCCACTAGCACAAATGTATCAGACTCTCTGATGTCAGGCATCGAATGGTGCAAGAAGGCAGGACCTGTGAACCATGTAGTGTCTCTCAGATGACTTGGTGCAACGGATCTAGTCGCGTGGTCTGCAGGATTGTGATGGGTAGACACATAGTGCCATTGACTAGGGCAAGTGGATCTTCTTATCCTTAGTACCCAGTTGCTGACGTAGACATAGAAGCGTCGCGATTCAATGCAGATATACCTAAGTACCACTTTGCTGTCTGTATAAAATTTGACGTCTTTGATCTCCAGACTCATCCCATCTGAGATAAGTTTGGCCAATTCAACTGCGAGGACGGCAGTGCAGAGCTCAAGTCTGGGTATCGTGTGTTCACAGAGTGGCGCCACTTTTGCCTGGCTCATATTGAAACCGTGTGGCTCTGTTCATTCGCATCTGTGGTTTTGAGGTACACTACTGCTGCGATCGCTTTGACTGATGCGTCACAGAGGACACAAAGTTTTTGTGTTTTGACTTCCGCGGATGGCACAGGAGCATACGGTCGTTTTACACGAAGGTCGGTCAAGGCTTCGAGAGACTTCCTCCACTCAGTCCACAGATCTGCTTTTTCTGCTGGAAGTGGGTCATCCCAATCAGATGTCTCTTGGGTGAAGTCCCTTAGCATCATCTTGCCTTGGATGTTTACTGGAGCCACGAATCCCAATGGGTCGTACAAGCTACTCACAAAAGAAAGAACTCCTCTGTGCGTGAAGGGTTTCTTGTCTCTGTTGATCTGAAAGATGAAGGCATCCGTCTTCAAATCCCAAAGCAATCCTAGGCTCCGCTGCATAGGAAGGGAGTCAATGCTTAGGTCTAAGTCCTTTAGATCATTGGAATAGTCTTGAGAGGGAAAGGCTTCCATCAATTCTCGGCTGTTGGAGGCAATTTTATGCAACGTCAGGTTAGACAGAGCAAGCATTTCTTGAGCCCTTTTTAGCAGACTGATCGCAGCCTCAGTTGTTAGTGTGGACTTTAGGCAGTCATCTACATAGAAGTCTTTTTCTACAAAGGATCTGACATCTGACCCATACTTTTCTTCACCCTCTTTGGCGGAATTTCTGAGGCCGTAGATAGCGACTGCTGGGGAAGGACTATTCCCGAAGATGTGTACTCTCATCCGGTACTCTACAATGTCTTTATGGGGGTCGTTGTCGCCATACCAGAAGAACCTCAAATAGTTTCTGTGTTCCTCTTTGACGAGAAAACAGTGGAACATCTGTTGTATGTCAGCCATGAATGCCACTGAATCCTTGCGGAAACAGAGTAGTACTTCTAGGAGTCTGTTGTTGAGGTCTGAGCCCAACAATAGGACATCATTCAATGAGATGTCTTCAAATTTGGCACTTGAGTCATATACCACTCTTATCTGGCCTGGCTTTTTGGGATGGTACACACCGAAGATAGGTAAGTACCAACACTCCTCGGAGTCTTGAAGTGCGGGTGCGACCTCCGCTTGGTTGTTCTGTAAGATCTTCTCCATGAAGGTAAAGAAGTGTTCTTTTCTCTCAGGTGACCTCTGAAGTTTGTGCTTGAGGGAGATGAAGTGATTGTAGACCATTTCCCTGTTGTTTGGTAGGCGTCATCTCCGAGGTCGAAATGGTAGTGGTGCGACCCAACTGTTTGATTTGTCTTTGACTATTTCCCGATCCATGGTGTCCAAGAATATCCTATCTTCTATGGACATCGCTGTCTTGTTGTCTTCCTTTGTCCTGTGGAAGACTGCACACCCTATGTGGTTTTGTTCACCTTCACAAGCGTGGTCTTCGTCGGAAGGAACTGAGAAAGGGCAAGGCAGAGGTGTGCTGCACGGTAACTCCTTTACCAGCAGACTATTCTGACATGGCTGGAAGAGAGACGGGCGTCCATTTTCTAATGTATTGGTGAGCATACTGTTGACTGAGGTCGGCTTGTGTGCTCCTCCTAGGCAGACGTCTCCTATAATGACCCATCCAAGATCGAGCTTCTGTGCATATGGAGCGTTTTAAAAGCCGTTGATGTATTCTCTAGTCTTGTGAACTCGTAGTATATCTCTTCCCAAGAGTAAAGCTATTGGGGCTTCTGGGTCCAACTCAGGTATCAGGTGAGCTATACGCTTCAGATGGGGGTGATGAGCAGCTACCTCCGGTGAAGGAATCTCAGACCTGTTGTCGGGAATCTGATTGCACTCCAGTATGGTCGGTAATGAGAGACAGATCTGGCCATCTACAGACTCCACTTTGTATCCGGTTGCTTTCCTCCCCACCATCTCGACAGTACCTGTGCATGTCTTCAAGGAATAGGGAGAACCGGGGCCTATAATGCTGAAGTTGTTGAAGAAGATGGACGTGCTTAGCGATCTGTTGCTCTGGTCATCCAGGATTGCATATATCTTGATCGCTTTGTCCCTATGGCCTGCTGGGTAGACTCGGACAAGGCAGATTTTTGAACAGGATCTTCCTCCTACGGGTCCTCCGCAGATCTCGGTACATTGAGAGGTGACCTCAGGGGATCCTTCTGCTTGGCATTGTGCTCCTCTGCTTGTGACAACACTCGTGGGGGTGGTCCAGGGTGTAAGGCTGTATTGTGATCCGTGCTGCTGCATTCTTCACATTTCACGCTAGCTTCACAATTCCAGGCGAGGTGTGATAATGTAGCACAGCATTTGAAGCAGATGTAGTTTTCCTTGAGGAAACCTTTGCGATCCTCTAAAGACTTCTCCCTGAAGGCTCTGCATTTTAGTAGCGGATGCGGTTTCTTTTGTATTGGACACTGCTTACTGACATCTTGAGGTCTGTTCTCTTCTGGAGGTGGCTTACTAGCATGTTGAGAAGGTCCTGTGGAAACAATGTTAGTTTTATGGACTGCCACAGGTGTCCTACTGAGTTTGACACTAGTGGTAGTGGGACACGACAGGGTGAAGTCAAAACTGGGGTCATTTCTGACTTTAGCTTGTTGAACAACAAAATTTATAAATACAGTGAAAGGAGGAAAAGGCACATTATGAATTTGTTTGTACCGTGAACCACGTGACCCACTTTTCTTGTAGGTTGTAAGGAAGTTTCTGCACTATCGGATTAACTCCCCTGGCAGTGTCCAGGAAAGCCAATCCAGGCAAATTTCCTTCCTTCTGGGCAACCTGTAACTCTATCAACAAATCACTCAGTTCTCTAAGTTTTTGATAACCTTTAGGCCCTGTCTTAGGAAAACCATCAATTCTTTGGTATAAAGCATTTTCAATGGCTTCTATGGACCCATAGCATTCATCAAGTCTTTCCCACACCTTATGTAGGCCTGTGGCTGGATGCTTTATATTAATGTCTCTTAGTCGTTTGGCGTGCTTAGCCGACTCATTCCCAAGCCACTTTACTAGGAGATCTAACTCCTCGCTACAAGAAAGGTCCAGACCCTGAATGGTGTTCTGGAACGAGGCTCACCATGACCTATAGTTCTCAGCTTTGTCAGTGAACTTTACAAGTCCCTTGGTAACCAGTTCTCGGCGAGCAAAGAACTTTGCAAAGTCCATGGTAGCTTGGTCGGTGCTGGTGCGAGCTGGTGTGTTATAGTCATGTCTAATGTGTGGTGTATCACCATACCTTTTAGGGGCTTCAGTCTCAGGGTAGTCTGTATAATACCGTTCTGAAGCAAAGGGTGTCCCTCTAATTCGGGATAGAGGTGATACCTTCTGTTCTGTAGAACTGTAGTTGTAGTCGACGTCAACCTGCTGCATACTTTCTTGCTTACAGTACTGCAGTTCAGGATGAAGTCTCTGGTAGTCGATATAAGCTGATCGATGTCATGGATCAGGGTTGTCATCCATTCCGGGATGCTGGTGGACATACTCTGAGACGCGTTGGGTTGGATCTTGTTGCTCTACGTCTGGTCCAAGTACATTGCTCGTTCCTCGGATTCAGAATACTCCACGGCCTCCTGGAACTCTGCTTTGGCTATTGCCGCTGCTGCCTCCTTTTCTGCAATAAGTTTGTCCAGAGAGGCTTGCAGGCGTGCTTTTTCAGCTTCTTGTTCAGCTACCAAGCGTGTTCTGTCTGATTGCAGGCGTGCACTTTTAGCTTCTCGATCTGCTTGTCTTAGCTTTAGTGGCATCTCTTGTGCAGCAAAGGTGGATTTTACTTTTGCAGCCTCAGCTTCTGCACGAGCGAGAGCAGCAAACTCTTTCACTGAAGACTTGTTAGAGCAGCTTACTCGGGACCTTGTCCTGACTGAGGTTGCTCGGGATGCAGACATTGTGCACTCAGCTGTGGATTGATGATACCTTGGGCGGAAAAGCTGGGTCTATACGTGAACGGGTTCCGCGTGGCGGGAAAGGTGTTGTGCTTGCTGGGGAGGGCTGCGGTCTTGATCCCTGCGGCTGTATGGCAGCTGCTGTAGTACCCGTATGTGGTGCAGTGTGGGTGATAGCGGTCCCATGCAGTCTATTCAACTACCGCCTGCGGTCAGTGTCCGTTTTTACTGTTCTGCTTTCTTTCACGTAACGCTGTGAATCTCCGGCATACAGCTAAACCCTCATTCACATTTCAAATAAACAGACTGGAATTCAGTAGCCTTGATTTATTAGCTGGTAACGTGAACTAGATTGCAGTATACGTGGAATATTCAGTGAATATAGGAATATCCAAGATGCAGTTGAATACGGTGTACAGAATACGGTATATCCAAGATACTGTTTTATACAGGTAAAAACTATAACAAGAAAATGATTACAGTCAGTACAGTGTTAATACAGAGTTAACATAGCATAACAGTACATGAGATACAGTTCTTATGAGAATGTAGGTGAAAGGTCACTGCATCTGCAATACATAGAAATCGTATCTGTACAAACAAGGCAGGGATGACACTAAAGGTATAGAATTACAATGTACAGTGCATTTACTAACTGTTCCATCTAAGATTCTACCACTAACACATGTAATTTGCTTTGCTCACCGGATTACACTAGGCAGGGGTGAATTTACAGAGAGGTAAATCGGCATGTCCTTTCCTGACAAATCCAAAGAGAAAATGGCTGCAGGCTTCTTCTCAGCTCAGGGAGGCATTCCTTACCCAGAATACATTTAGCTTAAAGGGAAACTCAGCAATTCAAAAGAATAACAACGACCTCTAGGGGTTGTAACAGAAATTGCAATGAATGACTATTAGCAGGCTGCCATGAGGCAGAACACTATGCAAATTTGATCAAGCTGTATTTCGATGCGTGAATCGCCCCAAAAAATACCGCTACATAAGTCTTTAGTTTTACCCATAAAGAAACTAGATATGAGGATGAAACTTTACATTTTTTCCACATACTCTCCATTGAGGTCAACACAGTTCTTACATTGGTATTCCAAGTTCTGTAAGCTTAGAAAAAAGAAAGATTTTGGTTGTGCCTCAAACCAGGCAATTGCAGCAGCCATAGCATCAGAAATAACGTAAAATGTGATACCCTTGAGGTGTTTCTTCAGGTTTGGAAACAGATGATAGTCAGAGGGAGCTACATCTGGTGAATAAGGTGGGTGGTAAACCAGGTGGAAGCCTAGCTCTGCCAGTTTTGCTGTGGTTGCTTGTGCAGTGTGAGTGGAGGCGTTGTCTTGCAGGAACAAGATTCCTTTGGACAGCTTGCTGCGCCTTTTGGCCCTCAGAGCTGCCTTCAATTGATCCAAAAGTTCAATTTAATACCTTCCATTGATTGTGGATCCATTTTGAAGGTATTTCACTAGCAGCACACTGTTACGGGGGGCTGTCTGATAATAACTGAAAGGAGTATCAGACAGTCAGGGTCCACCGTGCAAAGACTTTGCTGCAGACTATGGCAGAGTGCAATACCTCTGTTAACTCACAGAAGAATATAATAAGTAAGTAAAGCAATTCCTCCCTTACTTGGAGGGTGTGTGGAATGATCTCTGTTAACAATCACAGAGACAAAGGCAATGTGTGCGAAATGGCACCTACCTAGGTCCGCTCTTCTAGTGGTGCAAAAGAGACGAACAGCAGCGTAAGCCGCACAAAGCTCCTACCTGCGTTCGCTCCACTAGTGTGCGAGGACACGAACCACTAGATATGGCACCTGCCTAGGTCCGCTCTTCTAGTGGTGCAAAAGAGACGAACAGCAGCGTAAGCCGCACAAAGCTCCTACCTCTGTTCGCTCCCCTAGTGTGCGAGGATACGAACAACTGCCAGACGCAGTATAAGGAACGTTACCCTAGCGGCAACGTCCACCTACGAGTAGAATCACAAGGCCCAGCCAGACCATGTGCCTCAGGCACCTGCCTATGTCCGCTCCCCTAAGAGGTAAGGATACAGACAGCAGCCGAAGCTGTAAGGTATAAGAACGCTACCCTGCCGGTAGCGCTCACCTAGCATAGACAGAGGAATGCCTAGAGGAACGCGCACAGAGCGTCTACTCATATGCATGAACCAAGAGGACTGAGCACCATGCGGCGTGTGTCAAGGTCTTATATAGACTCTGTGCCTCATCCAAGATGGAGGACACCAGAGCCAATCCGCTGCCAGAACGACAGGAGTGACGTCATGCTGGCCTATCACCGAGCAAGACGTCACAAGCACATGACCAGCGACCAATCGGCATAGAAGGTGTCAGAGACATGTGACCTCGTGTCAGCGATGATGTCACCCGCACATGTGCAATGGCTCCAAGATTGGACTTAGTCTCCGGCGCTCGCACATGTGCAGTAGCAAGAAATCTGGACTTAGTCTCCAGCGCTCGCACATGTGCAGTAGCAAGAAATCTGGACTTAGTCTCCAGTGCTCGCAGCAACCGTAACAGTACCTCCCCCTCAAGGACCCCCCTCCCGGCGACGCAGGTAATCGGCAACTAAGTCGGGAGCATGGACAGCCTCCTCAGGCTCCCAAGAGCGATGTTCCGGGCCATAGCCCTCCCAATCTATCAAGAAGAACCTGCGCCCTCTAACCATCTTAGAACCAACTATGGCTCGTACCTCATAGCTAGAGCGAGAGGAATCAGAGGCAGGAGAGTGCACTTCACGAGCGTGAGGTAAAATAGCCGGCTTTAGCAGTGAGACATGGAATTTGTCATGAATCCTAAGATGGACAGGTAACTTCAATTGATAGACTACAGGATTTACCTGTCGAAGAACCTCATAAGGACCCAGGAAGCGAGGAGCAAATTTGACAGAGCTCACTCTAAGTTTCACGTGTTTTGCAGAGAGCCACACAAAGTCCCCTGGAGAAAAGACAGGAGCCGGGCGACGAAACCGATCGGACACCGTCTTCATACGGTCCTTAGCTGCTTGGATCGACTCTAGAGTCCGATCCCAAACCTCTCTGGCATTAGTTGCCCAGTCGGCCACAAGAGGAGGAGGTGCAGCAGCGGGAAACGGTACTGGTACCCTAGGGTGTTGCCCATTATTGAGTACGAACGGTGTCTGCCCAGTGGCCTCAGCCAGC
Organism: Anomaloglossus baeobatrachus; assembly: GCF_048569485.1. NCBI lineage: Eukaryota > Metazoa > Chordata > Amphibia > Anura > Aromobatidae > Anomaloglossus > Anomaloglossus baeobatrachus. The sequence goes on from NC_134362.1 coordinate 91,999,158, forward strand.
GAATTGTTAAGGGCAAATTCTGCCCAGGGTAGGAGGGAGGACCAGTTATCGTGGTTCTCAGCAACAAAGTGTCGAAGGTATATAATCATAGATTGATTGGTACGTTCAACCAAACCATTAGTCTCCGGATGGTATGCCGAAGAGAGATTCAACTCAATTTGCAGAAGGCTACAAAGATCTCGCCAGAAACGGGAAGTAAATTGCGGGCCTCTATCACAAATGATACGATCTGGCATCCCGTGAAGCCTAAAGACATGCTTGAGGAATAGTTTGGCTAGTACCCTGGAAGATGGGATTCTCGATAACGGTACGAGATGAACCATCCGGGAGAAATGGTCCGTAATGACCCACACAAATCTATGTCCCTGTGAACATGGAAGATCACCCACAAAGTCCATGCCTACCACCTCCCATGGTCTATCTGGCACTGGTAAAGGATGCAAGAGCCCAGCCGGTCTCTGCCGTAATGGACGGTTGCGAGCACACGAGTAGCAGGAACCGACATATCTCTTGACGTGGCTGGCTAAGTGTGGCCACCAATACCACCTCTCCAGTAACTCTCGTGTCCGCCTAATACCAAAATGCCCACCCACCTTTGAGGTGTGGGCCCATGACAGTATATCATTCTGTCGATCAGGCGGAACAAAGGTCTTGCCCGGTGGGATTTGGTCTAACGTCACAGGGGAGAGCGTATGAAAAACCCTGGAGGGAAGGATAAGACGAGGTTCGTCAATCTCTTCCTGGGTAGAAAGCATAGAGCGAGACAGGGCGTCTGCCTTGTTATTCTTACTCCCAGACAGATAGTTGATGGAGAAGTGAAAGCGGGAGAAAAACAAGGACCAGCGGGCTTGGCGAGGATTCAGACGCTGAGCGGTTTGTAAGTACGTCAGATTCTTATGGTCTGTATAGACCTGGAAAGGATGTTTCGCTCCTTCCAGCAAGTGACGCCACTCCTCCAAGGCTAATCTCAAGGCGAGCAGTTCCCTATCCCCAATGGTATAGTTTCTCTCTGCCGGTGAAAAGGTTTTAGCAAAGAAGAAACACGGCCTTTTTCTACCTGCACCGTTCTTTTGATACAAGACCGCACCAGCACCCACTGAAGAGGCATCAACCTCTAAGAGGAAGGGCTTATTCTCATCGGGTCTTTGAAGAACGGGAGCAGTTGAAAAGTGTCTTTTTACTGCCTCAAAAGCCTGAGATGTCTCAGTAGACCAGGCTTTGGGATTAGCACCTTTCTTAGTCAAGGCCACCAAAGGGGCCACCAAAGTAGAAAAATGGGGTATGAACTGCCTGTAATAATTTATGAATCCTAAGAAGCGTTGCACCGCCTTCAAGGAATGAGGTTCGGACCATTGCAGGACAGCAGAGAGCTTCGCAGGATCCATAGCCAGACCCTCTTGTGAGATAATGTAACCCAAAAAAGGCAATGAGGACTGCTCGAATACACATTTCTCGAGTTTAGCAAACAATGAGTGCTCCCTTAAACGGGAAAGGACACGAACGACATCCTGACGATGAGTCTCCAGATCAGGAGAAAAAATCAGGATGTCGTCCAGATACACCACTACTGAGGATAACAGTAAATCCCTGAACACATCGTTTACGAAGTCCTGAAATACTGCGGGTGCATTACATAACCCAAAAGGCATGACGAGGTATTCATAGTGACCGTCTCGGGTGTTAAAAGCGGTCTTCCATTCGTCACCCTTTCGAATTCGTACCAAGTTATACGCACCCCGCAGATCCAACTTCGTAAAAACTTGAGCTCCTCTCAGTCTGTCAAAGAGCTCCGAAATTAAAGGTAATGGGTATTTGTTCTTTATTGTGATTGCGTTGAGACCCCTGTAATCTATGCAGGGACGCAAATCACCCTCTTTCTTCCGAACAAAGAAAAACCCAGCTCCCGCGGGAGAGACAGACTTACGAATGAACCCCTTCTCTAAACTCTCTCTTATATAGGTCGACATGGCCTCCGACTCAGGTATCGACAGGGGGTAAACCCTGCCTTTAGGTGGAACCGAACCTGGGATAAGGTCTATGGCACAGTCATACGGCCTATGGGGTGGAAGAACCTCAGCACCCTGTTTGGAGAACACGTCAGCGAAATCCAAATAGGGTGTAGGTATGGGAGAGAGATCAGTTGATGCAACCGCAACGACCTTAAGTGGTAAGGGAAGACATCGGGACTGACATTTCGAACCCCAACTAATAATGCTGTCAGACTCCCAGTCAATGTGAGGAGCATGAGTCCGAAGCCATGGAAGACCCAGAAGGACGTCGTCTATACCCTCAGGCAAAACAAGAAAAGAAATCTCCTCTATGTGACCCTGAGACAGGGAAAGGCGCAAGGGAACTGTCCTCAATGTAATGGAGTCAGACAACATAGTTCCATTAACAACACGGACAGGAATAGGCGCCTCTAACATGATAGAGGGAATATTGTGTCCCTTTACAAATCCTGAGGACACAAAAATCCCGTCAGCTCCGGAATCCACAAAAGCCATAATAGGCCATGTATTCTCAGATAACGAGAGCTGACCTGGGATACAACACTTAGAGGGTGCAGAAGACGTCTCTAGTAACCCCCCTCTAATGGTTACTAGGCCAGGAAGTTTCCCTGACGACTAGGACACTTGTTGGCATAGTGCCCAGCCTGACGACATACGTAACATATAGGAGGACCAGACTTGCGTAGTCTGGAGGACGTATGACCTAACTCCATAGGAGTGGGAGATGTTTCAGATGCTGAGGAAGATGGTAGTGGACCCTCAACAACTGGAATAGCCCGATGCTTAGGGCGTGAGGAAGAGACCTCGAGTCTACATTCCTTATGGCGTACATCGATCCTCGTTGCTACTGTGATCAAGTCCTCCAGAGAAGCAGGGACCTCACGAGTAGCAAGGGCATCCTTGACATAGCCTGCCAACCCTCTCCAGAAGATAGGAATCAACACCTTCTCTGGCCAATCTAGTTCTGCCACCAGAGTTCTAAAAGCAATGGCATAAGAACTAGTGGATAACGAACCCTGAGATAGATCTAACAGTCTCAGGGCCGCATCATGGGTAACCTGCGGACCCATGAATACCGCCTTAAGAGCATCAAGAAAGTCTTGATGTCTCAGAGTAACCACATCAGAGCGCTCCCATAGGGGAGTCGCCCATTCTAAGGCTTTGTCCTGAAGTAAGGAGATGATAAAGCCTACTCTGGACCTCTCCGTAGAGAAGCGAGAAGAGTTGACCTCTAGGTGTATCTGACACTGACTAATGAAACCACGACATGATCTGGCATCGCCAGAATATCTGTTTGGCAGAGCAAGTCGAGGATCATGTGCAGATGTCACCATGGTCTGAGGTTTATCCTCTATACTCTTGAGCCGTGACTCAAGTACTTGTATGTAACGGTGTAACTGCTGATATTCTGCCATAACTGCCAGACCCTTGGCTCAGTCCTAATGTTACGGGGGGCTGTCTGATAATAACTGAAAGGAGTATCAGACAGTCAGGGTCCACCGTGCAAAGACTTTGCTGCAGACTATGGCAGAGTGCAATACCTCTGTTAACTCACAGAAGAATATAATAAGTAAGTAAAGCAATTCCTCCCTTACTTGGAGGGTGTGTGGAATGATCTCTGTTAACAATCACAGAGACAAAGGCAATGTGTGCGAAATGGCACCTACCTAGGTCCGCTCTTCTAGTGGTGCAAAAGAGACGAACAGCAGCGTAAGCCGCACAAAGCTCCTACCTGCGTTCGCTCCACTAGTGTGCGAGGACACGAACCACTAGATATGGCACCTGCCTAGGTCCGCTCTTCTAGTGGTGCAAAAGAGACGAACAGCAGCGTAAGCCGCACAAAGCTCCTACCTCTGTTCGCTCCCCTAGTGTGCGAGGATACGAACAACTGCCAGACGCAGTATAAGGAACGTTACCCTAGCGGCAACGTCCACCTACGAGTAGAATCACAAGGCCCAGCCAGACCATGTGCCTCAGGCACCTGCCTATGTCCGCTCCCCTAAGAGGTAAGGATACGGACAGCAGCCGAAGCTGTAAGGTATAAGAACGCTACCCTGCCGGTAGCGCTCACCTAGCATAGACAGAGGAATGCCTAGAGGAACGCGCACAGAGCGTCTACTCATATGCATGAACCAAGAGGACTGAGCACCATGCGGCGTGTGTCAGGGTCTTATATAGACTCTGTGCCTCATCCAAGATGGAGGACACCAGAGCCAATCCGCTGCCAGAACGACAGGAGTGACGTCATGCTGGCCTATCACCGAGCAAGACGTCACAAGCACATGACCAGCGACCAATCGGCATAGAAGGTGTCAGAGACATGTGACCTCGTGTCAGCGATGATGTCACCCGCACATGTGCAATGGCTCCAAGATTGGACTTAGTCTCCGGCGCTCGCACATGTGCAGTAGCAAGAAATCTGGACTTAGTCTCCAGCGCTCGCACATGTGCAGTAGCAAGAAATCTGGACATAGTCTCCAGTGCTCGCAGCAACCGTAACACACACCCTCCTTATCCCAGGACACAGATGTTATCACCATAGCGGCTGATTTTTGCACCCTGAACTTCTTTGCACAAGGAGAACCACTGTGCCTCCACTCTTTTGACTGCTCCTTGTTTTCAGGGTCATACAAACAAATGGACTGGGATGTTTACACTCGCATGCTTCTCTGATCTGTTGTCAAACATTTGGGGACCCACTTTGCAAATGGCATGCTCATGTCCACATGTTCATGGATAATGACACAAAAACGGTCACGGGAAATCCCCATGATGTCCGCTATTGCTTTAGCTGAAATTCATCAATTCTCCTGTATGAGGTTGTGCGCAGCATCGACGATCTCCTAAACAACAAAGACTCGGTCATTCAGGAGGTTCCTCATCATTGGTGGTGAAGTGGCCCGTTTTAAATTTGGCAACCTAGTTTTTAGCCTAACTGTGTAATATGAAGGGTATTGATCCCCCAATGTCTGTGACATATCACCATGAATATCCTTCGTGGACTTTCCTTGCAGAAACAAAAATTTTATCACTCCTATTCTATTGCTGTGAATATCGCATTGGACTCTGCAAACATGTGTACATAGAACACTGTTGCCATAAGCGACAAACACAAATTTTGAAAACATATATTTAAATGATCACAAAGCCAAAGACTTAGCAGCCCCTCGTAGAAGAGGATTGCAGGAGTCATAAAAGCCTGACATGATCCCAGGAGTACTCATGCAGACTTTTTCATAATATCTTGCAGCTATCTCATCATATGGCATAATGCAGCCAATCTGAAGGGACTATAATAGCTTGTATAAAAGCTGAGGCAGGGAATGCAGGAGAGTAGGAGGACATAAAAGCTCACATTTCAGCAATGGACTTAAAATGATAAAGCACTAAAACATTGGACAACTATTACAGTCAATAATGTGTTTTACAACTGTAGCACTGAAGAAAATGAGAGTAGTAGTGTAGAAATAATACAGAGATTCAATTGGTAGGAGAAAAAAGAAATAGGAGCGGTGCCAGCAGCAGTACCAGACTCAGTGTGATTAATAAGTAAAATGGTATAGCATGCATATGTCCAGCTACATTTCAATTACAATTACCGTATTTTTCGGACTATAAGACGCACCGGACTATAAGACGCACCCTGGTTTTAGAGGAGGAAAATAGGAAAATAAAATTTTAAGCAAAAAATGTGGTCATGACACACTGTTATGGGGCAAGGATCTGCTGCCTACACTGTTATGGGGGTAATGTCCCCAAATTCTCTACTAAGGTGCCGCATCCTGGTAATGATCCTCCTGCCTTGTATATACAGTACATGTCCCTCATCCTGCTATATACCGTCATCCTGCCATATGGCCGCATCCTGCTATATACTGGCATATGGCCGCATCCTGCTATATAACCCATCATGGCATATGATCCCATCCTGCTGATATGACCCCATCCTCCTCAGATGACCCCATCCTGCTCGTATGACCCCATCCTGCTCGTATGACCCCATCCTGCTCGTATGACCCCATCCTGCTGATATGACCCCATCCTCCTCAGATGACCCCATCCTGCTCAGATGACCCCATCCTGCTCGTATGACCCCATCCTGCTCAGATGACCCCATCCTGCTCAGATGACCCCATCCTGCTCAGATGACCCCTTCTTGCTCAGATGACCCCATCCTGCTCATATTATACCCCCATCCTGGTGTATGGCCGCATCCTGTGGCACATAAAAAAAAATAAACGTTCATACTCACCTCAGCTCACCTCACTCCCTGCAGCATCGCTCGTCCTCCGGTCTGTGTCAGCGGCAGCGCCGCTGAGTGGTGCCGTCCCCGTTCTCCTGCAGCATCACTTGTCCTCCCGTCTGTGTCAGCGGCAGCGCCGCTGAGAGGAGCCATCCCCGTTACTCTGCTGCATCGCGATCATCTCCTGTGTCTGTGCCGGTGGCGGCTGCGTGTGGACATGTGCGCACAGCAATGACATCATCGCTGTGCGCGCCGCTAGTCTCCACCCAGCCGACGGCACAGGAGATGATCGCGATACAGCAAGGTAACGGGGATGGCTCCACTCAGCGGCGCTGCCACTGACACAGACGGGAGAACGAGCGATGCTGCAGGGGAACGGTGAGTACTGATTCACTGCTCCCCGCGCTGATGATGATCCGCGGGGGGCAGTGAATACAGCCGCACATGATCACTCCAGGCCGTAGTTGCCAGGGGTGATCATGCGGGCCGGCTGTTTATCCCCCGCCCATCATCCCGCCCACCTGTCAGTGCCTGCTTCAGCGCTGAGGGATGATAGACGGGGGATGGGCGTACATATTAAATGAGCGGGTCCACGTGGTCACGGCAGGCTGCTACAGCCTGCTCGTGTCCCCGATGACCCGCTGTACCGCAGCACCCTCATTCCCCGCAGCCACATTCAGACCATAAGACGCACCCCCCACTTTCCCCCAACATTTGGGGGGAAAAAAGTGCGTCTTATGGTCCGAAAAATACGGTACACATTATTCTTAATTCTTAATGCACTAGAAAGCAACAGCAGTAAACAGCAAAATATTTTTTACAGAAAAAAATCTGTAATCAGTGTTAGATGGTATGCTGGCTTGTCATAAGCCGCTGTACTGAGTCTTTGCACTTTTTGTTCAATCTCGTTTTGTGAAGGAGGAAATAAATGTTTTGGTTTTTTTTTGTTTTTTTGTTTTTTAATATACGAGGAAAGTCCCTTAAATCCAGATTTTAAACTGTTTGCATATCACAAACCATTTTATTTTTGCGCATATGATTTAAAAGTCGAATTTTATATTTGTTTGTACATGTCATACCAATACAATGGCCGATTGCAGATGTTCAGATGTTATCTTTTGGCCTGTGCCAACCTAGGAGTTTTTCTTTTATCATTTTTATGGAAGGGAAAGAATTTTGTTGAAAAAAATAAGATTTAGGCCTACCGGTAATGATGTTTCCAGGAGTCCGTCATGACAGCACCACAAGAGGTTGCTCCCCTATCCTTAATAGGGACAGGAAACACGCAAGAGGTTAAAACCCCTCCCATCCCCAACCTACTCAGTGACTTTTCAATTATCACCTCAGGATGGGTACAACGCCATTTTATTGGAACAGAAAAGGAACAGAAACTGTGCAATACAAGACAGCATTACAATGGAAAACAGAAAATCAGGGAGGGATATAAGGGTGCTGTCATGACGGACCCCTGGAAACATCATTACCGGTAGGTCTAATTCTTATACTCCAGGTCGTCCTTACATGGCAGCACCACCGGAGAGTACCAAAGGAATCGTATATCGGGGGGGGGTGGGGTCGACTGCCTGAAGCACTTCCCTACCAAAAGCTAAACGCTCGTTAGCCGATAAATCCAGCTTGTAGTGCTTACAGAAGGTACTGGGACCAGACCAAGTCGCTGCGTCACAGACCTGCTGGAAGGTACCACCTGCTCTAGTAGCCCAAGAAGTGGCAATAGCCCGGGTAGAGTGGGCCCTAATGGAGAGGGAGGGTCCTGGCCCACCCGGTCCCAGCCCACCCTGGAATAGGCTGATGAGATCAAGGTCTTAACCCATCTGGCTAGTGTAGCTTTGGAAGCCTTTCTGCCCCTGTGCGTACCCCCAAATTGAACGAATAGACAATTGTCCAATCTCCAGCTCTTAGTTGCCTCCAGATAGGCCAATAATACGCTGCGCACATCCAAGGAACTAAACTCATGTTCACTAGGAGTGGCAGGAGTGGTGCCGAAAGACGTAAGAACATTCTCCTGATTGAGGGTAGCTGTAGACACAACTTTTGGAGAGAAACCAGGATCCAACTTCAGGATGATGCAGTCATCTCGTATCTGGAAATAAGGTTCCAATATCGACAGTGCCTGGATCTCGCCAATTCGTTTTGCAGTAGTTATGGCAACCAGGAATACCGCTTTGTAAGTGAGGTTCTTGATGGATAGCGTATCTCCCAACTGGAATGGCGGGGAAAATAGGAATTGCAGAACTAGACTCAAGTCCCAAGGAGGCGAGGAAACCCGAATCATAGGCCTAAGGCATTATGTTGCCTTAATAAAACGAGCGACCCAGGGATGAACAGCCAAGCACGTGTCCAGGTAGACACTGAGTGCTGCCACCTGTACCTTTAGGGTACTCGGCTTCAGGCCATTACTGAATCCTGCTTGAAGAAATTCCAGCACTTTGGCAATAAAGACTTCACCCATGGGCAAGACACTGGCATCTTGATGGGCACAAAATGTCTTCCACACCTTCCTATAGATGGAATTTGTGACCGGCTTCCTGCTGTGCATCATCGTAGCTATGACTGGATCCGAAAGCCCCCGAGACTGCAAGACCCGCCATTCAGGATCCACGCCGACAACTGAAGCTGTTGAAGGTTCTGATGTTGCAGAGGCCCCTAGGAAAGGAGGTCCCTCCGGAGAGGGAGAACTGTGAGGCCCCACCGGTGCTGTATCGGTGCATACCTTCAGGGACTCCACGTAGCTGGTGCTGGTCACAGGTAGGAAATCTTCGGTTTTTGATCGTGACGCCACTCTCAGTATTGCGGTCAGTGGGGACCGCCACTGCAGGTTAGGGGACGCCTGGGGCTGATGGTGTGTGCAGTTAGTTGGAATAGCCTCCTGAGAGTGAGGCAAGCCCCAGGGCCCGGTGTAGGTTTGTAGTACCACAAGGCGCAGAATAACTCCACACAGGCAGAATTGTCTTTCAAGGGCTTTACTCACATTTGATGGCAGGGTGAGTAGCCCGGGCGTAGCTGAGATGAACCAGATGGGAACCAGGTATCCTTCAGGCTGACTTTATGAGGGTGACTACTGACTCGCCTTCCTTAGCCCTTGGTGGTTTGGGGTGACCCCGACTTTTAGTCCCTATGGGGGTCGCCCAGGGAAGATGCTGCAGCCTCTCTCCCCCTTTTGTTTGCCGTTTGCTTGTTCCCCGGACCAGGCCACTCCAGCTTCTTGCCTCCTGTGACCTATGGGCCCTCACTGCGGTTACGTGGCTGCGGCTTTTGTGGTGTTGTGGTGTGGGCTTTGAGAGCCCCACACCGGCAGGTTTAGCAGAAGAAAGCTGGATCTATCTTCGCTTCGGGATCTGCCGCCCGGTTGGGCCTGGTGCTCTCTAGCAGTCTCCTTACTTCCCACTCCGTGCTTTCTCTCTAGCTGAAGCTGGCTTTCAGGCAGCACTCCTAGTTGACTGTTCTCCCCCGTCAGTAGCCACTGCGCGGGCGCTGTTAGACAGCATCAACCCCACAGGTCTGCTCCTCACTGAGCCCTCTGGAGTTCTCCTCTAACTGACTCACTGCCCCTCCTCTCCTGTTCTTGCCTACGCCACCTAGCAACCAGATTCTCCACCACACCCCTTGAGAGGAGATGGAGGCTTTTGGCCCCCTCCACTATTCCAGTGAAGGTCAAGGCTTTTCCCCCTCCTGGGATCCCCAGGGGTCCTCTCATGGGTACATGTGTGAGAGCTGATTACTATGCGCCTGTGTACCACACCCCGGTCAGCCTTCTGGATTACCTGTATTGTACTGTCCCCAGCATGGGTGCAGTACTCAGTGGTGCCTGACCAGGTCAGGGGCGCCACAGAACCACCGGGGCATCCTGGGCCAGAACCTGCAGAAGGCAGAACCAACTCCGTTTTGGCCAGACGGGGACCACGATGATCACGTGTGCTCGGTCCTCCTGAATCTTCCGTAAGACCCTGGGAATGAGAGGAATCGGAGGGAATGCGCAATGCAGACCAGTCCCCCAGAACTGAGAAAGAGCATCCACCGCCAACGGCCTGTCTGTCGGTTTGAAGGAGAAGAAGAGAGGCAGCTTGGAATTCCGCCGGGTAGCAAATAGATCTATTTTCGGGTGTCCCCACCGCCGGGTGAGACTCCGAAAGGATGAACCGGGTGATGGCTGAGATAGTCCGCTTCTGTGTTCTCTGCCCCCTTCAAGTGGACTGCAGACACCAAAAGGACCGAAGCCTCCAAGAACCAGAAGATCTCGTCTGCCAGCTGCTGTGGAGATGGGTGCCGTGCTACTCCCTGATGTCGGACAAATGACAAGCAGAGCGGGGAGTCGACTGTGTGCTAGAGCATGTCGCCGGTACACGGCGATACACAAACGTGCACCGTGTAACAGAGAGATGCAATGACAGGTCCTACGTGACGCGTCATAGACATGTGACCAGCCTGTAGCCAATGAGATAACAGGCACGTGACTGATCACATGGCTATTTTTCACGTCACAATAGGTCCTGCATCACTGCTGGCAGTGCTGGTTACTGGGAGGATTCAGCGATCATCGGATGGAATAGCGGCAAGAGACAGAGTGCAGGAGGGATCGCGGGGACCAGTAAGTGTTATGGCAATGTTTATTAACTGTATGTGTACATTTATAATGTGTTTTTATGTGTTTGTCATTGCCTGCCATTGTTTCCTATGCGGTTCGAGTTCGGTTCGTCGAACGTTTGCCGAACCGAACTCGAACGAGACGTCCGTTCGGCGAACCGGACTCGAGCCGGACCGCGACCGGTTCGCTCATCTCTAGTTTTAACCTCTTGCGTGTTTCCTGTCCCTATTGAGGATAGGGGAGCAACCTCCGGTGGTGCTGTCATGTAAGGATGACCTGGAAAATAGATTTTTAACTAACATGTCTTTTTTGCACACATGTTTTAATAGAGTAATTTTACAATTGTATATGCCATAACTATTCCACAGCAACCACATTTTATTTTCTGTACATTTTCCTACATCCCTTACCATTGCTATGTCATTTTTTGCAAGGATTGAATAACTGGGGATAAAAGGATTGTCAAAAATTAATTAGTAAATAGTGTTGTACAAACTGTATGATAAAAGTGGCAACGGACAGGCAGCATAAAACAATAAAAAGTCATACTACTCCTGAGACTGTGGAAACTGTAGACATTTGCAGCAACGGAGCCACCACCTTTATCATGGTGTGCAGGACTATCATGGCAGCACGGTGGCTCAGTGGCTAGCACGGTTGTTTTGCATCTCTTTAGTTCTTGGTTAAAATCCCACCCATTTTACTCAAACTTCTGAATTTGTACAGTTAGGTCCAGAAATATTTGGACAGTGACACAATTTTCGCGAGTTGGGCTCTGCATGCCACCACATTGGATTTGAAATGAAACCTCTACAACAGAGAGTGGCCATTGCAGAATGTTCCACTTTTTTGCACTCATGAACTCCTGGGTAGCTTTGGCTGTATGCTTGGGGTCATTGTCGATCTGTACTATGAAGCGCCGTCCGATCAACTTTGCGGCATTTGGCTGAATCTGGGCTGAAAGTATATCCCGGTACACTTCAGAATTCATCCGGCTACTCTTGTCTGCTGTTATGTCATGAATAAACACAAGTGACCCAGTGCCATTGAAAGCCATGCATGCCCATGCCATCACGTTGCCTCCACCATGTTTTACAGAGGATGTGGTGTGCCTTGGATCATGTGCCGTTCCCTTTCTTCTCCAAACTTTTTTCTTCCCATCATTCTGGTACAGGTTGATCTTTGTCTCATCTGTCCATAGAATACTTTTCCAGAACTGAGCTGGCTTCATGAGGTATTTTTCAGCAAATTTAACTCTGGCCTGTCTATTTTTGGAATTGATGAATGGTTTGCATCTAGATGTGAACCCTTTGTATTTACTTTCATGGAGTCTTCTCTTTACAGTTGACTTAGCGACAGATACACCTACTTCACTGAGCGTGTTCTGGACTTCAGTTGATGTTGTGAACGGGTTCTTCTTCACCAAAGAAACTATGCGGTGATCATCCACCACTGTTGTCATGCGTGGACGCCCAGGCCTTTTTGAGTTCCCAAGCTCACCAGTAAATTCCTTTTTTCTCAGAATGTACCCGACTGTTGATTTTGCTACTCCAAGCATGTCTGCTATCTCTCTGATGGATGTTTTCTTTTTTTCAGCCTCAGGATGTTCTGCTTCACCTCAATTGAGAGTTCCTTAGACCGCATGTTGTCTGGTCACAGCAACAGCTTCCAAATGCAAAACCACACACCTGTAATCAACCCCAGACCTTTTAACTACTTCATTGATTACAGGTTAACGAGGGAGACGCCTTCAGAGTTAATTGCAGCCCTTAGAGTCCCTTGTCCAATTACTTTTGGTCCTTTGAAAGAGAGGAGGCTATGCATTACAGAGCTATGATTCCTAAACCCTTTCTCCGATTTGGATGTGAAAACTCTCATATTGCAGCTGGGAGTGTGCACTTTCAGCCCATATTATATATATAATTGTATTTCTGAACATGTTTTTGTAAACAGCTAAAATAACAAAACTTGTGTCACTGTCCAAATATTTCTGGACCTAACTGTGTATTAGAGTTGTGTTACCAGTTAAGATATCATTCTACACAGAACAGTTTTTTATGAATTTTTAAAACTATAGATTTTGAATATTTACCGATTTTGTACATTGAATAAATGTGAGAGGGTGCAAGCTAATGCCTTGTGACATATATATATGTACAGCAGTCCTGCACTACCACTGAGTGGAGCAGGTTCAGGAGTTGAGCCTGCTCCATGCAGCACGGCTTCCAGATGTTTTACATAACACTTGACAGTAACTGGTGTGATCCAAGTAAGCTCCAATCGTATAAGTGTGGTTTCTTTAATGTTGCTGTAAAGCATGACAGAAGCAGTTAACGTCTTCAAGATGGTGGACATCCATAATGATACCCACCTGCATCCCACTAAACATTGATATAGGGTGCCCATCAGTTGCCATGGCCGGCTGAAAGCCTCCTGAAGGCACCCATCCAGCAAACTGAAACTGCAGAAGCTGTCCGTAATCGCTCTGAGCTGCCACAGATCAGCAATGTGCAGAACAGGCAGGGAGTTAACTACAGGGTGTGCAGGCGGCTAGGACCCAGGAGTTACATATCACAATAATATTGCAGCAAGATGCGGTCACATGCGGTCACGTGCGACGCACGTCACCGCAGCTTGCTGTGATACCATTGTAAATTAATGGAGCTGAAACGCATTTGTGCCGGGATCGGCTTTCCGGTAAGATACTGCTGATGGGAAGCGAGAGTAACAGATTCCTTATAATATCGCAAAGAAAAGGAGACGGTTTGTAATATATTTATTTCCTTATTTATACATTTGGAAAAATCACTGATGACACACTGATGGCAAAAAACAAATTTACCAAACATTGAGGAGACGCAAATGCAAAACATTGATGACACTTGTACCATTTTTTTGTGTATGTGAAAAAACATGGAGGCCTGAATTAGGTCTAATGGCTTTCAAATAAACTGAGAATAGCAAGGAGTTTAATGCTAGTTACATGTATTTATTTTCTGGAATGGCGACAAATTCCCTAATAAAGTGATTTGCAAACTTTTATAACTAAACATTTTGTGCAAAATTATTAAAAAAAATGTTTTATGCTCATCCAGCTTGATTTTTACAAAAGAGGAAATACAATGACATAGTGGTATAAAATTATAATAAAAGTAATAGAAACTAAACTTAAAGACAGCTTATAATAAACAACATAACACAAAATAAATTTGTTTGATAACTATCCTTATAACTTTTCCTAGATTATGATATGTGACTTCATTATCTGTTGGACTCGCCATTCAGTAATGCAGTTGAGTGCAGATGACATTGCCACTACAGCAGCTTTGAACCATGCGTGACTCTATAAGCCGGCACAGCTCTTCTAGTTATGGTGAAGTCATACACACAGCTTACTGTAATACTACCGAATACACCGCTTCTTGATCTTTAGAAACCTTATGGTCAATGCTGATATCTAGCTACTTTCCGAATGATTTTCTTTGTATTAAAAGTTAACGATAAAACAATGAAATTGAAAGTTTGGAGCGTTTTCTGCTCTAGGCGACCTCTACATAGAAATTGCATTTTACTCCACAGCTGGTAAGATCTTCAGTGTAAATACATAGCTGAGTCGTTTCTGTATGATGTTTGTTAACAATGACTTTGTGTGGGTAAAGCCAATGTGATGGGCACAGAGAGTCAAGAGAGAAGATGAAACATTTCTTTCCTATTCTACAGTAATTCTATTATAACCGGCTTTATATAAAGGGGTAACATCATTTCACGAATAACTAACTAAACTTCACACAGAGAAAAATAGAGAAGCAAAGTGTCCCTACAGTATTGCTGCATATAAGGCGCCAATACTGATGGATAGGAAGACCCAATATAACAATGATTCTAGGATGAAGTACATTTTTTAAAAACTTTTGAAAGGCGACCTCCTCTAATATACGTGTTTTAGTTATAGCTTTCATTTATTATTAATAAAAAATTTGGACACCACGTTTCTTTGAATGATTAACAATTGGGAGTTACTATCCACCTTGTCAATACATTGTTTGCTTACATTTAAGTTCCCAAATTAGTGTTAACATTTCTTAGACTGTGTGAGGCTACTCCATAGTGACATGCCAAATAGTTACACCCAGTTGTCTATATGTTTGTCCAGGAGCATTAATAGAAGGATGGCAAAAGAAAAATCTGGTATTTACAAAACTCAAAATAAGACCAAAATACTGGCATCCCTAACAGTAGCTAGCCTCCTTGTTGATAGCTTACCAGAAACAACATTGTTATTAAAGCTATTAAAAGGACGTTAGCCCGGATGACAAGGCTAGCTTTAGTGGGAGTGTTGTATCACATCCATATCAGAAAGTACTGCTGTAGCCCCTGCCCTGGTCGCAAGGACGTGCCATACTAGCTCTACAGTTAAGGGTGCTTTACACGCTGCGACATCGCTAACGATATATCATCGAGGTCACGGTGTTTGTGACGCACATCCGGCGTCAATAGCGACATCGCAGCATCTAACATCTCTGAGCGACCTAAAATGATCGCAAAAGAGGTAAAAATCGTTGGTATTGGAGAGGTCACTCCAACACCAAAAATCATTGACAGGTAAGTAGCGAGGTTGTTTGTCGTTCCTGCGGCAGCACACATCTCCATGTGTGACACCGCAGAAACGAGGAAACTCACCGTTCCTGCATCCCACCGGCAATGAGGAAGGAAGGAGATGGGCGGGATGTTTGACCCACTCATCTCTGCCCCTCCTCTGCTATTGGGTGGCCACTTAGTGACGTCGCTATGACGCTGAACGAACTGCCCCCTTAGAAAGGAGGCGGTTCGCCAGTCACAGCAACGTCGCTAGAAAGGTAAGTAGTGTGACGGGTGTTAGCGATGTTGTGCGCCACGGGCCCCGAGTTGCCCGTGTCGCACGACCAACGGGAGAGGGTACGCTCGCTAGCGATATCGCAGCGTTTAAAGTACCCTTTACTGTTGGGCGCCAACAGTGTGTGAGTGTTTATCTTTCAGATACCTGAGACTAGTTCTCTTTTTTCTATACACTTGTGTTTTTCTGTAGTGAACTGGTATGTAACTAGCTCACTGCTGGGAGCCATTGGCAAGGCTATCTCCTGTATAAACTCCAGCTGACAGTCTCTAGCTTCCAGGTATTAGTTAGTTCAGAAAGTTCTAGGCTCTCTCTTATTTGGTTCCTGTGTACTGTTTTGTATTTCCTGTTTTATGTCTCTGGCTTTAATTTTGACCACCTGTTTGTCTCCTGATTTTGTCCTTGACAGGACTTCTCAGTATTGACTCTGCATAAGGACAAGTCTTGCCTCTGTTTTGCTCCTCTGAATGGCACCAATCTAATGGCACCTATTGTAAGATCAGAGCTCTGTACAGTTGATAAAGGGTGGTTCCTCTGGAATTTTTCAGATGGAGTGGATTGTGCCAAAGCTGTCCTGGGCAGCCTTTTAAAGGCAGTGGTCTCTGACAGATGTAACACATTGTGACTGCACACCCCTGCTTAGTCAAGTGTCCCTTCTAATTAACCATCCAGTAAATTTATAGAATCACCCTGCTGATAACCCCTTGGTAAGCAGTGCAGAAGAAAGAACCAGTAACACTCACCATCCTAAAATTGAATACTTTATTCCAAAACTCATAAAAACATGCTTGCGGGAGACGCAGGGAGCACATGGACGACAGCTGTTTTGTGTAGCTACACTTCAACATGTTCCTCTTACCTCAGCCCCCTTGGGAAGCCCTCCAGGGAAAACCATATGTCCTCTTTTTGGACTCTTCACAAATTAGAGAATTTCATGGCAGGAGAGCAGGACTACAGGCAATTGGTAGTAGTTACTTGTAATAAAGCGGTCCTACAGTTTTTTTCTTCTCTTCCAAGATTATCACTTACAGGGTGCTGAGCTGTCAGAAACATCGATGAGAGGGGACAAACCTTCCCCCTGTGCCTCTCTGCCACTGCCGAGTGCTGGGAGCCAAGTAACAGTGTAGTGGCCTGGTCCAGATTGTGTCTGTTTCTTTAAGTACATTTACTTATATGTAATATTTAGTGATGAGCGAGTACTAAAAAGCTCGGGTGCTCGAGGCTCGGGCCGAGCATCCCAAGATACTCGTGTACTCGGCCCGAGCACCGAGCCCAATGTTATCCTATGGGAGACCCGAGTATTTTTGTGAAATGACCCCCGGCAGCATGTAGAAACCCTAAAAATGTCACAAAAGTCTCAGAAGAGTGCTCAAATGACATGGCAACAGCATGGGGAAGACCCCTTGAAGCATTTATCACTCAAAAGTCACAGCTGTGAACAATTTTGTCCGCGTTTTACGCCATTTTTAAGAACTCACCAGAAAACCTTCCAAAATGACACCAAAATGAATTTTCATGGCGGAAATGTTAAGGGCACATACCGAATAGTGAGATAGAGCTGGTGTATGTTACTTTTGGAGATTACATGAAAGATTTTACGTGAAAACATTGTGTGGCACTCCGATGTCCCTGAGAAGAGACGTACATGAAGGCCTCTTGAGTCTAATGTGCCCATTTTGAGGAAGTGGGTCCACGTTGTCACTGGATAGAGACGTGCATGATGGCCTGTAAACCTGAAGTGCCCATTGTAAGGAAGTGGGTCTATTGTAGTATAGCCCTTAGGCAGGGCAGCCAAAAATTGGGAGGCTCCACATTGTCCCTGGATAGAGATGTGCATGATGGCCTGAAAACCTGAAGTGCCCATTGTAAGGAAGTAGGTCTATTGTAGTATAGCCCTTAGGCAGGGCAGCCAAAAATTGGGAGGCTCCACATTGTCCCTGGATAGAGATGTGCATGAGGGCCTGTAAACCTGAAGTGCCCATTGTAAGGAAGTGGGTCTATTGTAGTATAGCCCTTAGGCAGGGCAGCCAAAAATTGGGAGGCTCCACGTTGTCCCTGGATAGAGACGTGCATGATGGCCTGTAAACCTGAAGTGCCCATTGTAAGGAAGTGGGTCTATTGTAGTATAGCCCTTTAGCAGGGCAGCCAAAAATTGGGAGGCTTCACGTTGTCCCTGGATAGAGACGTGCATGATGGCCTGTAAACCTGAAGTGCCCATTGTAAGGAAGTGGGTCTATTGTAGTATAGCCCTTAGGCAGGGCAGCCAAAAATTGGGAGGCTCCACGTTGTCCCTGGATAGAGACGTGCATGATGGCCTGTAAACCTGAAGTGCCCATTGTCAGGAAGTGGATGTATTATAGTATAGCCCTTAGGCAGGGCAGCCAAAAATTGGGAGGCTCCACGTTGTCCCTGGATAGAGACGTGCATGATGGCCTGTAAACCTGAAGTGCCCATTGTAAGGAAGTGGGTCTATTGTAGTATAGCCCTTTGGCAGGGCAGCCAAAAATTGGGAGGCTCCACGTTGTCCCTGGATAGAGACGTACATGATGGCCTGTAAACCTGAAGTGCCCATTGTAAGGAAGTGGGTCTATTGTAGTATAGCCCTTAGGCAGGGCAGCCAAAAATTGGGAGGCTCCACATTGTCCCTGGATAGAGATGTGCATGATGGCCTGTAAACCTGAAGTGCCCATTGTAAGGAAGTGGGTCTATTGTAGTATAGCCCTTAGGCAGGGCAGCCAAAAATTGGGAGGCTCCACGTTGTCCCTGGATAGAGACCTGTTAGGTTCTTAGTGCCTCCGTGCTTGCATTTAAAAACCGCACGTGTGTGCCTGTTGGTGGCAGATTTCCGCTGCACTTGTGTGCGTTTTGCAAAAACTTGGATATAACGCACAAGTCTAGTGAATACACATCAGCACAGCATTGCAAAATGCGCAAGGGCGTTGTCAACGAACAAGGAAGTGGACGTGATGGTGGTGCAGGCAGAGACCAAGGTCATGTGCAAGCTCTAATTTCGCCACAACAAAGGGCCACATCTACTCGCTCGCACGTCCTGTCCCAAATTCTTGGGGACCGCAGCAGTACACCGCTCTTGAACCAAGACCAGTGTCAACAGGTTGTTAGTTGGATAGCGGATAATGCTTCCAGTCAGATTGGCACCACCACAAACACTCTGTCTTCCACACGGTCAAGTGTCAGTAGCCGTAATACTGCACCGCACATTTCAGAACCTGATCCTCCTTCCTAACACAAGGCTGAGTACACGTCCTCGGACATTAATGATCCCACACTTGGACACTCGGAAGAGCTGTTCACGTTTCAATTCGCACATTCTGGCCTCTCGCCAGCTCATGTTGAAGTAGGTCATGAAGAGATCGTATGTACAGATGCCCAAATATTTGAGCAGCCACGTTCTCACGAAGTTGGCAACGTGTCTCAACAAGGGGTGGACGATGATGAGACACAATTGTCAGGAAGTCAGGAGGAGGAGCAGGGTGCGGAAGAGGAAGACGACGTGGTGGATGATCCAGTAACTGACCCAACCTGGCAGGAGGATATGCAGAGCGAGGACAGCAGTGCACAGGGGGAGGGAGGCGTAGCATCCCAACAGGCAGTAAGAAGCAGGGTGGGGGCCCCAGGCAGACGTCAGGCAACTGTTCCCCGGAACAACACGACACAAGGTGCCTGTACAAATGTTAGGTCTTCCCGAGTCTGGCAGTTTTTTAAGTTGGCTCCAGATGATTCTAAAAAGGCCATTTGCAACACCTGCCGTGCCAGCATCAGCAGGGGTACCAAAACTAGCAGCCTGACCACCACCAGCATGATCAGGCACATGTCAGCCAAGCACCCGACTTTGTGGGATGTACAACAGAGTCGAGGAGCAGTGCTTGCTGATGTCACTGCTACGTCTTCACTTGTTGTGCATGCGAGCCAATCCCCTGTCCATGCTGCCCGCGAACAAGCCTCCTCCGGCCATGCACCTGCAGTTGCCCACGCAGAAATAACACCATCATCAAGCACGTCCTTGTCCCAGCGCAGCGTTCAGTTATCCATTCAGCAAACCTTTGAACGCAGGCGCAAATACACTGCCAACGCTCCACATGCCACACTTCTAAATGCTAACATTTCGCGACTGCTTGCGCTGGAAATGTTGCCTTTTAGGCTGGTTGAGACAGAAGCATTCTGTGATCTGATGGTGGCAGCTGTCCCACGTTACTCGGTCCCCAGCCGCCACTATTTCTCCCGGTGTGCCGTCCCCGCATTGCATAACCACGTGTCACAAAACATCACACTTGCCCTGAACAACGCTGTTTCAGCCAAAGTCCACCTAACCACAGACACGTGGACAAGTGCATGTGGGCAAGGCCGCTACATCTCGTTGACGTCACACTGGGTTAATATTGTGGAAGCTGGGACCCAGTCTGAGCGAGAAACGGAACACGTCCTTCACACACCAAGTTTTGCAGGCCCTACCTCAGTCAGGGTTTCACACACACTCTACAGCTCCGGAATGTCATGCTCCTCAGCCTCCTCCTCCTCCTGCGCATCCTCATCCACTTTACCCTACACACCAGTCCCAAGCTGGAAGTGTCGCGGGCGTAGGAGGGGACGCTGCACTCTCCCACTGCTCGGGTCCGGCTGCCGCTGCTCTACGGCTGCTGCTGCTCGGTGGCTCGAGCGATGGCCGGATCCCAGGGACTCGAGTGGCGCTCATCGCCCGTGAGTGAAAAGGGGTCGTTTGGGTTTTGGGGATATTGTCCGTGACGCCACCCACGGTTGTGGTGATTGTGTGGACACCACCGCTGCTCTGGACGGGGATCCCGGGAGCCTGTGACAGGGAGCAGCTTTGTTGTTATTTCTCCCCTCCGTGGGTAGGGGGGTTGGTTGTCCCGGGGCCCGGTGATGGGGTAGAGATGGATGACAGGCGGGTTGCGGGGCCTGATGAGGTGCAGGGTCGCAGGGGCAGCGCTGTGCCGCACGGCACGGAGGTACTCACTCAGCCCAATGATGATGACACAGTTCACGGTAAAACAAGTGGCTGGATGGACGGGTCCCTCGGACGGCTGCGGTTGTTCCTCCCTGCAGGTTAGTGATGACTGTCTCTCCCTGCACCTAAGTTCAGTGTTGGTAGTGATGGTTTCCCACCGGTAACCCGCTCCCCGACCTGGATATGGGCCGGAGGAGCCCCTTTTGCCCACAGGCACTGGCCCTGGGAGACGGTTGCCCTTGGCGGTGTCTCCCCTTCACGGTTGGACGGTTGCCTTCTATCGTGACTTGGCTGTTTGGAAATCCTGAGGTCCCCTTCACTAACGGATTTGGCAAATTCACGGCGACACCAAGCCTTGCCGGGATCCGAAAGGCCCCTGCCAATGGTGCTGGCTTCTCTTTGTATACCGGTCCGGTACGGCCGGGTCACCACCCGTCCACGGTCCTTACGGCAGACTCCAATCGGCCTCCACTGCAGACGGTCACCACATCCTGCCAACCTTGCTGTCCTGTCCGGGCCACACACCCGGACCAACTTCAGGCTCTTTGCTGTCACTTTTCTCCTCTCTACTACTTTCCTCCTTCCACTTCCTTAGCTTAACTCTCACTGCCTGTGTTTTCCCTCCTCCTTGGTGGGTGGAGACCAACCGCCTGGCTCCACCCCCTGGTGTGGACAACAGCCCCTGGGGAAGGCAACAAGGATTTTGTGTTTTGACTATGATATGCCTGCAGGGAGTGTGGGGTGTGTAAGTGTTGTGCTCTGTGGCCCCTGGCTTGTCCAGGGCGACACAGAAGCACTGCAGCACTGCCTCGGCGAAGCGGCAACAGGCTGTGCTGAAGCTAATCTGCATAGGTGACAAACCCCACAATGCAGAAGAGGTGTGGACAGCTCTGAAACAGCAGGCAGATCACTGGCTCACACCTCTGAACCTAAAGCCAGGAAAGGTCGTGTGTGACAATGGCCGGAACCTGGTGGCGGCTTTGAGGCGAGGCCAGCTGACACATGTTCCATGCGTGGCCCATGTGCTCAACCTCGTGGTTCAGCGGTTTCTAAAGTCATACCCAGAGCTGTCTGATCTGCTGGTAAACGTTCGCTGCCTGTCTGCACATTTTCGAAAGTCACCTACTGCTTCAGCCGGCCTTGCCGGCTTTCAGCGCCATTTGCATCTTCCGGCTCACAGACTGGTGTGTGATGTCCCCACGCGTTGGAATTCAACTCTGCACATGTTGGTCAGGATATGTGAGCAGAAGAGGGCACTTGTTGAGTACCTGCATCACCTAAGCCGTCGGGAAATGGGTCAAACTCCACACATAACACCTGAGGAGTGGAGATGGATGTCCGACCTATGTACCATCCGCCAAAACTTTGAGGACTCCACCAAGATGGTGAGCGGCGATGACGACATTATTAGCGTCACCATACCGCTTCTCTGCCTTCTAAAATGGTCTCTGCTCAAAAAACAACCATGATGCATTGCAGGCGGAGCGCGATGAGTTTGAGCAAGAAACAGTAGTGGGTGTGGGTGATAACACACAGCCCAGCCTCGTCTCATCACAACGTGCAGTGGAGGACTATGACGAGGAGGAGGATGAAGACATGGAGCAACTCTCTGGCCAAATTGAGGATATGATATGCAGTCATATCCTCGGTTCAGTGTGGCTGGCCAGAGGACAGGGTAGATGATGAGGAGGAGGAGGAGGACAGCATGTTCAGTCATCGTGTTGGTCAGGATACTGAAGTGATGGCTGTTAAGAGTCTGGCACACATGGCTGACTTTATGGTAAGCTGCCTGTCTCGTGACCCTCGCGTTAAGAACATCTTGGCCGACAATCATTACTGGTTGGTAACACTGTTAGACCCACGCTAAAAGGAGAACTTTATGTCTCTTATTCCCGAGGCGGAGAGGTCAGGAAAAATGCAGCAGTTCCAGAAGGCCATAGTCACGGAAGTAGGCAAAGCATTCCCCTCACAAAACGCTAGCGGCATAGGTCAGGAATCAGTGGACAACCAAGGCGTACAGCCGAGAGGGGCACAAGTCCAATCCGCCAGAGGTAGGGGAACAGTCTTTAAGATGTGGGACAGTTTTCTCAGCCCCTCACATACCACAGCCCCTGAGGTGCGGGGTAGTGCCACAAGAAATCCTAAGTTTGCCCAGATGCTCAAGGAGTACCTTGCAGATCAAACAACTGTACTCCGACATTCCTCTGTGCCTTACAATTAATGGGTATCCAAGCTGGACACGTGGCATGAATTGGCTCTCTACGCCTTGGAAGTCCTGGCCTGCCCTGCCGCTAGCGTTTTGTCAGAGCGTGTTTTTAGTGCCGCAGGTGGAATCATTACAGATAAACGCACCCGCCTGTCAACTGTAAATGCTGACAGGCTGACTCTGATCAAGATGAACAAGGGTTGTGTGACGACATGGACTCTCATGGGTTAAAGTTTCTTAAAATCCAGCCAGACAGCATGATAGATTGTCTATAGACGGGGGAGAAGTCCCTCATTGTTTTTACAAGACTCTTGTTGACTCAATGTAATTGTGTTGGCCACTGAAAGCTAGACGTATTGTTCTCCAGACATTTCCAGTAACCATTGTATTGTAGTTGTGTATTGATAATGTAATTACCTTAGTAGCCATTGTCTAGTCAGTGACTCCCAGTTTACATGTACACCCTCAGTCTTTCTACCCATATCATTTAAATGATCATTGTCTATGCAGCTTGAGATTCATCCAATGGGAGAGGTGATCTTGTCCAACCAATCAATGAGGACGCAGTGTATCTAAGTGGAAGGCTGTGGCTATAAAAGGGACTTCTTTAAGCCACCAGGGTTGATGAAGGTTGATGGATCCAGTCTAAGCTCTTTGGAGCTGACTAGAGGATCAGGATATCTAATGGCTTCAATCTAGGGACTCTGGGTCCGGTTGGAGACCATATCCACAGCCTAGGGATTTCGACTCCGGCTGCCAGGATTGTAACATCATACCAGGACTACCTAAGGAGGACACTCAGGTTGGGACAATCCGGTCACCTGGCTACAGACTTTACAGACCTCACACAGCTTCCTAAATCTGGCGTTATTCTAGTCACGGTGGGTGCCCGCCAAAAGCGGGGTGCTGCTGGACTGGAGTGAGTAGCCCTGGAACCTGTGAGGCATGGACATTCTAAATCCCTGGTGAGCCAGCGGAAGGGTGAGACTCTGTTGCCTGTTACATTTGTGTGTTTTGCTGGTTATGTGTTATGTGCCGTTAATTGTTTGGGGATCCAATAAAGTCTAATTATTGTGGTTCCCTCACCCTGTGTTGTCTGAGTAGTGTTACGCCCACGGTTAAGGAGGCCGGCGTTCAGTTGGGATGAGCCCTGAGCCACGCTGTCTTTCTAAAGGCGGCGGGTTTTAGTGGACGAGAGCACCCACTGAGCCCCGTGTCTCCACAGGTTGGATTGGGCCAGACTTCACCACACCACAAGCAAATGACAGCGGAATTTTAAGTTTGTAACGGGAATTTGCCATGTACCTCCACTCACCCATGGTAACACACTTCTGGACTTTGGCTAATCGCTGGACTGCTCCTCCTTCTCCTCATGCGCCATCATGATGACCGTTACAATAGTTAGGCCGTTGTTTCAGGTATACCCCCAGTGGTAAATTTTTTCGCCCATTCTTTCAGAATGGGCATTACAACGACAGGAGACCCGCTCCTTTGCAATGGGAACAATGTTTTGAGGCCCTCATGCACATCTCTATCCAGGGACAATATGGAGCCTGACGCTGCCACCGACAGGCACACACGTGCGGTTTTTAAATGCAAGCACGGACGCAATAAGAACCTAACAGGTTTTTAGGAGCGACAATTACTGAGAAGTCTGACACTATCAGACACTGCTGACTGACGTGTATTATTCACTAGACTTGTGCGTTATATAATAGTTTGTGAAAAACGTGCATCTGTACACTGCCACCGACAGGCACACACGTGCGGTTTTTAAATGCAAGCACGGACGCAATAAGAACCTAACAGGTTTTTAGGAGCGACAATTACTGAGAAGTCTGACACTATCAGACACTGCTGACTGACGTGTATTATTCACTAGACTTGTGCGTTATATAATAGTTTGTGAAAAACGTGCACCTGTACGCTGCCACCGACAGGCACACACGTGCGGTTTTTAAATGCAAGCATGGACGCAATAAGAACCTAACAGGTTTTTAGGAGCGACAATTACTGAGAAGTCTGACACTATCAGACACTGCTGACTGACGTGTATTATTCATTAGACTTGTGCGTTATATAATAGTTTGTGAAAAACGTGCACCTGTACGCTGCCACCGACAGGCACACACGTGCGGTTTTTAAATGCAAGCACGGACGCAATAAGAACCTAACAGGTTTTTAGGAGCGACAATTACTGAGAAGTCTGACACTATCTGGACTGTTTTAGACTGTGTACTCCAGCCCCAGATATGATGAAGGCTGGTATACGGTCACCACTAGGAATGGGCTATATACCCTGCCTGCCTGCCTGCCTGCCTGTATACTGCTACAATAGTCCTGACAAGGACTCTTCTGGTCACTAGCCTGTATTCCGACCTGGCTATACCCTGCCTGTATATAGCAACAATAGTCCTGAGAAGGACTCTGCTACTGTACTCCGACCTGGCTATACCCTGCCTGCCTGTATACAGCTAGAATAGTCCTGAGAAGGACTTCTGGTCACACTGTTTGCAGCCCTGCTCCGGAACTAACTATAAAGGGCCGCAAACCTTTCCCTGAAGCAGCGACCCTCTCCCTGCACTGACTGTCTGGATGGCTGTGAGCAGAGCACAGCGCGCCCGCCGGTATAAAGGCTCGGTCACGCTGTGCGGGCCGGCCACCAATCACTGCAATTCCACAACTAACAGGGCTGTGGCATTGCAGTGGTCTGCCAGCCAATCCCTGCATGAGGGCTGGCTCTCAAAAGAGCGCCAACATGCAGGGATGAAGACCACGAGTACAGCACGAGTATCGCGAGATTACTCAGTC
This sequence comes from Anomaloglossus baeobatrachus, assembly GCF_048569485.1. Classification (NCBI taxonomy): domain Eukaryota; kingdom Metazoa; phylum Chordata; class Amphibia; order Anura; family Aromobatidae; genus Anomaloglossus; species Anomaloglossus baeobatrachus. The sequence continues at coordinate 92,024,887 of NC_134362.1, forward strand.
CCCGCCGAGTAGCCCGAGTACAGTGATACTCGTGCGAGTACCGAGTAGTAACAAGCATGCTCGCTCATCACTAGTAATATTATGTTATATGTTATAAGTAAAGCATTTTTCATTTGCTGTGTTCTAGCACCATCCACTGGTGAAAACTGTAAGAATCTGAAGTGCGCATTGGGTGTTTTCCTCTTGGCCAGTTCTTGGTCACATGGCTCAATAGGTGGAGCTATTCTCCAGCCTCTGTCTGGAAAGAACTGGAATGTTCTGGTTCTGGCTGAGTCTCCTCTGAGGGAACACATTATGTGGAGTTTCTCTTCACCACAAGACTCCTGCTAGGCCCGAGGCCTAGAATTTCACCATTTACTGATTTTTACAGCCAATATACTGAAGGCTTCCTATCCTGAATCCTCACTGGCCAGATATACATCTTTTCAGACAGTAGGGCATACTGAGTATATACCAGACCCTACTGTACGCAGATTGGGGAAGTTTGAGGGTCTCCCACCCCACTGCAATATTAATGGCCTGCATGCCATTGTCCACGCACCAGACGTCCAGTCCCCGTAGCGCGCTGGGCAACTTTCTACATTTGCTTACAAGTACTGCATGTGTCTTAACTAGCAGTGAAATCAACCCCAGGACTCCAGGTCTGTACAATCTTATTACTGTATCATATCTACCCTCTAAGCTCAAGAGACTCTGAACCTGCTAAACGCATACCAGAATTAAATCTGAAACAAATCGTGCTCTTAAAAGCTCCAGAACCCTAACTGCACTTCAGCATTCAACTCCAAGCTGTATTTGCCGTGGCCTACCCACAAACGACTGAAACATACAGTATATTCCGTGTTGTTTTCCTTTGTTCCCGCTGTATTAAAGCAACTGTTATCCCCAAGACCGTGTCTGTGGACTGTCCATCAGCTGTGGATACTGTGTGGGGGTGGATAGCAGGGAACATCAGGCCCTGACAGACCACCCAGGGAACACGGCCCCTGCAACCTCGTGCCAGAACACCAACTGTGACATATAGAACATTTGAGGTCCTCTGTCCCTGGGCCCTTATAAAAGTCGAATTTGGAGTCACGAACAGGATCATTCTTTTGTGCCTATTTTCTCTTACTGCACTACAAGTCTCAGCAGTGCTATATTCAAGAGGGGGAGCCTTCCATCTCAGAGACTGGGGTGGTGCATAATAGTGCATCCCTTAAAGCTACAGTGTCGTCATTATTCTTAAAGAAACAGTAGTTGCATCATCACCAAAATGTCTGAACCTCTTCATAATGACCAGGCTGAGTTTGTTAACTCTGTATCATCATAATCAGCAGCTAGTGCTCCAGTGGAACAGGCTAATGCTGCCAACCCAGTTCCAGCCTCTGTCATGGCTACCAACATGCCATTCTTCATTGGAACCTCTAGTCTCCCAAACTACAGAGGAGATCCTCATACACTTGCGGAGTTCAAAGAAAAGATGATGTATACTCTTGAGCTTTTCTCACTTTCTCCCCATCAGCAGATACAACTTCTCCTGGGACAGCTTGATGGACCAGCTGCTGAGGAAGTCCGTTCCTGGCTATCTACCGAGAAAACCAGTGTAGAAGCGATCCTCACCCGCCTGAGAAAAGAATTTGAACGCCAATCACCCACCGAGGTTCGTCTCAAATTTTACAACAGACGTCAGTGACCAGGTGAGACTCTTAGGGACTACGCACTAGCCCTTCAGTCTACTTACAGGGCTTTACAGCAAATAGACACTATTGATCCTGCTGCTGCAGAGAACATAATCACCAACAGATTCATAGAAGGTTTGGACTCCAGGCTAGTACAAAGTCAACTCCGCATGCTAGCAGCACAAAATCCAAACATGACTTTCTTAGACTTTAAAGCTCTAGCCCTGCGAGTAGTGGGTACTGACTCACCTTGTACCAGCTATGCTCTTGCGCCTCGTTCCTCCGACCTTGCTGCTGGAATTTCTACTGTATCTCCTCTTTCACCTGTTTCCCCTATGCAGGCCACACAGTCTGTGCAAGCCCCTACTCTCATTCATGCACCTCCTACCACGGATGCACTTGTCCAAGTCCTTGAATCTGTATTCCAAGCCTTAAAGGAGCTAAAAGGCCAACGCCCTGCATCATGTGAATCATCTGTAAACCGGACATTGTCCCCAGAGCCACGTTCTAGTAGGCCAAGTCCTGATAGGCCCCCTCCTGGAAGGCCTCCATCTGGTGATTGTGTGTACTGTACTTATTGTGAGCGTCTTGGACACTACAAGTATCAATGTTATAAGTTAAACGGGCCACCCCCGAGGCCAAGGGCCGCCCCTCGGGAGTAGAATCCAAGGGCCCAAAGGGACAATCACAATGGATTTCCCGGTTCATCTCCAAGTGCCCGTATATAACCATATGGATCGATGGTGTACCTCTAGAAGCTTTAGTGGACACTGGTTCACAAGTCACCACAATTAAGCGACAAGCCTTTGAAAAGAATTGTGACTTTGATCTCCTGAATCCAGTGAGTAAAGCAAAGTTAGACTTAATTGCAAGTAATGGTCAACCTATTTCCCAGGTAGGCTACTGGGAACCCACAATCCAAATTGGTGATCGCAAGTTACCAGGTCAAGGTGTAATTGTTACTGAGGCTGAGGGAGATACAACAGCAGTAGTGTTAGGCATGAATGTCATTCGCCATGTGTTTACGGAATTGCTCGCTGCCTTGCATGCTTCTCTCCCTTCTGCTTCTCCCCCTTACAGGCAAGCTGTTCAGCGGACTATCAAAATGCTCTGCGCCCAACAGAAATTTGCCAACAGTAAAGGTGGGATCTGCCGTGTGCGTATCACTGACGCATGACCAGTTACCCTGTCAGCCAACAGCGAGACTCTAGTCTGGTGTCGAGTTCGACCAGGAATTGACAACGAGGACTATGTAGCTCTTCTTGACTCCATCCAGATTGAAGGACAGCCCCTGGTAAAAGCTGCCAGAAGTATTGTCACCATCTCAAACGATAGAGTACCAGTACGGCTAATCAACCTAAGTGCTATACAAGTTTAATTCAGTTGCTCAACTGTATAACCTTTATCCAGAAGACATCTTAGATGAAGAGAAACTTGCTCATCAAAAGTTGTTAAAAGCTACTCCCAAAGGCTCTAACACACCCACTACCTTCTGGTGGAATGAACTTAATGTTGGAGATGCTAAGACTCCTATCGAATACATCAATGGCGTAACTAAACTTGCTAAGCGACACAACCAAGCTTTCAGCAAGCACCTTCTTGATTTCGGCAAGACTACTCTGATGCAGCACAAGATCAACACAGGTGATCATCCTCCTATCAAGGAAAGACACCGTCCACTACCTCCTGCTAACTATCAACAAGTAAAGAAGCTGTTAAAGGAGATGAAAGATTCTGAAGTCATCTGAGAAAGTCAAAGCCCGTAGGCTGCACCCATTGTCCTGGTGAAGAAGAAGGATGGTAACATTAGATTTTGTGTCGACTACCGAAAGTTGAATAATGTTACACACCAAGATGCCTATCCTGTTCCACGGATTGAAGAATCCATCACCACTCTTGGCTCAGCTGCATACTTCTCCACTCTTGATTTAACCAGCTGTTACTGGCAAGTACCCATGGCTCCTGAGGATAGAGAGAAGACAGCTTTCACCACCCCAATGGGACTCTTTGAGTTTAATGGTATGCCGTTTGGGTTATGCAACGCCCCTGCTACATTTCAGCGACTCATGGAAAGATGTCTTGGTCACCTCAACTTCCAGAGCGTTCTGTTATATCTTGATGATGTTGTCGTATACTCTCGCACTTATGAAGACCATCTATGCCACCTTGCAGAAGTATTCCAGGTACTCATTGAACATGGTCTGAAACTAAAACCGTCAAAGTGCCATCTGTTCAAGCTGAAGGTCAACTACCTTGGTCATGTTGTAAGTGCCGAAGGTATCCAGCCTGATCCTGAAAAGATCTCAGCTGTGAACAACTGGGACACCCCAAGAACTGTCAAAAAAGTCAGAAGTTTTCTATGTTTTGCAGGCTACTACCGCCTCTTCATACCTCATTTTGCGCAAATAGCAGAACCCCTTACAGAGCTGCTACGGGGTTGCCCTAGAGAAAACTACGACAGAAGACTTCCAATTAATTGGTCTGAGCGACAAGAAACTGCCTTTCAGATGTTGAAAAGTCTATTGACTTCACCTCCAATTCTGGCGTACCCTGACTACCGCCATCCTTTCCATGTCTACACGGATGCCAGCTACCAAGGCCTCGGAGCGGTACTATCACAAGTCCAGGATGACAAAGAGAGAGTCATTGCATATACCAGCCAAAGCTTGAGAGGTGCAGAGAAAAACGATAGCAATTACAGTTCTTTCAAGTTAGAGCTGCTAGCTCTTGTGTGGGCAGTCACCGAGAAGTTAAAAGATTACCTCGCTGCTACACCCTTCACAGTTTACACGGACAATAATCCTCTTCCCCATCTTAATACTGCACGGCTAGGTGCTCTTGAACAGAGATGGGGTTCAAGATTGGCGAACTTCTGCTTTGATATTAAGTATAGCAGTGGCAAGATCAACATCAATGCCGATGTGTTATCCCGTTTGCCCGAAGGAGAAGAGCCTCCTGAGGAAGATCTGTGGGAAGATGTTGAGATGCCTCCCTTCTATCAAAGGTTTGCTACACAGAATGCTGTTGCTGCTACACAAACTGATGAAGTTTCTCAACAAAAACCTGTCTTATTCCAATATCCATCGAGATGGCAAACTCTTCAAAATGAGTCTCGTGTCCTAGGTGAGATCTATGATTACCTGACTACTGGGAGAATACCTGTCAGACGACGCAGAAGATGTCCTGATGTTGAGCTTAATCGTCTCTGGAGACATCGCAAAAGACTCTTCATTCAAAAGGGCTTGATCCTGCGCAATACCCTAGACCCAGTTTCAGGTGAAAGGCTACATCAGATTCTAATCCCACGGCGAGATGCCAGAATTGTTCTTGATGCCTACCACGACCAGTCTGGGCACTTTGGCGTGCACAAAACTGAAGCCACCATACGCCAACGCTTCTATTGGATTGGGATGCGGTCAGACATAGGAATTTGGTGTCCAGCCTGCAACCTCAGCAAAGTCGGTAAGAAAGATGCCAGAGCTCCTCTTCATCCAATCCATTCTCAGAAACCAAACGAGCTAGTCACTCTTGATCATGTGAAGCTAGCACCAACTCATTCAGGCTACACGTATGCCTTAACCATGGTGGATCACTATACTAAGTGGGTTGCTGTTGTGCCAGTAAAAGACCTTACAGCTCGGATTACAGCGATCACCTTCTACCGTGAATATGTGAGACATTACAGTTGCCCTGAAGCAGTCCTCACAGATCGTGGATCTGCCTTTGAGTCACAATTATTTCAAGAACTCTGCCAATTCCATGAGTGCAAAAATCTGAGAACAACCGCCTATCATCCCCAAGGAAATGGCCTCTGCGAGAAAGTCAACCAGACTTTTATCAATATGCTGCGAACAGCATCTGTTACTAAACAAGCTGAATGGCCTCAATTGCTTGACGAGTTAGTGGAAATCTACAACAACACTGTCCACTGTTCTACAGGCTACTCGCCATATTATCTGATGTTTGGAAGACAAGGTCCGCTCCCTAAAGATCGTTCTCTTGGAATCCAAATCCCTGACATGATCAATCCCCTGCCAAAAACTGATTAGGTCTCATAGCATCAGCGAAGAATACATGAAGACCAACAGATTGTTGATTACCACATGGGTGAAGCTCACCATCAACAAGAAGAGAGCTATAATCAAACAGCTAATGCTTCCCCACTTCAAGTTGGAGACAAGGTATGGCTAAAGAAGTACCACCGTACAGAAAAACTCGATTCACTCTGGGAAACAGAGCCATACACAGTTATAGTTATTCCATATCCTGAGTCAGATGTCTATGAAGTGAAGAAACCCAGAATGGCCCCACAGACGGTGCACAGAAACCGCATGAAGCTATGCACCAAAGAGGATTTACTGGTGATGTCATCACCTCCTCCACAAGTCATGCCGGTCTACACACCAATTCCTGCAATGGAAACACCAGCCAGACAACCTACTGTGGGAGAGTTCCTCCACAACACTCAATTTATCCTTCCATGCTATCAATATGTCCCCATATCGGTTCCTGCTCCAGTTGCTGCTCTTCTGCCAACTTCACCTGAGCCAGCAAACAATATCATTCCTGCTCAAGAGGAAGATCAAGTGTTGAGGCGTTCAGAGCGAAGCACAAAAGGAAAACTTCCAGCTCGCTACAGAGACTAAAAGGTCATATCCTTTTCCATGAGTATATAATCTTGTTTATTTATTTAGCTGGATAGTTAATTTAGTAATGTTTAAGCCTCTGCACCTGGGTAATACCAAGCACCTTGTTTATTATTTGCACAATTTTCTATATACAGCTATGGACTTTTAGACTGTTTGTTGCCACTAAAGTGCCTTTCCAGAGCCTTTCATATGGACGATAGTATATTGCGGAAAGAGACTCTATCTCATATTGGCACTACCACATTCATGTTTTGCATTTGTTCATTGCCTATTTTTCTTCCGTCTGGCTGCATATTCTTGCCTTATTGTTACACATATATTTCCTTCCTTTCTTAGCAGTTCTCCACTTGCACAATCGCCGAGGACGACTCACCTTCAGAGGGGGAGTATGTAGTGGCCCGGTCTAGATTGTGTCTGTTTCTTTAAGTATATTTACTTATATATAATATTATGTTATATGTTATAAGTAAAGCATTTTTCATTTGCTGTGTTCTAGCACCATCCACTGGTGAAAACTGTAAGAATCTGAAGTGTGCATTGGGTGTTTTCCTCTTGGCCAGTTCTTGGTCACATGGCTCAATAGGTGGAGCTATTCTCCAGCCTCTGTCTGGAAAGAACTGGAATGTTCTGGTTCTGGCTGAGTCTCCTCTGAGGGAACACATTATGTGGAGTTTCTCTTCACCACAAGACTCCTGCTAGGCCCGAGGTCTAGAATTTCACCATTTACTGATTTTTACAGCCAATATACTGAAAGCTTCCTATCCTGCATCCTCACTGGCCAGATATACATCTCTTCAGACAGTAGGGCATACTGAGTATTTACCAGACCCTACTGCACGCAGATTGGGGAAGTTTGAGGGTCTCCCACCCCACTGCAATATTAGTGGCCTGCATGCCATTGTCCACGCACCAGACGTCCAGTCCCCGTAGCACGCTGGGCAACTTTCTACAGTTGCTTACAAGTACTGCATGTGTCTTAACTAGCAGTGAAATCAACCCCAGGACTCCAGGTCTGTACAATCTTATTACTGTATCATATCTACCCTCTAAGCTCAAGAGACTCTGAACCTGCTAAAAGCATACCAGAATTAAATCTGAAACAAATCGTGCTCTTAAAAGCTCCAGAACCCTAACTGTACTTCAGCATTCAACTCCAAGCTGTATTTGCCGTGGCCTACCCACAAAAGACTGAAACATACAGTATATTCCGTGTTGTTTTCCTTTGTTCCCGCTGTATTAAAGCAACTGTTATCCCCAAGACCGTGTCTGTGGACTGTCCATCAGCTGTGGATACTGTGTGGGGGTGGATAGCAGGGAACATCAGGGCCTGGTAGACCACCCAGGGAACACGGCCCCTGCAACCTCGTGCCAGAACAGCAACTGTGACATATAGAACATTTGAGGTCCTCTGTCCCTGGGCCCTTACAACAGCACCACAAATGCAAAAGAAATGGGAATGGGACACTTATCTCATGCATTTAATTCAGATTATTCATTCATTCATTCATTCATTCATTCATTCCAATTGCCCAATCTTAAAGGTGCGTAAAATAAAGAACCTAACCATACTATCTTTCTTTCCAACATATGTGACAGAATCTACTGTTCTAAAGAGCTCAATGAATTGTAGCAAGGTATTATATTAAATGCCACAGTTGTAACTTGTCAAATTATGAAATTTTTTTGCTCCTAAATTTTCTACAATAAACTGTGTTTTTATTATTGATATATGGAAGCTTTTAGGAAGCACAGGAATCCAGTCTTGACATGGCTACACTGGATTCCACTACACTGGATTCCTCAAATGCCTCAGTTTTGCCCCATGGTCATCACCGCTGATGTTACTGACCTCCTCAAAGGGAGACGGTTGTTGATCCTCTCCAGGAGCCTGCTGTCGCTCCCCTTCTGGATGCTGGTGAGTACCACTACTCGGGGACGTAGGGGGGTAGCGCGGGCATGGCAGCGACTATTCAGACACTGTTAGCTAATTTACAGGCGGGTGCGGGAATACTAGTTAACCCTTCTTTAGCTGGTCAACCTCCTGCACAGTCTGACCCCACGCCTCGTGCTGACATTCACAGGAATGCTATCTTTTGCGACACTGCCCCTTTGGATGCTGAGACTGTCCGAAAAATATGGGCGAATGATTATGTTGATATATGGTCTTTAGTTTCGACCGATCAACATACAGTTGACAAGGAACGGAGCTCATCTGATCGTCCTTTCGAGAGGAGGCCAAAATTGGCTAAGTCCATTAACAACTGGCTTCAGGCATTTTTTGTTATGGGATGTGTCATGGGACAGAAGCTCCCCGAGCGCTGTTCTGAGATGTTTATATATCTCAACACCATTTATAATTCCTACAAGTCACATAGGGGATTAGCTTGGTGGTGTTACGACGAGGATTTTCGTTGAAATTTGGCCCTTCAACCCCAGTTGGGTTGGGGAGTGAAAGCCACGGACACTTGGCTGCATTTAATGCTGGCCCAGAAGGCTTACGAGCCCCTTCACCCTAGCACCTCTGCTGGCTCTGGCTCAGTGGCCGTTCGTAGACCCGACACGTGTTGATTATTTAATGAAGGGCACTGCCGTTTCTTTGGCCTATTTAAATTCAGGCATGAGTGCGCCGCTTGTGGTGGAGCACATGCAGCAAACAAGTGCCCTAGTTAGTCAGCAAAATTGCCAGCAAAACCATCAAACACGCTGGATAAGGACGCCAGTGGGCGTTTTCGCGATGGGACCGTGGCTTCACCTGTACCCAAATAAAGAGGCTGTTGCTCATCTGCTCTTTGGCTTTACTTTTGGTTACCTTCTTGGGGATTGAAATTGATTCCATAGCTATTGTTTTTTTCGCTTCCCACCTGACAAAGCTTGATTTCATTACCCAGGGGTTTTTGGATCTATCCATAGCGTCACATGATGGCAATTGATTGTGCTTGTAAATTTGTTTGCCCTCTTTTGAATCGGTTCTTTTTGCGTTTTCTTTTGGCTTGGCCTTTTTTGGCGCTTTGTGAATCGGTGAGCATTTGTTTTTGCAAAGCACAGCTCCGGTGGTCTTCGGGCGGTTTGCGTGTTTGGGTTTGTAAGTCCAGGAACAGATCCGTCCGTCAGGTATTGCTTTGGTTAACAACTATATGGCGGTGCTCAGCTCCGGTGTGTCCTTTCTACCTCTAGAGGATAGTAATCCACTTACCATATTTTTCGGACCATAAGACGCACTTTTTTCACCCCAAATGTTGGGGGAAAGTTGGGGGTGCATCTTATGGTCTGACTGGCTGCGGGGAATGAAGGTGCTGCAGTGGAGCGGGTCATCGGGGGCACGAGCAGGCTGCAGGAGCGCCTGCCGTGACCACTTGGGCCTGCTCATTTATTATGCACGCCCATCTTCCCATCCATCTCTCAACGCTGAACCCGGCGCTGACAGGTGGGCGGGGTGATGGGCAGGGATAAATAGTCGGCCTGCATGATCACCCATGGCAATTGCAGCCTGGAGTGATCATGTGCGGCTGTATTCACTGCTCCCCACGCATCATCATCAGTGCGGAGGGCAGTGAATCAGTACACATTACTCACCGTTCCCCTGCAGCATCGCCATCTCCTGTCTGTGTCAGTCAGCTGACTTGCGCGGAGACTAGCGGCGTGCCCTGCAATGATGTCATCGCTGTGCGCACGTGTCCACACGCAGCTGCCGGCACAGACCACCGGAGGACATCGCGATGCTGCAGGGGAACGTGCAGACACAAGCATGGATCAATGTCTGTAATCATACACCACATGTACACACTTAAAAAATAATATATAAGGGGCCCCAGCCTTGGATTAGACGTACCTGCCTCCTGATGAAGCCCAGGTGAAACGCGTTGAGGCGCGGTGGGAGAGAGACGAAGCTATCTGGCTCAAGTCTATGTGTCATCTGGTTTACTTTGCTATTTAACTGTGCCTATGATTGTTACTCTGTGTCCTTTTTTGATCCTAACTCGGATAGCAGCTGCACACACTAGTTTTAGTGGGTGCATGCTGCTAAACCTTGCCAAATTGTATTAGTATGATCCACGGTGATTTCTCATAATTAGAAGACATGTATTATAATGGTTATATATACTAAATTTAGTGAACGAGTGCTGTTAGATCTATTAAATTGAATTAGCACGACCCATGACCATATCTCATGTCTATGAGGGACACACTATATGTAATTTACTATGAGACACTTTAGATGGTCCCCTTTAGATAATAGAATGTGGGTTTACCTAGAAGCACTGATATGCTGAAAATAGTGTACTAATTTAACCAACGACTGTTATATACCTTGGATTAAGGGGTTCCAATGAAGTAATTCTGGTAGTCTATTTATATTAGATCCCCCCCCTACTAATCCGTGTGGGATCAATAAAAGGACCTTATAATTAAAATACCAACTCTTAATTATATTAGGCAAATTGTCCATATATTCATGCGATGTAATGCCACGGAGACCTATATGACTAATTCTTGATACCTACTATTAAGGCCCTATGAGGGATCTGTGAGTCTCTACCCACCCTCCCCCCGATACGTGGGATTTATATTTACAGTTTTCTCTACCCTGCTATGCCTATTGTCTATGTGTGTTTTTATTTATGATCTAATAAAGTGAATATATTTTATGAGGATTATTGGCATTATGTATATTCTTTCTGAGGATATAAGTGGATTAATTGATATATAGGATGCTATCCTGACTACGTAAGTGCAAGATGTGGAATGTGTGCTTTTTTTAAAGGATAATCCCTAGCTGTCGAAAGTTCCAGTTCTTGTTCCTTTTTCGTAAGTGTCTTTGGTTTTCTCGGCCTAACCCTTTTGAGTTTGGTACACATTCTTTTAGCATGGGTTCTGCTACCGATGCTGCATGGGCTAGTTTGCCAACCCTGATTTTCAACACATCGGTAGTTGGCGTTCCTCTTGTTTTATGCGTTATAGTAGACTTCATTTATTGCTTCACTAATTTTGTCCTTTTTTCATAGACGGTGCGGTATCGCCCAAGTTTTTCGAATTCGGGGATGAGCTCTGTTCCTGTCTCATGAGGTCCGACATAGTAAAACTCCATCTTTTGCATGGGTGGGGGTCGGAGCGCAGTCTAGCGACTTTTACTCCTCCGTGGCAATCAATGGTTGAAAATGGTGGATGTTAAGTGAAGGCTGATTGCGCCGGGCATTAAAATCCCTCTACCGTGCCCGAACACTGCCCCCTTTTTAAGGTGTCCAATCCCACTGTTTTCCTTACTATTGGTTCCCCTATATAATTCCCCTTACTTCCTGGATGCGGCCTCTCCTCATCCTGAGTCCCAGACGCTGCTGTGCTGCTGGCCACCCAGACGGACACAGCCTGCTGCTGTCCCAACCTCCCTCCCCTTTGTTGTATGTTATATTGTTTTAAGTCACAGCGGTCAGTGGTTGAAAATGGTGGATGTTAAGTGAAGGCTGATTGCACCAGGCAGTCCGGCCTGGCATTAAGCCTTGTTTGAAATGGTATATCCAATTGGATAATTAGAACGGTTAATTTTAAGCTGTGACCGACCTCAACCCAACAAAAGATGAGAGTTTGTATAAATATTTGGTTTTCTCTCCAATAAAGTTGATTTGGTTTACTACAATTGTGTGTTTTGTTCGGGCATGGGAGATTGGTGCAGTGGTGGGGTCTCAGCAGTCTGCTCAATGGCATGAGTTTGGATTGCAGAGCAGCTGTATGCATGCCTCACATCACCAAGCACAGTGCCAAGCTATAGATGGAGTCATGTAAAATAGTATACCACTGGACTCAGTGAAGTAATGCAAAAATGTGATATGTGGAGTAACTAGTCATGTTTCTCTATTTGGCCATCTGATGGATGAGCCTGGGTTTAGCGAATGCCAGGAGAACTGAACTATGCAGCTCTATAATTTGATAGAAAAAGGATATTGCTGTTAGTGTTGTTTTTCAGGTGATGGCTTAACCTCATTGTTCCTATTAGGGCAAATTTGAAGTCTTTAGCATAGCAAAACATGTAGACAATTGTAGCATTCAAGTTTGTGGGAACTGTTTGGGAGAAATATGCTTTGATCCAGTATGACTGTGCCCCAATGTGAAAATAAAGGTCTATAAAGGTATTATTAGATTAGTTGAGTCTGGAAGAGCTTCACTGCTAGCCAGTGGCATAACTAAAGTCTGATGGGCACCTGTCACGCTGTACAAAGGGCTAGTAAGAAGTAGTACAGCATATTTCCCACTAAGTGGCAACAGAGTAGTGATGGAGAGCCAAAGTTACACTGTAACAGAAAGGCAGCTGAAGTACAGAAGAGCAACTCCACCAAGCAGCTAACAGGCGAACCACCAGGGGGCAATAGAGTAGTCAAACAGCCAGGGTCTAGCTGGGACAGTCACTGCAAAGGAAGGATCAAAATCAAGTCAGAAAACACAACCAAGTCAGAAGCTGGGAGATCAGGAATGCAGGGGGAAACACAAACAACAAACAGGAGTGTTAAGTCAGGGACTGCGACAGATGGACAAACAGAGGAGGGTACAGGTCAGGGGATGACAAGAAGGAGTCAGATAAACCAGGAAATATCACCAGAGCAAGTCACAGGCTGCAATGCAAAACTATAACCAGCACAGGAATGCAGGTTCAGAGACCATATATATAGTGTCTCCTAAACCAGAATGAGGCTGATGGGAGTTAACCCCTGACATGATCAGGCCGGGTCTGTGAAACTCTGGAGCGGAGAATACCGGTCCTGGATCATGACAGCCCCGGTCCATAGTTTGAGCCAGGGTCCCCTCACATGTTGGTCAGATGATGGGGCATTGTAGCATTCTAAATCCTATAAAGGCATATGAGTTGCCAACCTCTCCCCCTTAATTGTGTAGTACTGACCCCTATTCTGTACTAATTGCTCCCATCCTGGGCCACCTCCTAGTAAATATGTCCACCATCCTGGTGTATGACCTCATCATAGCTATATCCTGATATATATGGCCCCATCCTGGTATATATGTCCTCATCATGGCACCCTCCTGATATATATGTCCCCATCATGGCCCATCCTGGCCTTATCCTGGTATATATGTCACCATTATTGTCCCATCCTGGTACATGTCCCCATTCTGGTATAGATGTCCCATTCATTGCCCTATTTGCATATCAATGTCTCCATAATGGCCCCATCCTGGTATACATATCCATATAATGGTTCTATCCTGGTTTACATGTCCCCATAATGGCCCCATCCTGGTATATATGTCCCCATAATGGCCCCATCCTTGTATAAATGTCCTCATAATGGTAATGGCCCTATCCTTGTATAAATGTCCCCATAATGGCCCCATCCTGGTACATATGATTCATCAGGGGACACGTCCCCTGATGAACTAGGGAAACGCGCGTCGGGACCAAGGACGGCACAACCGCAAAGTGACCTCGTACAGGTTAGTTACAGCTGCGCTTCACTCTCAAAATTAATTAGGGTGACTAGCCCTTGCCAGGAATTACTACATGCACAGTGCCACTGGAGGCTCTAGGTGGCGCACTGGTAGGGAACCCGTTACAAGGGAGAAATTTACCTGATAGAAAGCAACAATATCAGGACTATAGTGGAGGCTTGTTAAAAACTATAAATAATTTATGCAGCTGCTGTAACCCACAAGAGCGGTATTGGAGCTAGTCCAGTGTGATTAGGAATTGTGACCCAGTTGTATACATATATGCATTTTTGAAAACGATTTTATATTTGAAAATAATAAAATAAAAGAATTTTATTGAGGATATGCACCATCCCAAGTGTTTTTCTGTGGTTTCTGCAATTATCAGGTGTTATTCCTGCGGTATGTAGGTTCAAGATTCGGACAAATGATGCAATACATATGATACCCCGGACGCCGCACACTGTAAAAACAAAAATACTTACCTTCCCCCGCTCCCCTTGATGTCCTCCTCTGATGATGGCATGCCACAACTGACCAGCGTGTAAGCGGCGCACCACAATACATCACTGTGCGCCCACTTACATCTTGGTCAGCTGCCAGGTGCCAGCATATTCTTTGCTACCCACTCCCTGGATTTTGAGTCTGAGAAGCAGTGAATATTCTTAGCCTTAATCAGCGGCTGGCTCATTTCAGTGCAGGGACTAGTGTTGAGCGAGTAGTTAACTATTCGTACTCGCTTTGCTTTTTGCAAGCACTGTCCGCTACTCGCATATTTGTTACGAGTAGCAGGCACAATTTAAGTCAATGGGAAATTCTCGCTCAGTAATGAATAACCAACGACAATTCCTTTGTAAGATAACGTGCAGTTTAATTTATTCTATATGCTTTTTACTGTACAGTATTTTGTATTAGTGTACTGTAATAATTTTATATAAATACAGCACATTATTTTGTATTACTATAATAAGGTTGTATAAATGCAGTAAATATTCTTGGGTTGTGGAACGAATTGTCTGGTTTTCAATTATTTCCTATGGGAAAATTTGCTTTGATATAAAAGTAACTTGGTTTAAGCGCACACTCCCGGAATGCATTATGCTCGTAATGCAAGGTTCCACTGTATGTGTGCTCCATTATGGTTCTGCTTTTAATTTTATCTAGGAGGCTGCATGGCACATGAAATACATAATATAAAGTAGGACCCCCCCTATTGAGATTTGTCATGACGTTGGCAGGGGTGGCTCAAAGAATTGTTCAATTATTTGGTAAAAATCTCATTTTTTATTGTAGTACAGTTGGAATAAATCTGTGGATTTAAACTTTTAATATGATGCATGCCTTTTTCAGATCGTGCTGGCTCCTTTTTCGCTCAACACTAGCAGGGACCCAACAAGTCTCTGTGCTGCAATGCATTTTAGCTAGATGCGCGTCCTTGGACGCACATCCAGCAGAAACAGGTGCTGGGGCTAGCGGGCCCCCTGTACCCCCAGGCCCTGTCGCGGTCACGATCACTGCAACCTCGATCGTTATGCCCCTGCTGCTAGCATAAAGCCCCGATCTTAAGCCCACAAAGACCTTCAAAAATTAGAATGGAGATTGCAATCTCTTCTAACATGTCTTCCAAAATCTTATAGAAAACCTTCCTATAGTGGAATCTGTCTTAAATAGGAACCAACAACATTGATACCAATATTTTTAGAATAGGATGTCACAAAAGGTCAAGTAGGTGTAATGTGTATATAAAGGTATCCACAAAAAGAGAAACGTTTAGCACCAATGGCTTGCAATACCTTTGTAAAGCTCCACTATTCGGAGTAAAGTGGGTCAAACAGGTGGTGCTCGACCTAATATCACTATATTAGGTCGAGCACTACGTGTTTGACCCACATTAACCCGAATAGTGGAGCTTTATGGGGTATTGCAAGCCATTGGTGCCAAACTTTTCTCTTTTTGTGGATAGCTGTTTCATAAGGACAAATCAAAATATAAAAAATGGTTAAACCTACCATAAGTAATATGTGCTTTATTGATGGAAATAAATTAAAAGCACTGGAGTGGGAGGTACAGGAGACGTCTGGATAACGGTGACCTTTATGCACGTGATCGTGCGTCCACAGGTCTTGGCCATACTCGGAAGCCTCATTTTAAACACATAGCAACCAATGCCTAATTTAGTAGGTATGACATATATATTAAGAAAGAAATTAAGAACCCATGCACACATTTTGAAGAAAAAAAACCCATAATGAAACAAGGAAGAGAAATTATGAATAATGACTAACGAAAACTTCACCACAAAAACAGTAAAAACATAGTAAAAACAAATAATGCAAAAACCTAATATATGTAGAATAAATCATTTTTAAAGTTCATTCCTTTTGGAAATTTAATATCCAAAGTTAGTGTCCAAAAGATTTCTTTCAGAGTCAGGTGTTTTTGCCAGCTGGCCATATTAATGGGATTTTTAACCCTCTCTATCATAGTGTTTTAAATGCAACACATCACCATTATGTATGGAAGCACAATGTTAGCAGTTACAGACTATGAGCTGTTCTTTTTCTATATATTAGAAATATGTTCAGAAATGCATTTTTTTTTAAATTTACAGTTGGTGCACCCTATATAGCGCACCTTACATGAGTTGCTCTTAATACAGTACACTACATGGTGTGGGACACAATTGATAAGTGTGAACATCCTGATGAAGGAGTTTCCACTCCGAAACAAGTAGAGTAAAATAACTTTTTAAGATTTGCTCTTATTCCTTCTTCCATGGCAGTGCTGATGTTAAACCCTATCATCCATTTTCAGCCACTCGATTTCTCAGGGTCTGCAGCAGCCATGTTCACACTCTTCAAGTGGTTGTGTCTCACACAACCCCATCAGGTGAGCAATTCCTTGATTGTTTCACCACGATCATCACACAGTTAGGACCCTATTGCACACTGCCACTATCTCTCCAGCATTCAGTTGATAAATTCTGTGATATCATGCAAATCAGAAAGCTGGAAATTCTATTCACAAGTTGCAGCACCTATCTGCACATTTCAAAAAGTCTTCTGGTTTTAGCCAGGTGATTTTAGCCAGGTGATTTTTAGCCAGGTGAAAGCCAGGGAAGGAGTCTTGCGAGGATAATTTGCATATTCCCAGTGCCTTCTGGGATAAGTGAAGAGTCACCGTGAGCTCAAGGAGAACCGGGTTTTGGCCGTTACAGCCGGAAGGAAGACTTCTGAAAGCCAGGGAAGGAGTCTTGCGAGGATAATTTGCATATCCCCAGTGCCTTCTGGGATAAGTGAAGAGTAACCGCGAGCTCAAGGAGAACCGGGTTTTGGCCGTTACAGCTGGAAGGAAGACTTCTGAAAGCCAGGGAAGGAGTCTTGCGAGGATAATTTGCATATTCCCAGTGCCTTCTGGGATAAGTGAAGAGTCACCGCGAGCTCAAGGAGAACCGGGTTTTGGCCGTTACAGCCGGAAGGAAGACTTTTGAAAGCCAGGGAAGGAGTCTTGCGAGGATAATTTGCATATCCCCAGTGCCTTCTGGGATAAGTGAAGAGTCACCGCGAGCTCAAGGAGAACCGGGTTTTGGCCGCTACAGCCGGAAGGAAGACTTCTGAAAGCCAGGGAAGGAGTCTTGCGAGGATAATTTGCATATTCCCAGTGCCTTCTGGGATAAGTGAAGAGTCACCGCGAGCTCAAGGAGAACCGTGTTTTGGCCATTACAGCCGGAAGGAAGACTTCTGAAAGCCAGGGAAGGAGTCTTGCGAGGATAATTTGCATATCCCCAGTGCCTTTATTTCAGCCTGTCTTCTTCATTGTGAGCGTGAGTGAGCAAAGTGTGAGCAAAAGTAAGGGGCACTTTGCACACTGCGACATCGCAGGTGCGATGTCGGTGGGGTCAAATTGAAAATGACGCACTTCCGGCATCGCATGCGACATCGCAGTGTGTAAAGGCTGGATGATACGATTAACGAGCGCAAAAGCGTCGTAATCGTATCATCGGTATAGCGTCGGCGTAATTCATAATTACGCTGACGCAATGGTCCGATGTTATTCCTCGCTCCTGCGGCAGCACACATCGCTGTGTGTGAAGTCGCAGAAGCGAGGAACGTCTCCTACCGGCCTCACTGCGGCTTCCGTAGGATATGCGGAAGGAAGGAGGTGGGCAGGATGTTTACATCCTGCTCATCTCCGCCCCTCCGCTCTGATTGGCCGCCTGCCGTGTGACGTCGCAGTGACGCCGCACGACCCGCCCCCTTAACAAGGAGGCGGGTCGCCGGCCACAGGGACGTCGCACGGCAGGTGAGTGTGTGTGTGAAGCTGGCATAGCGATAACTTTCGCTACGCCAGCTATCACCACATATCGCTGCTGCGACGGGGGCGGGCACTATCGCACTCGGCATCGCAGCATCGGCCTGCGATGTCGTAGTGTGGAAAGCCCGCCTAAGTGTGAGTAGAATTGTTTGTATTTAGTTGTTTAATTACTTAACATTTGTTTAGTGCTATCCCATTAGAAAATGTGCTCCACTATTGCTAATGCGATCCAGTGTACATCTTGTCTCATGTATGCAGTCCTTGAAAAGTCGTTCGAGGGTGCATACTGTTGTTCGAGATGTGCGCAAGTTGCACATTTGGAAGCCCAGATACTGGATCTAAATGAGCAGCTGGCAACTCTGAGATGCGTTAGCAATATGGAAAGGAGTTTGCTGCTCACTGAGCAGCAGCTTGCTGGGTCAGATGTGGGGGAGGATCGTAGTAGGGAGCGGCAGGACGGTGAGGTAGGTAGCTGGGTGACAGTTAGAAAGGGGGGTAAAGGGAAAAGTGCTAGGAAGGCTAGTCCTGAACTGACACACCCCAATAGGTTTGCAAACTTGGCAGATGAGGGGGATGTCATTACAGGGGTAGCATTGCTGCAGCAAGGCATGACCTCTGAACGCCAGAGGAGTGTCTGCTCCAGTAAGGGGGGGAATAGGAGTGCACGGCAGGCAAGACAGGTACTGGTAGTGGGGGACTCAATTATTAGGGGGACAGATAGGGCAATCTGTCACAAACACAGAGATCGCCGAACAGTGTCTTGTCTTCCTGGCGCTCGAGTTCGGCACATCGCTGATCGGGTTGACAGATTACTGGGAGGGGCTGGGGAGGACCCAGCGGTCATTGTACACATTGGCACAAATGACAAAGTTAGAGGTAGGTGGAAGGTCCTTAAAGATGATTTCAGGGAATTAGGTTGTAAGCTTAAAGCATGGACC
The DNA here is from genome assembly GCF_048569485.1 of Anomaloglossus baeobatrachus. NCBI lineage: Eukaryota > Metazoa > Chordata > Amphibia > Anura > Aromobatidae > Anomaloglossus > Anomaloglossus baeobatrachus. The sequence goes on from NC_134362.1 coordinate 92,043,883, forward strand.
TCCAAGGTGGTATTTTCGGGAATACTACCTGTGCCACGACCCACACTAGAGAGGCAAAGGGAGATCAGGGAGGTTAAAAGGTTGCTCAGGAATTGGTGTATGAAAGAGGGTTTTGGGTTCCTGGAGAATTGGGCCGACTTTTCAGTTGGCTACAGATTCTATGCTAGGGATGGGCTGCATCTTAATGGGGAGGGTGCAGCTCTGCTGGGGCAGAAAATGGCTAGAAGGTTGGAGGAGTGTTTAAACTAGGAATGGGGGGCGAGGGTATTCACTTTATAGAAGGGGAATGTAGTGCAGATAGTGACCAGGGCACAAGTAATGAAATTGGGGGTGGTAAGGGGGGAAGGGTTAGGGCAGTTAATACAGTAAGGAGGAATAGAGGTACAGAGTCATACGTAACGTGCATGTACACTAATGCCCGAAGCCTCACAAATAAGGTGGAGGAATTAGAATTAATATTGTTGGAAGAAAATTATGATATAGTGGGGATATCAGAGACATGGCTGGATGAGAGCTATGACTGGGCTGTTAATTTACAGGGTTATAGCCTATTCAGGAATGACCGTACAAATAAGCGAGGGGGAGGTGTGTGTCTATATGTAAAATCATCCTTAAAACCCATCCTGCGTGACAAAATATGTGAGGGTACTGAGAATGTAGAGTCCCTATGGGTGGAGATAAGGGGGGGGAGAATGAATAATAAAATACTGATAGGGGTGTGTTATAAGATGCCGAATATATTATGGAAGAGGTTGAGAATCTCCTCATAAAGCAAATTGATAAAGCAGCGAGTCTCGGAGAGGTAATTATTATGGGGGACTTTAACTATCCTGATATAAATTGGGGAACAGAAACTTGCAGTTCCAGCAAAGGAAATAGATTTTTGATAACAATGAAAGATAATTACCTTTCACAAATGGTACAGGACCCCACAAGAGGGGGAGCACTACTAGACCTTGTACTAACCAATAGGCCAGACCGCATATCAAATATACAAGTTGGGGGTTACTTGGGGAATAGTGATCACAAAATAATAAGTTTTCATGTATTCTTTAGTAAGATGTATAGTAGAGGGGCTACAAGGACACTAAACTTCAGGAAAGCAAATTTTAAACGGTTGAGAGATGATCTTAGTGCAATAAACTGGGATGATGTACTAAGTAATAAAAGTACACAAAGCAAATGGGAGACTTTTATGAGCATCCTGAATAGGGCTTGTGCAGAAAATATACCCTATGGGAACAAACATGCTAGAAATAGGAAGAAACCCCTATGGCTAAATAGAGCTGTAAGGGAAGCAATAAAAGAAAAACAGAAAGCCTTAAAAGAATTAAAGAGGGTAGGTGGTGATGAGGCATTATATAATTATAGAAAATTAAATAAAATATGTAAAAAGCAAATTAAGTTAGCTAAGTTTGAGACAGAGAGACTCATTGCAAGAGAAAGTAAAAATAATCCTAAAATATTCTTTAACTACATAAACAGTAAAAAACTGAAAAGCGATAGTGTTGGCCCCCTTAAAAATAGTCTTGGTGAAATGGTGGAAGGGGATGAGGGTAAAGCCAACCTGCTGAATGAATTTTTTTCTACGGTTTTTATACAAGAAAATGCCATGGCAGATGACATGACCAGTGATACCATAAATTCACCCTTGAATATTACCTGCTTAACCCAGCAGCAGGAAGTACGCCGCTGCCTCGAAATCACTAAGGTTGACAAATCTCCGGGCCCGGATGGCATACACCCCAGAGTACTACAGGAATTGAGTTCTGTGATAGATAGACCATTATTTTTAATCTTCACAGATCCCTTAATAACAGGGTCAGTACCGAAGGACTGGCGCATAGCAAATGTGGTGCCAATAATCAAAAAGGGGACAAAAACTGAGCCGGGAAATTATAGGCCGGTAAGTTTAACCTCTACGGTTGGTAAAATCCTTGAGGGGTTCTTGAGAGATGCTATACTGGAGTATCTCAAGAAAAATAACCTTATAACAGAGTATCAACATGGGTTTATGAGGGATCGATCCTGTCAGCCTAATTTGATCAGCTTCTATGAAGAGGTAAGTTCAAGCCTGGACCAGGGAAATGCAGTGGATGTTGTGTATATGGACTTTTCAAAAGCTTTTGATACAGTGCCACACAAAAGGTTGGTACATAAAATGAGAATAATGGGGATAGGGGAAAATATGTGTAACTGGGTTAAAAACTGGCTCAGTGATAGGAAACAAAGGGTGGTTATTAATGGTACGTACTCGGACTGGGTCTCAGTTCATAGTGGGGTACCACAGGGGTCAGTATTGGGCCCGCTTCTTTTCAACATATTTATTAATGACCTTGTTGGGGGCATGCGGAGTAGAATTTCAATATTTGCAGATGATACTAAACTCTGCAGGGTAATCAATACAGAGGAGGATAATTTTATATTACAGGGAGATTTATGTAAATTGGAGAATTGGGCTGAGAAGTGGCAATTGAAGTTTAATGTAGATAAATGTAAGGTCATGCACTTGGGTAGAGGAAATAAAATGTATGATTATGTACTTAATTGTAGAACACTGGGTAAAACAGACACAGAAAAAGACTTGGGTGTATGGGTGGATGGTAAACTTCACTTTAGTGGACAGTGTCAGGCAACTGCTGCCAGGGCTAATAAAATAATGGGATGTATTAAAAGAGGTATAAGTGTTCATGAAAAAAATATAGTTCTACCTCTGTACAAGTCACTAGTGCGACCGCACTTAGAATACTGTGTACAATTCTGGTCACCGATATATAAGGAGGACATAGCTGAACTGGAGAGGGTGCAGAGAAGAGCGACCAAGATTATTAGAGAAATGGATGGGCTGCAACACCAAGACAGGTTATTAAACTTGGGGTTATTTAGTCTGGAAAAACGAAGGCTTAGGGGGGATCTAATCACAATGTATAAATATATGAGGGGACGGTACAGAGACCTTTCCAAAGATGTTTTTACACCTAGGCCTGCGACTGGAACACGGGGGCATCCGCTACGTCTTGAGGAAAGAAGGTTTAATCATAATCACAGACGAGGATTCTTTACTGTACGAGCAGTGAGACTATGGAACTCTCTGCCGCATGATGTTGTAATGAGTGATTCACTACTAACATTTAAGCAGAGCCTGGACGCCTTTCTTGAAAAATTTAATATTACCAGTTATGTATATTAGATTTTATGACAGGGCGTTGATCCAGGGAACTAGTCTGATTGCCGGATGTGGAGTCAGGAAGGAATTTTTTTCCCCATTGGAACTTGTTTGTCACATTGGGTTTTTTTTTTTTTTTTTTGCCTTCCTCTGGATCAACATGTTAGGCTACGGGTTGAACTAGATGGACTTAGAGTCTCCCTTCAACCTTAAAAACTATGATACTATGATACTATGATACTATGATTTTGGTAGTTCAATCCTGGATTAATTGAAGGGACAATAGAAACGGAGTATTTATGTGCAATTATATTAATTTTAATAGAAATCGTTACAAGTACATGTAAAAAACATTCAAGAAGCATAGACCTGGGAAAAATACATCAGATCCCCATGAATCACCTAACATATCAAAAATGAACATAATCAGGAAAGAGATTCCGGTATGCAGGTGATATGGCAGCTAAATGCGGCTATATATAGTGTGGCCTAGTCCACAAAGGATAGGGAGGCTATACAAAAAATGTATAATAGAGTATATCAGAATAGCCACCCATTATTAGTATATAGATCTTACACCTACCCAAAGGGTACTAGATAAAGACATGGTCACATATGGAAATATATACAAAGAAGTGAAGTATAATAGAAAAGTCAGCTCCATAGTGACCAAGGTGAATAGGGCTGACACAAAGGCTTACCAGTATATAGGTGGTACAAGGGGACCAGGCAGAGGGGACCTCCGATGGCCGTTTCGCAGTCCTAAGACCGCTTCTTCCGGGAGGAAAAGTATAGTGTCTGTCTAGCAGACCGGCTCCTATATGTCTGAACACCCGATCACGCGATTCCTCACGTGACCGGAAGCCGGAAGGAGGCGGGACGTCCGCGCACGCTGCACCGCATCTGACAGGGCAGGCAGTGCGTGTGCGCGATCCACGCTACAGGGAGCACAGCGTCCCCGTTCCCCCGGCAACGGGAGGGACGTACAGAGTGCCAGCGCTCAAGCACGCCACACCGCGACCATAGCAAATGCAGATCGCAGGTGACGGCCAGAGGCTGCACACCCCCGCCCCCCCCGGTGACGGACAAAAGGAGCAGGCAGGTAAGTAAAGAAAGGGGTAAAGTGATAGTAGTGCAAACATCCAGAATGGGGAAAGCACGTGGGTCACACGTCACTAAGCACATAGCAACCGGCTCAGGAGGGGGACGCGTCACCAGCCAAATGAGCCAGGTTGTACTTAAAGTGGAAAGGGACCCACGTAACAGACCCACAATTCAGTAAATCTGGATATATTAATTTACATGATCTGACACCTTACTCCTTAGATGGTCAGAAAAGGTGTAAGGAAAGAGGATAGTTTATATATGTGTCAGAAATGGATAAATGGGGCCAAAGAGGAGGAGGACTGTACACATAAGGAATGGAATATATGAAAAAAATGTATCTGCCTGCTCCTTTTGTCCATCACCAGGAAGCGGGGGGGTGCTTCCGGTCACGTGAGGAATCGCGTGATCGGGTGTTCAGACATATAGGAGCCGGTCTGCTAGACAGACACTATACTTTTCCTCCCGGAAGAAGCGGTCTTAGGACTGCGAAACGGCCGTTGGAGGTCCCCTCTGCCTGGTCCCCTTGAACCACCTATATACTGGTAAGCCTTTGTGCCGGCCCTATTCACCTTGGTCCCTATGGAGCTGACTTTTTCTATTATACTTCACTTCTTTGTATATATTTCCATATGTGACCATGTCTTTATCTAGTACCCTTTGGGTAGGTGTAAGATCTATATACTAATAATGGGTGGCTATTCTGATATACACTATTATAGATTTTTTGTATAGCCTCCCTATCCTTTGTGGACTAGGCCACACTATATATAGCCGCATTTAGCTGCCATATCACCTGCATACCGGAATCTCTTTCCTGATTATGTTCATTTTTGATATGTTAGGTGATTCATGGAGATCTGATGTATTTTTCCCAGGTCTATGCTTCTTGAATGTTTTTTACATGTACTTGTAACGATTTCTATTAAAATTAATATAATTGCACAGAAATACTCAGTTTCTATTGTTCCTTCAATTGTTTCTTGGAGTGTGCAGTCTCTGTGACTTGCTGGTGGGTTAACTTATACCCTTTACCAGTATGACCCTCTAGAGACCATAAGGTTTAACCATGAGGCTCCTTGTTTGGATACTTATTTCTTCTGTGTTTTTCACAGCTTGGCCATGGTTCACCATGGATTTTAGGACATGTGACCAGACGTGGCTCCTAGAACTTGACAGAGCATTTAAGGATGGGAATAATACTACACCAGAGGGTGTGGATGATGGAATCAAGGAAAAGATTTTAAAATACAAAGGCATTCTTAGGAAGAGGACTCGTATGTGGTGGAATATGGCCTTTCTGGAAAAATATCTAGAAAAGGACCTTAGTCCCAGAGACCTGAGAGTTCAGGTCTTCCCTTCTTATGGTGTTGATAATCCGGATTTTAAAAAAGAATGGGAAATGCTGTCTGGTGCTTGTTCCCGTGGCTTCATGAAATTATTAATTAAAGCGAACTGTCAATCCATGAGGGAATTTGAACATGATATGGAGGAGTTACAAACTTCAATTTCTCGGGATATGTCACGCGAGTCTTTCACTGCACTTGAAGAGGAATTGAAGCAGTTGGTTGAAAAATGGGATAAGGAAGTCAGAGATCAAAAATTTAAGAAACTGCAGAGGGATCAAAATGATTTTAAAAATAATAGAATGTATCGGTGGAGATCGGCGGGCGGCAGATCCAGACCTTTTTCTAGGTCTGGCTCTACTTCCCGATCCACATCGACTTCCTTGCAGTCAGGTTTTTCTGATGTTGAATCTATCGGGGAAGCCTCTGGGCCTTCTGGAAATATAGAAACCTATACAATTAATACGAGAGGTAGAAACCGTACTAATAATCCTCCTTTAAAGAACGTCACAAAGACAAAACCAACTAAAAAGCCTAATGCTTTGGAGGTAATTAATCTCTCTAATCATTTCTTTACCCAACAACAACTTGAGGTGTTATCCAAAGGTCTAAATTTTGCACCTACTAACTGTTTCAACCTTTTCACTGCAGTGAAGGACCTACATTTATCCGCTAGAAAGCTGATTCTTTAGAAGCTCCATCTTAAAGGCCGCTGGGAGCAGGCTCCGGACAGCACCCTTGAAGGTGAGGCCTTACAGGCGCTGAATGATCTACTTGAGGAACAAAATGATCAGATTCAAGGTACATTCCCTCCATGTGCCTATCCCAAATCATCTAGGTTTCCCCCCTTGTCCCTATGTGCATCTGTTGATATCTTCACCAAGCTGGTGACCGAAGATTTTATGAAGATCACCACCAAAAGACGGGGTGATAATTTACATCCTGATCACCGTCTGGCATTGAGACAATTACAATCTTTAACAGATGTGGTGATTAAATCCGCAGACAAGGGGGGTAACATAGTGGTTTGGCCATGTGATAAGTATGAGAGGGAGGCTTTCAGGCAACTCAGAAACAGGGATACTTATCAAAATCTTGATTACAACCCTCTCTCTCGCTTTCAGGCCTCGCTTTCCCTTATTCTACATGGGGCAGTGGAAGAGGGAATTATCACTAAAAAGGTGCATGATGGCCTCTTTACTGTATCCCCTAAAATCCCCACTTTTTACCTTCTACCCAAGATCCACAAAGATCCCCTTGACCCGCCCGGGCGTCCTATAGTGTCTGGCATAGAGGGGATGAGCGATCCTATCTGTAAATTTTTGGATCATTATTTAAAACCTATAGTTGAGACGCTCCCCTCTAATGTTCGTGACACTACAGACGTTCTGGCAAGGGTCGATGGGATTTTTGTGGATCCAGAGGTCCTTCTGGTCACGGCTGACGTGGAATCATTATATACTTGCATTTCACACGATCACGGCCTTACTGCAGTTCGCTTCTTCTTGGAGATGACCAATCTGGACTCCCATTTATCTGAATTAATCCTCGAGCTCCTCCACTTTATCCTGACACATAATTTTTTTGTTTTTAAAGATCTTTTTTATCTACAGACCTGCGGCACGGCCATGGGGGTGGCTTGCGCGCCCGCGTACGCCAACCTCTTCCTGGGTTTCTGGGAGAGGGGGCTCTTTGGCGACGGGGGCGCGCGGGCGGCCGACCATGTGCTGTGCTGGATGAGGTACATTGATGACATTTTTTTTTGTGGCAGGGTACGGTGGAGCAGCTTGGGGAATTCATGAATGAATTGAATATAAACACCTATAATATAAAACTGACTTATTCATCTAGTTCCAGTAGAATCGACTTCCTGGACGTCAGCCTGGAGTTGGATCGGGATAGGATCATGCAGGCTGATGTTTTCAGGAAGTCGACCTCTGTAAACTCATTTTTACACGCCTCTTCGGCGCATAGTCATGCTACAATTAAGGCAGTCCCGATTGGTCAGTACCTCAGAGTGAGGCGTATCTGCTCAACTGAGGCCCGTTTCCACCGTCAGGCCGATGACCTTAGGGAGAGATTTTTGTATCGGGGGTACAGTAGAAGGGCAATCAAAAATGGATATAGAAGAGCTATCCAAAATACTAGGGGTGAATTGCTATTACCAACTAAACCAAGAAAGACTGAGGGTACTATCCGCTTCATCTCTACTTTTAACCAGCAGTGGGACAGTATGCGCCGCATACTAACTAAACACTGGCCTATCTTGCAGACCGAACCAGCACTTAAGGACTGCCTCCCCAGTGCTCCCTCTATGACGTCAAGAAGATCTAGGAACCTTAGGGATCTCCTAGTACGCAGCCATTATGTTCCAGCCCCTTCCAACTTTCTTAGTCTCAGTACACCGAGAAGAGGATGTTTTTCCTGTGGCCACTGTGTGGCATGTGTGAATATTGGCAGGGGCAATTCTTTTGCCTCTGCTGATGGGTCTCGCACGTATCAAATCAAACATTACATCTCATGTCAAACCTCTCACGTGGTCTATTATGCCACCTGTGACTGCCCCTTGATATACATTGGACTTACGAGTCGTGAATTGAGGGTACGTACACGTGAACACGTGAGAGACATTTGTGGAGCCAGAACCATCACGGACATCTCAACTCTTAAGACCTTACCGAGACACTTTAAGTCTGTGCACAACTGTAATCCGAGATCCCTGAGAGTACTGGGGATTGACGTCGTTCATGGTGGCATAAGGGGCGGCAATTTAAAGAAACGCTTGGCACAGTGTGAGACCCGTTGGATCTCTGTTTTTGGCACGCTGTCCCCTGCTGGTTTAAATGAATCTGTTAGTTTTGCACCCTTTTTATGAGTCCATCTTGTCTGACCTTTATTGCTACTGATTGACTCTGATGTGAAGATGTATTATGTTAATCTTTTCCCTTGATGTGGTTTTTAATATAATTTTTAGTTTATTATTTTGAAACTTATATTTTTTCCTTTTTTCTTTTGTTAAGTGATCTTAATTCTGTCATCCCTATCAATTGATCCCAGTGTCTGTCCTTTGGATTGAGGCCATCTGAGCAAGAAGGACTGCAAGAATGGATATTTGATGTGATATTTACTCATGCCTTGTGTAATATAATGTTTTATGTCCTTTACATATCAAATAATTATATATATACTGGATATGCACTATGTTTGCACTTTAGTTCTGTCACTTATGTGGTAGCAAATGATGATTTTTTTCATATATTCCATTCCTTATGTTTCCAGTCCTCCTCCTCTTTGGCCCCATTTATCAATTTCTGACACATATATAAACTATCCTCTTTCCTTACACCTTTTCTGACCATCTAAGGAGTAAGGTGTCAGATCATGTAAATTAATATATCCAGATTTACTGAATTGTGGGTCTGTTACGTGGGTCCCTTTCCACTTTAAGTACAACCTGGCTCGTTTGGCTGGTGACGCGTCTCCCTCCTGAGCCAGTTGCTATGTGCTTAGTGACGTGTGACCCACGTGCTTTCCCCATTCTGGATGTTTGCACTACTATCACTTTACCCCTTTCTTTACTTATCTGCCTGCTCCTTTTGTCCGTCACCGGGGGGGCGGGGGTGTTCAGCCTCTGGCCGTCACCTGCGATCTGCATTTGCTATGGTCGCGGTGTGGCGTGCTGGCACTCTGTACGTCCCTCCCGTTGCCGGGAGAATGGGGACGTCCCGCTCCCTGTAGCGTGGATCGCGCACGTGCACTGCCTGCCCTGTCAGATGCGGTGCAGCGTGCGCGGACGTCCCCGCCTCCTTCCGGCTTCCGGTCACGTGAGGAATCGCGTGATCGGGTGTTCAGACATATAGGAGCCGGTCTGCTAGACAGACACTATACTTTTCCTCCCGGAAGAAGCGGTCTTAGGACTGCGAAACGGCCGTTGGAGGTCCCCTCTGCCTGGTCCCCTTGAACCACCTATATACTGGTAAGCCTTTGTGCCGGCCCTATTCACCTTGGTCCCTATGGAGCTGACTTTTTCTATTATACTTCACTTCTTTGTATATATTTCCATATGTGACCATGTCTTTATCTAGTACCCTTTGGGTAGGTGTAAGATCTATATACTAATAATGGGTGGCTATTCTGATATACACTATTATAGATTTTTTGTATAGCCTCCCTATCCTTTGTGGACTAGGCCACACTATATATAGCCGCATTTAGCTGCCATATCACCTGCATACCGGAATCTCTTTCCTGATTATGTTCATTTTTGATATGTTAGGTGATTCATGGAGATCTGATGTATTTTTCCCAGGTCTATGCTTCTTGAATGTTTTTTACATGTACTTGTAACGATTTCTATTAAAATTAATATAATTGCACAGAAATACTCAGTTTCTATTGTTCCTTCAATTGTTTCTTGGAGTGTGCAGTCTCTGTGACTTGCTGGTGGGTTAACTTATACCCTTTACCAGTATGACCCTCTAGAGACCATAAGGTTTAACCATGAGGCTCCTTGTTTGGATACTTATTTCTTCTGTGTTTTTCACAGCTTGGCCATGGTTCACCATGGATTTTAGGACATGTGACCAGACGTGGCTCCTAGAACTTGACAGAGCATTTAAGGATGGGAATAATACTACACCAGAGGGTGTGGATGATGGAATCAAGGAAAAGATTTTAAAATACAAAGGCATTCTTAGGAAGAGGACTCGTATGTGGTGGAATATGGCCTTTCTGGAAAAATATCTAGAAAAGGACCTTAGTCCCAGAGACCTGAGAGTTCAGGTCTTCCCTTCTTATGGTGTTGATAATCCGGATTTTAAAAAAGAATGGGAAATGCTGTCTGGTGCTTGTTCCCGTGGCTTCATGAAATTATTAATTAAAGCGAACTGTCAATCCATGAGGGAATTTGAACATGATATGGAGGAGTTACAAACTTCAATTTCTCGGGATATGTCACGCGAGTCTTTCACTGCACTTGAAGAGGAATTGAAGCAGTTGGTTGAAAAATGGGATAAGGAAGTCAGAGATCAAAAATTTAAGAAACTGCAGAGGGATCAAAATGATTTTAAAAATAATAGAATGTATCGGTGGAGATCGGCGGGCGGCAGATCCAGACCTTTTTCTAGGTCTGGCTCTACTTCCCGATCCAGATCGACTTCCTTGCAGTCAGGTTTTTCTGATGTTGAATCTATCGGGGAAGCCTCTGGGCCTTCTGGAAATATAGAAACCTATACAATTAATACGAGAGGTAGAAACCGTACTAATAATCCTCCTTTAAAGAACGTCACAAAGACAAAACCAACTAAAAAGCCTAATGCTTTGGAGGTAATTAATCTCTCTAATCATTTCTTTACCCAACAACAACTTGAGGTGTTATCCAAAGGTCTAAATTTTGCACTTACTAACTGTTTCAACCTTTTCACTGCAGTGAAGGACCTACATTTATCCGCTAGAAAGCTGATTCTTTAGAAGCTCCATCTTAAAGGCCGCTGGGAGCAGGCTCCGGACAGCACCCTTGAAGGTGAGGCCTTACAGGCGCTGAATGATCTACTTGAGGAACAAAATGATCAGATTCAAGGTACATTCCCTCCATGTGCCTATCCCAAATCATCTAGGTTTCCCCCCTTGTCCCTATGTGCATCTGTTGATATCTTCACCAAGCTGGTGACCGAAGATTTTATGAAGATCACCACCAAAAGACGGGGTGATAATTTACATCCTGATCACCGTCTGGCATTGAGACAATTACAATCTTTAACAGATGTGGTGATTAAATCCGCAGACAAGGGGGGTAACATAGTGGTTTGGCCATGTGATAAGTATGAGAGGGAGGCTTTCAGGCAACTCAGAAACAGGGATACTTATCAAAATCTTGATTACAACCCTCTCTCTCGCTTTCAGGCCTCGCTTTCCCTTATTCTACATGGGGCAGTGGAAGAGGGAATTATCACTAAAAAGGTGCATGATGGCCTCTTTACTGTATCCCCTAAAATCCCCACTTTTTACCTTCTACCCAAGATCCACAAAGATCCCCTTGACCCGCCCGGGCGTCCTATAGTGTCTGGCATAGAGGGGATGAGCGATCCTATCTGTAAATTTTTGGATCATTATTTAAAACCTATAGTTGAGACGCTCCCCTCTAATGTTCGTGACACTACAGACGTTCTGGCAAGGGTCGATGGGATTTTTGTGGATCCAGAGGTCCTTCTGGTCACGGCTGACGTGGAATCATTATATACTTGCATTTCACACGATCACGGCCTTACTGCAGTTCGCTTCTTCTTGGAGATGACCAATCTGGACTCCCATTTATCTGAATTAATCCTCGAGCTCCTCCACTTTATCCTGACACATAATTTTTTTGTTTTTAAAGATCTTTTTTATCTACAGACCTGCGGCACGGCCATGGGGGTGGCTTGCGCGCCCGCGTACGCCAACCTCTTCCTGGGTTTCTGGGAGAGGGGGCTCTTTGGCGACGGGGGCGCGCGGGCGGCCGACCATGTGCTGTGCTGGATGAGGTACATTGATGACATTTTTTTTTTGTGGCAGGGTACGGTGGAGCAGCTTGGGGAATTCATGAATGAATTGAATATAAACACCTATAATATAAAACTGACTTATTCATCTAGTTCCAGTAGAATCGACTTCCTGGACGTCAGCCTGGAGTTGGATCGGGATAGGATCATGCAGGCTGATGTTTTCAGGAAGTCGACCTCTGTAAACTCATTTTTACACGCCTCTTCGGCGCATAGTCATGCTACAATTAAGGCAGTCCCGATTGGTCAGTACCTCAGAGTGAGGCGTATCTGCTCAACTGAGGCCCGTTTCCACCGTCAGGCCGATGACCTTAGGGAGAGATTTTTGGATTGGGGGTACAGTAGAAGGGCAATCAAAAATGGATATAGAAGAGCTATCCAAAATACTAGGGGTGAATTGCTATTACCAACTAAACCAAGAAAGACTGAGGGTACTGTCCGCTTCATCTCTACTTTTAACCAGCAGTGGGACAGTATGCGCCGCATACTAACTAAACACTGGCCTATCTTGCAGACCGAACCAGCACTTAAGGACTGCCTCCCCAGTGCTCCCTCTATGACGTCAAGAAGATCTAGGAACCTTAGGGATCTCCTAGTACGCAGCCATTATGTTCCAGCCCCTTCCAACTTTCTTAGTCTCAGTACACCGAGAAGAGGATGTTTTTCCTGTGGCCACTGTGTGGCATGTGTGAATATTGGCAGGGGCAATTCTTTTGCCTCTGCTGATGGGTCTCGCACGTATCAAATCAAACATTACATCTCATGTCAAACCTCTCACGTGGTCTATTATGCCACCTGTGACTGCCCCTTGATATACATTGGACTTACGAGTCGTGAATTGAGGGTACGTACACGTGAACACGTGAGAGACATTTGTGGAGCCAGAACCATCACGGACATCTCAACTCTTAAGACCTTACCGAGACACTTTAAGTCTGTGCACAACTGTAATCCGAGATCCCTGAGAGTACTGGGGATTGACGTCGTTCATGGTGGCATAAGGGGCGGCAATTTAAAGAAACGCTTGGCACAGTGTGAGACCCGTTGGATCTCTGTTTTTGGCACGCTGTCCCCTGCTGGTTTAAATGAATCTGTTAGTTTTGCACCCTTTTTATGAGTCCATCTTGTCTGACCTTTATTGCTACTGATTGACTCTGATGTGAAGATGTATTATGTTAATCTTTTCCCTTGATGTGGTTTTTAATATAATTTTTAGTTTATTATTTTGAAACTTATATTTTTTCCTTTTTTCTTTTGTTAAGTGATCTTAATTCTGTCATCCCTATCAATTGATCCCAGTGTCTGTCCTTTGGATTGAGGCCATCTGAGCAAGAAGGACTGCAAGAATGGATATTTGATGTGATATTTACTCATGCCTTGTGTAATATAATGTTTTATGTCCTTTACATATCAAATAATTATATATATACTGGATATGCACTATGTTTGCACTTTAGTTCTGTCACTTATGTGGTAGCAAATGATGATTTTTTTCATATATTCCATTCCTTATGTTTCCAGTCCTCCTCCTCTTTGGCCCCATTTATCAATTTCTGACACATATATAAACTATCCTCTTTCCTTACACCTTTTCTGACCATCTAAGGAGTAAGGTGTCAGATCATGTAAATTAATATATCCAGATTTACTGAATTGTGGGTCTGTTACGTGGGTCCCTTTCCACTTTAAGTACAACCTGGCTCGTTTGGCTGGTGACGCGTCTCCCTCCTGAGCCAGTTGCTATGTGCTTAGTGACGTGTGACCCACGTGCTTTCCCCATTCTGGATGTTTGCACTACTATCACTTTACCCCTTTCTTTACTTATCTGCCTGCTCCTTTTGTCCGTCACCGGGGGGGGCGGGGGTGTTCAGCCTCTGGCCGTCACCTGCGATCTGCATTTGCTATGGTCGCGGTGTGGCGTGCTGGCACTCTGTACGTCCCTCCCGTTGCCGGGAGAATGGGGACGTCCCGCTCCCTGTAGCGTGGATCGCGCACGTGCACTGCCTGCCCTGTCAGATGCGGTGCAGCGTGCGCGGACGTCCCCGCCTCCTTCCGGCTTCCGGTCACGTGAGGAATCGCGTGATCGGGTGTTCAGACATATAGGAGCCGGTCTGCTAGACAGACACTATACTTTTCCTCCCGGAAGAAGCGGTCTTAGGACTGCGAAACGGCCGTTGGAGGTCCCCTCTGCCTGGTCCCCTTGAACCACCTATATACTGGTAAGCCTTTGTGCCGGCCCTATTCACCTTGGTCCCTATGGAGCTGACTTTTTCTATTATACTTCACTTCTTTGTATATATTTCCATATGTGACCATGTCTTTATCTAGTACCCTTTGGGTAGGTGTAAGATCTATATACTAATAATGGGTGGCTATTCTGATATACACTATTATAGATTTTTTGTATAGCCTCCCTATCCTTTGTGGACTAGGCCACACTATATATAGCCGCATTTAGCTGCCATATCACCTGCATACCGGAATCTCTTTCCTGATTATGTTCATTTTTGATATGTTAGGTGATTCATGGAGATCTGATGTATTTTTCCCAGGTCTATGCTTCTTGAATGTTTTTTACATGTACTTGTAACGATTTCTATTAAAATTAATATAATTGCACAGAAATACTCAGTTTCTATTGTTCCTTCAATTGTTTCTTGGAGTGTGCAGTCTCTGTGACTTGCTGGTGGGTTAACTTATACCCTTTACCAGTATGACCCTCTAGAGACCATAAGGTTTAACCATGAGGCTCCTTGTTTGGATACTTATTTCTTCTGTGTTTTTCACAGCTTGGCCATGGTTCACCATGGATTTTAGGACATGTGACCAGACGTGGCTCCTAGAACTTGACAGAGCATTTAAGGATGGGAATAATACTACACCAGAGGGTGTGGATGATGGAATCAAGGAAAAGATTTTAAAATACAAAGGCATTCTTAGGAAGAGGACTCGTATGTGGTGGAATATGGCCTTTCTGGAAAAATATCTAGAAAAGGACCTTAGTCCCAGAGACCTGAGAGTTCAGGTCTTCCCTTCTTATGGTGTTGATAATCCGGATTTTAAAAAAGAATGGGAAATGCTGTCTGGTGCTTGTTCCCGTGGCTTCATGAAATTATTAATTAAAGCGAACTGTCAATCCATGAGGGAATTTGAACATGATATGGAGGAGTTACAAACTTCAATTTCTCGGGATATGTCACGCGAGTCTTTCACTGCACTTGAAGAGGAATTGAAGCAGTTGGTTGAAAAATGGGATAAGGAAGTCAGAGATCAAAAATTTAAGAAACTGCAGAGGGATCAAAATGATTTTAAAAATAATAGAATGTATCGGTGGAGATCGGCGGGCGGCAGATCCAGACCTTTTTCTAGGTCTGGCTCTACTTCCCGATCCAGATCGACTTACTTGCAGTCAGGTTTTTCTGATGTTGAATCTATCGGGGAAGCCTCTGGGCCTTCTGGAAATATAGAAACCTATACAATTAATACGAGAGGTAGAAACCGTACTAATAATCCTCCTTTAAAGAACGTCACAAAGACAAAACCAACTAAAAAGCCTAATGCTTTGGAGGTAATTAATCTCTCTAATCATTTCTTTACCCAACAACAACTTGAGGTGTTATCCAAAGGTCTAAATTTTGCACCTACTAACTGTTTCAACCTTTTCACTGCAGTGAAGGACCTACATTTATCCGCTAGAAAGCTGATTCTTTAGAAGCTCCATCTTAAAGGCCGCTGGGAGCAGGCTCCGGACAGCACCCTTGAAGGTGAGGCCTTACAGGCGCTGAATGATCTACTTGAGGAACAAAATGATCAGATTCAAGGTACATTCCCTCCATGTGCCTATCCCAAATCATCTAGGTTTCCCCCCTTGTCCCTATGTGCATCTGTTGATATCTTCACCAAGCTGGTGACCGAAGATTTTATGAAGATCACCACCAAAAGACGGGGTGATAATTTACATCCTGATCACCGTCTGGCATTGAGACAATTACAATCTTTAACAGATGTGGTGATTAAATCCGCAGACAAGGGGGGTAACATAGTGGTTTGGCCATGTGATAAGTATGAGAGGGAGGCTTTCAGGCAACTCAGAAACAGGGATACTTATCAAAATCTTGATTACAACCCTCTCTCTCGCTTTCAGGCCTCGCTTTCCCTTATTCTACATGGGGCAGTGGAAGAGGGAATTATCACTAAAAAGGTGCATGATGGCCTCTTTACTGTATCCCCTAAAATCCCCACTTTTTACCTTCTACCCAAGATCCACAAAGATCCCCTTGACCCGCCCGGGCGTCCTATAGTGTCTGGCATAGAGGGGATGAGCGATCCTATCTGTAAATTTTTGGATCATTATTTAAAACCTATAGTTGAGACGCTCCCCTCTAATGTTCGTGACACTACAGACGTTCTGGCAAGGGTCGATGGGATTTTTGTGGATCCAGAGGTCCTTCTGGTCACGGCTGACGTGGAATCATTATATACTTGCATTTCACACGATCACGGCCTTACTGCAGTTCGCTTCTTCTTGGAGATGACCAATCTGGACTCCCATTTATCTGAATTAATCCTCGAGCTCCTCCACTTTATCCTGACACATAATTTTTTTGTTTTTAAAGATCTTTTTTATCTACAGACCTGCGGCACGGCCATGGGGGTGGCTTGCGCGCCCGCGTACGCCAACCTCTTCCTGGGTTTCTGGGAGAGGGGGCTCTTTGGCGACGGGGGCGCGCGGGCGGCCGACCATGTGCTGTGCTGGATGAGGTACATTGATGACATTTTTTTTTTGTGGCAGGGTACGGTGGAGCAGCTTGGGGAATTCATGAATGAATTGAATATAAACACCTATAATATAAAACTGACTTATTCATCTAGTTCCAGTAGAATCGACTTCCTGGACGTCAGCCTGGAGTTGGATCGGGATAGGATCATGCAGGCTGATGTTTTCAGGAAGTCGACCTCTGTAAACTCATTTTTACACGCCTCTTCGGCGCATAGTCATGCTACAATTAAGGCAGTCCCGATTGGTCAGTACCTCAGAGTGAGGCGTATCTGCTCAACTGAGGCCCGTTTCCACCGTCAGGCCGATGACCTTAGGGAGAGATTTTTGGATCGGGGGTACAGTAGAAGGGCAATCAAAAATGGATATAGAAGAGCTATCCAAAATACTAGGGGTGAATTGCTATTACCAACTAAACCAAGAAAGACTGAGGGTACTATCCGCTTCATCTCTACTTTTAACCAGCAGTGGGACAGTATGCGCCGCATACTAACTAAACACTGGCCTATCTTGCAGACCGAACCAGCACTTAAGGACTGCCTCCCCAGTGCTCCCTCTATGACGTCAAGAAGATCTAGGAACCTTAGGGATCTCCTAGTACGCAGCCATTATGTTCCAGCCCCTTCCAACTTTCTTAGTCTCAGTACACCGAGAAGAGGATGTTTTTCCTGTGGCCACTGTGTGGCATGTGTGAATATTGGCAGGGGCAATTCTTTTGCCTCTGCTGATGGGTCTCGCACGTATCAAATCAAACATTACATCTCATGTCAAACCTCTCACGTGGTCTATTATGCCACCTGTGACTGCCCCTTGATATACATTGGACTTACGAGTCGTGAATTGAGGGTACGTACACGTGAACACGTGAGAGACATTTGTGGAGCCAGAACCATCACGGACATCTCAACTCTTAAGACCTTACCGAGACACTTTAAGTCTGTGCACAACTGTAATCCGAGATCCCTGAGAGTACTGGGGATTGACGTCGTTCATGGTGGCATAAGGGGCGGCAATTTAAAGAAACGCTTGGCACAGTGTGAGACCCGTTGGATCTCTGTTTTTGGCACGCTGTCCCCTGCTGGTTTAAATGAATCTGTTAGTTTTGCACCCTTTTTATGAGTCCATCTTGTCTGACCTTTATTGCTACTGATTGACTCTGATGTGAAGATGTATTATGTTAATCTTTTCCCTTGATGTGGTTTTTAATATAATTTTTTGTTTATTATTTTGAAACTTATATTTTTTCCTTTTTTCTTTTGTTAAGTGATCTTAATTCTGTCATCCCTATCAATTGATCCCAGTGTCTGTCCTTTGGATTGAGGCCATCTGAGCAAGAAGGACTGCAAGAATGGATATTTGATGTGATATTTACTCATGCCTTGTGTAATATAATGTTTTATGTCCTTTACATATCAAATAATTATATATATACTGGATATGCACTATGTTTGCACTTTAGTTCTGTCACTTATGTGGTAGCAAATGATGATTTTTTTCATATATTCCATTCCTTATGTTTCCAGTCCTCCTCCTCTTTGGCCCCATTTATCAATTTCTGACACATATATAAACTATCCTCTTTCCTTACACCTTTTCTGACCATCTAAGGAGTAAGGTGTCAGATCATGTAAATTAATATATCCAGATTTACTGAATTGTGGGTCTGTTACGTGGGTCCCTTTCCACTTTAAGTACAACCTGGCTCGTTTGGCTGGTGACGCGTCTCCCTCCTGAGCCAGTTGCTATGTGCTTAGTGACGTGTGACCCACGTGGTTTCCCCATTCTGGATGTTTGCACTACTATCACTTTACCCCTTTCTTTACTTATCTGCCTGCTCCTTTTGTCCGTCACCGGGGGGGCGGGGGTGTGCAGCCTCTGGCCGTCACCTGCGATCTGCATTTGCTATGGTCGCGGTGTGGCGTGCTGGCACTCTGTACGTCCCTCCCGTTGCCGGGAGAATGGGGACGTCCCGCTCCCTGTAGCGTGGATCGCGCACGTGCACTGCCTGCCCTGTCAGATGCGGTGCAGCGTGCGCGGACGTCCCCGCCTCCTTCCGGCTTCCGGTCACGTGAGGAATCGCATGATCGGGTGTTCAGACATATAGGAGCCGGTCTGCTAGACAGACACTATACTTTTCCTCCCGGAAGAAGCGGTCTTAGGACTGCGAAACGGCCATCGGAGGTCCCCTCTGCCTGGTCCCCTTGAACCACCTATATACTGGTAAGCCTTTGTGCCGGCCCTATTCACCTTGGTCACTATGGAGCTGACTTTTTCTATTATACTTCACTTCTTTGTATATATTTCCATATGTGACCATGTCTTTATCTAGTACCCTTTGGGTAGGTGTAAGATCTATATACTAATAATGGGTGGCTATTCTGATATACTCTATTATAGATTTTTTGTATAGCCTCCCTATCCTTTGTGGACTAGGCCACACTATATATAGCCGCATTTAGCTGCCATATCACCTGCATACCGGAATCTCTTTCCTGATTATGTTCATTTTTGATATGTTAGGGGATTCATGGGGATCTGATGTATTTTTCCCAGGTCTATGCTTCTTGAATGTTTTTTACATGTACTTGTAACAATTTCTATTAAAATTAATATAATTGCACAGAAATACTCAGTTTCTATTGTTCCTTCAATTGTTTCTTGGAGTGTGCAGTCTCTGTGACTTGCTGGTGGGTTAACTTATACCCTTTACCAGTATGACCCTCTAGAGACCATAAGGTTTAACCATGAGGCTTCTTGTTTCAATCCTGGATTAAGATGGGAGAAAGAATGTTGCCCAAGAATCCGCCACATCTGGCTATATATCTGCTACCATCAGATATAATTTTCCATAATATATTGTTCTGATTGATTATTGGTAAATATTTGAGTATGATCTCTTTAATTTGGTTAAATTTTAGACTTTATGGTGTGGAAAAAATGAGAGATGTTCCAAATTCATTGGAATCTAACTGAGATTTACCACCATATAATAATGTATTTCTAGATTTAGAGTCAATGTGCTTGGTATCTTGAGAAAACTTGTCTTTCATTGTACTTTCTATAACTCAATCAGTTTTTAATAATAGAACTTTCTTTGTAAAATGTATTGTCACTTGAACAGATGCGTCTGGCACGTATCGATTAATAGTGTCATGTGGATGGCAACTGGATGATTGAAGAATTGTTTTGCATGTGATACCTTTACTATATAAAGTAGTGTGCACCCTTTTATTGACACTGTCACCATTTATTGCGAAACAATGGATAAAAGCGCAGATACGGTCTTATCAAATAAATGAAGATAATGAATAAAGGATGAAGAACTCACCTATTAGGTTTTTGTCAGTCCCAACCTCTGAGTGCGCTTTAGAAATGGCGGCTGCCACAGCACCGCGAATGCTAAGATCAGTATCAAAGTAGAAAAATGTGGTGCATGCAATGCTGTCTCCAGAATGATCAAATGTTAATTGCATCAATTTTCTATTCTTCAGATCTAAAGAGCTCAGTCGCCTTTATCAGGACAATCATGATTTCCTGAGGAAGAAGACGGGATATCTCTTTGAAACGTGTAGAATTAACCATCACCATTGCTTTTATTATTTGGAGTGATTCTTTGTACAGCAGCGCGAAGTATACCACAATTATCCTGGTTTTTGTTAGGATTTTTTCTTGACTGTCCTGATAAAGAAGACTGAGCTCTCTGAAACGTGTAGACCTGAATGAAAATTATTAATACAATCAACATGTGATCATTCTAGTGACAGCCCGGCATACACTCTGTTTATCTACTTTGATACTGTCACTACTTAGGAAGATGTCAACAAGAGGGATGTGTTTTCCTGAGCTGTTTCAGATAAAACGTAAATTGCAATAATTATGGTTTATATATTTGACAAATTTGGAAATTTCTATGATATTGCCTGACCATACAAGCAGCAGGTCTTCCACAAAACAACCATATCTTTGTATGTCTTTGAAAAATTGATTACTTATGTTAAATATGTACATTTCTTTCCACTACTCCATGAAAGGATGGGAACTGCAGGTGAAAATTTTGATTTTGATCCAATTAAGGCGTCTTAAGTTTTTTAAAAATACTCAGAATTCTACATGAAATAATTGTACTTTAAAATATAATTCAATTTAATGAGTAGAAACTGTTTAAGCTTATTGGTATAAAAGCTATATTGATTTCGATGATGTTGGATAGCTATACATGCCAGATGATGAGGAATATGAATATAGATTAATAACAGGACACATAAAATGAAAATTTAGATTCCAAAATAAACGTACTGAATTTTTTTAGGGCTGAGGAACCATCTTTAAGATAGCCAGAATTTCTCATAGTTAAAGGCTGGAGATTTATGTCTGGCCATTCACTTAATCCTACATTTAATGATCCAATCCCTAAAATGATAGGGCATGTGGGGAGTAGATACTATTTATTCCATATCACCGTAATGGGCGGAGCTCAGCAGAGAAGTGCTGTTGAAGGACCTGTGGTAATCAGCAGAAGAGAAATGGTTGTGCAGGACCTGTACTGAGGTCACCATCATTTGACTGTAATGGGCGGCGCTCAGCAGAGAAGTGATGTTAAAGGACCTGTGGTGTAATCAATTACAATACTGGGGGCGAGAATAAGTTAAAAAAAGAATCATGCCTAAACTTGAGTGACAGGGACTGATCCCAGCAAAATCTATGACTAAAACCTAAGATATTTACTGCATTCACCCAACCTTATAAAACATTTTTTTAAGATAAAGACATGACATTATTTTTTAAACCATATTAGTGATACACATTCTATCATTTAAAACACATTGGGGGCGGTTTAATATCGAAAAACGACATGACAGGTTCATTGTAGATATGTCACATGCACTTATTGTTAAAGGATTTTTGTACAAGGAAAATATTAGTGATAATATGTCTTTAAAGAGACCATATGTGCAAAACAGATCTTCATGCATATGTTACGAATAAGTCCTGGCTCAATATATTAAAGTGCCTAATAAACCTTGTATGCCCTTGACAAACAAAATTATCTGCCTAATAATTATTTCCTTCCCATACACTCCCATGAATCTAATAACTCTTTTATTTAGCAAAAATGCAGATTTTTGCCCATTTACCTTTTCAGAAGGCTAATTTTTTACCTGCCTTAAGAGATACATGCACATACAGTACACACCAAAAGTTTGGACACACCTCCTCATTCAAAGAGTTTTCTTTATTTTCATGACTCTAAAAATTGTAGATTCACATTGAAGGTATCAAATCTATGAATTAACACATGAATGAAATACTTAAAGTGTGAAACAACTGAAAATATGTCTTATATTCTAGGTTCTTCAAAGTAGCCACCTTTTGCTTTCATTACTACTTTGCACACTCTTGGCATTCTCTTGATGAGCTTCAAGAGGTAGTCACCAGAAATGGTTTTCCAACAGTCTTGAAGGAGTTCCCAGAGATGATTAGCACTTGTTGGCCCTTTTGCCTTCACTCTGCGGTCCAGCTCACCCCAAACCATCTCGATTGATTTCAGGTCTGGTGACTGTGGAGGCCAGTTCATCTGGCGTAGCACTCCATCACTCTCCTTCTTAGTCAAATAGCCCTTACACAGCCTGGAGGTGTGTTTGGGGTCATTGTCCTGTTGAAAAATAAATGATGGTCCAACTAAATGCAAACCGCATGGAATAGCATGCCGCTGCAAGATGCTGTGGTAGCCATGCTGGTTCTGTATGCCTTCAATTTTGAATAAATCCCCAACAGTGTCAGCAGCAAAGCACCCCCACACCATCACACCTCCTCCTCCATGCTTCACGGTGGGAACCAGGCATGTAGAGTCCATCCGTTCACCTTTTCTACAAAGACACAGTGGTTGGATCCAAAGATCTCAAATTTGAACTCATTAGGCAAAAGCACAGATTTCCACTGATCTAATGTCCATTCCTTGTGTTCTTTAGCCCAAACAAGTCTCTTCTGCTTGTTGCCTGTCCTTAGCAGTGGTTTCCTAGCAGCTATTTTATTATGAAGGCCTGCTGCACAAAGTATCCTCTTAATAGTTGTTCTAGAGATGAGAAGGTGTGTCTAAACTTTTGGTCTGTACTGTATGTGGTCTAACAAAATATCTGTTGTACATCCAGAGTGTCTAACCTGGATGTCAATAGTGCACAATACCTTGACAAATAGCACAGGTAATTTATGGGCTGATACAAGTGCATCTCAATAAATTAGAATATCATAAAAAGTTAATTTATTTCAGTAATTCAATAGAAAAAGGGAAACACATATTATATAGAGTCCTTACGAACAGAGTGATCTATTTCAAGTGTTTATTTCTGTTAATGTTGATGATTATGGGTTATAACCAATGAAAACCTAAAAGCCATTATCTCAGAAAATCAGAATAATTACCACAGAAAACCTGCAAAGGCTTCCTACATGATTAAATTGGTCCCTTAGTCTGGTTCAGCAGACTACACAATCATGGGAAAGACTGCTGACCTGACAGATGTCCAGAAGGCAGTCATTGGCATACTCCACAAGGAGGGTAAGCCACAAAAGGTCATTGCTAAAGAAGCTGGCTGTTCACAGAGTGTTGTATCCAAGCATATTAATGGAAAGTTGAGTGGAAGGAAAAAGTGTGGTAGAAAAATGTGCACAAGCAACTGGGATAACCGCAGCCTTGAAAGGATATTTAAGAGAAGGCCATTCATAAATTTGGGGGAGGTTCACATGGAGAGGACTGCTGCTGAAGTCAGTGCTTCAAGAGCCATCACACACAGACGTATCCAGGACATGGGCTACAAGTGTCACATTCCCTGTGTCAAGCCACTCATGACCAATAGGCAACACCAGAAGTATCTTAGCTGGGACAAGGAGAAAAAGAACTGGACTGTTGCTCAATGGTCCAAGGTGTTGTTTTCAGATGAAAGTAAATTTTGCATTTCATTTGGAAATTGCAGTCCCAAACTCTGGAGGAAAGGCCACTTTACACACAGAGATAAATCTGCGGCAGATCTGTGGTTGCAGTGAAATTATGGACAATCAGTTCCAGGTTTGTGGCTGTGTACAAATGGAACAATATGTCCCTGATTTCCCTGCAACACAGATCTGCCAAAGATTTATCTCTGCGTGTAAAGTGGCCTGAAGAGTGGAGAGGCCACAATCCAAGCTGCTTGAGGTCTAGTGTGAAGTTTCCATAATCAGTGATGGTTTGGGGAGCCATGTCATTAACTGGTGTAGGTCCACTGTGTTTTATCAAGACCAAAGTCAGCACAACCGTCTACCTGGAGATTTTACAGCACTTCATGCTTCCCTCTGCCAACAAGCTTTTTGGAGATGGAAATTTCATTTTCTAGCAGACCTTGGCACCTGTCCACACTGCCAGAAGTACCAATACCTGGTTTAATAACCACAGTATCACTATGCTTTATTGACCAGTAAACTCACCTGACCTAAACCCCATAGAGAATTCATGGAATATTGTCAAGAGGAAGATGAGAGACACCAGACCCAACAAGGCAGACGAGCTGAAGGCTGCTATCAAAGCAACCTAGGCTTCCATAACACCTCAGCAGTGCCATACGCTGATTGCCTCCATGCCATGCCGCATTGATGCAGTAATTCATGCAAAAGGAGCTCCAACCAAGTATTCAGTGCATTTACTGTACAGACGTTTCAGTAGGCACCAACATTTCTGAGTGTAAAATCATTTTTTCAATTGGTCTTTTCTGTAAGTCATAATCATCAGCATTACCAGAAATAAACACTTGAAATAGATCACTCTGTGTGTAATGACTCTATATACTATATGCATTTCTGTTTTTAATTGAATTACTGAAATAAATTAACTTTTTGTGATATTCTAATTTATTGAGATGCACTTTTATGTGCCCTATTCTTTATCCAAGGTATTCACTTCATTGGGAGCAGAGGGTCAGTACTCGAGAATGGCCACGATATAGTTGTTCTGTTTTGCTCCATTTACTCTTTATATCTGGTTAAAGACATAGCTGAAAAAAAAAGTTGGCGGCAGTGCTGGGTGCTCGACCCCAACTGATATGATTATCTATTTATATGAATTAAGTGAATTATGTATGGTCTGGAGCAGAGGTTCCCAACTCCAGTCCTCAAGGCACACCAACAGTGCATGTTTTCAGGATTTCCTTAGTATTGCATAGGTGATAATTTAATCACCTGCAAAGGTGCTGAATCCAACACCCATCCAATGCTAAAGAAATCCTGAAAACATGCACTGTTGGTGTGCCTTGAGGACTGGAGTTGGGAACCTCTGGTCTGGAGTACCATTTGAATTAAATAAATACCTTCTATGATCACTGAAGGTATTTAAGAATGACATGAACACTGGATGTAAGTACTTATTGAGCACTGTCTTGGGTCATATATTGGGGGTTGGGGGAGAATGGAGTAAGTACCTTAGGTTTCAGTCATAGAAGTGGAGCTTTTGCTGGTATCAGTCACTGTCACTCAAGTTCAGGCATGATTCTTATAGTTGCATTTTTAATTAAACTTACAAATTGACTGATACCAATTGTTTTCTTAAAATAATGTTTATGGTATTTTGTGTGCATACTGTATATAATGTATTTATGCTGGCTCCACTTCCTCTCCCCTTCCCCTTATGGTCGAGGTTCCTCAGGGTTCAGTCCTAGGTCCCCTCCTTTTCTGACTATACACTGCCACTATTGAACAAACCATCAACAGATTTGGTTTCCAGTACCATTTCTATGGTGATGACACCCAACTATACACATCTTCTCCTGACATCACCCCTGCACTATTACAAAGAACTAATGATTGTCTGTCTGCTGTCTCCAACATCATGTTCTCCCTCTATCTAAAACTGAACCTGTCAAAAACTGAACTTCTCCTGTTTCCTCCCTCTCCCAACCTTCCCAAATGCAATATTACCATTTCTGTGTGTTGTTCTGCCATTACGCCCCAGCAGCACGCCCACTGCTTGGGGTTATATTTGACTTCAATCTCTCCTTCGCTCCCCACATTCGTTCACTCTCTCATTCATGTCACCTCCCCCTCAAAAACATCTCTAGAATTTGACCTTTCCTTACCATTGACTCTGCAAAAATTCTTACTGTTTCTTTTGTGACGCCCTGGACTAGCCAGGTAGTCACAGACAGGTCCTTGCACAAACACCCGTCCCCCTAAAAAGGTAACAGCAGCCAACCTAAAAACTTGGTCACCCCTCTCGGGTCTTGATGTTCACACCAGGGGACGGAGCCAGGTGGTTGGCCACGCCCACCGAGGAGTTTGGATAGCCCGAGGCGGGAAAAACAGAGCACATTAGTTTTGGAGGTGAAAGAAAGAGGAGTTGAGAGGAGTAAACGTCTGACAGGGGTCTGGGTTGTAGCCTGGACACCCTTTCGCCAGGAGGCAGACGGTGGTCACCGCCTGCAAGAGTCGGGAAGACGGCCTGGTGGAACCGTAAGGGACCGGGACAGGGTAGTGGCCCGCCGCTACCGAACCGGGGAACCGACTGGAAACCGAAGCACAGAGGGGGGTAACTCAGACCCTGAAAAGAGGTCCCGAATCTACCGGACTAAGTTCATTCACTATATAATGTAGAAGTGCGGCACTCCAACAAAATTAATGGTGCCTGGATAGGGTCCAACCCCTCTATCAAAAAATCCAAAAATCCAGCACTCATATACGGTTTGAAAATTAGAAGTAATTCTTTATTGGAACAATTCTTTTTTAGAACAAACAGTTGTGTGCATATGATATTTCGGTCAAAAGACCTTCATCCGATTACACTGTGACAGAAAAAAGAGAAAATATACTCATTAGCATAAGTAAACGTACATGCATTAATCTCATAACATGTTATATCTCAAAATAATTCAAAGACAGACTCTGATAATAGCTCAGAGTGTTGGGCCATATACATATGTGTTACGAGGGGGACCCGGGGAAGCGTGCCAAGATGGGGAATGGACAGCTTCCGCCGGTCAAGGTCCACTGTGCGGTGTAAGGGACCGCTGCTATGGTGGGTGAAGAGTGAGCGGGGTGCTGCTAGCGATCATCTGGAATGTCACAGACGATCTATGTACACCGGTCTGCCCTAACCCGTGTGGGTTGTATGGCAGGGATCACACGGCTCGGTGTACCTGTTGCACGGGGAAGCACAGAGGTGCCCACGCACGTGTGCCAGTGGAAGTCACGAGAATATGGCACGAGGGTAGCACAGAGGTGCCCACGCACGTGTGCTTTCAATAACCAGGTGAGTCCGGTGGAGACTCGAGGAGCTCACCTGGGACAGGAACACGGCCTGTTGAAGGAGCTACTGCCGGAGCAGCAAGGCAGGGACACGGCCTGCAAACCAGGTACTGCCTAAGCAGCAAGGGCCAAGCCCACAGAAGACGATAATGCCTGAGCAGTGGCGTGGCAGCACGCTGCCAGACATCCAAACATAGAAGGACGGTCGCGCGCCGCCATGATGGCAGGAGGAGCTTTTAAGGAGGTGTAGCTCCAGCCAAGGGCGGGCGCGAGGCGGAGATGACGGACTTGACCCAATCAGGATCCACGACATCCCAGCCTGGCCAGTCAGGATTCACCACGTCACCAGCCTTGTCATCAAGCCGTGTGACGTCAGTGGGCGAATCAGGATCCACCAAGCATAGCACATGCTCACCCTCCTGCCTCTGGGAAATAGAGGCGGGATCCTCGGTCTCACAATGTGTAGAGATAACGGGAGTCTCACTGCTTCCCTGAACAGCAAACCTCTGCACATTGCGCAACCTCACAGACCTTCGAGGCTGCTGAGCAGGAGGAGCTGCGGCAGGCAAGGAATGGGAGACCGCATCATTTCTTGCAACAGGAGTACCACTAGGTGTCACCCTCGTGCTGCCTCTCTGAGGATGTTTCTCGTGCACTCTGTGCAGTCTGGCAGACCTTCGGTGCTGCTGAGCAGGAGCGCTCGTGGCAGGCAAGGAGACTGTCTCATTCCTTGCCACAGGAGAGCCACGAGGTGTAACATTACCCTCCCGTCTAGGCCCCCCCCCCTGCCCGTGCTCGAAGGCCGCTATCAAACCCGGGGCGTGGATATGATCCTCCAATTCCCAGGATCTATGCTCCGGACCACGGCCGACCCACTCCACGAGGTAGTACCTCCTGCCCCGTATGACTTTTGTCTCCACAAGCTTCGCCACCTCAGAGTCGTCGGGCGGGGAGTCAGTTTGAGGCGTCAGGGACCCCGAGAACTTATTAAGTCGTACGGGTTTCAGAAGGGACACGTGAAAGGTGTTGGCTATAGCCCAGCGTGGAGGGAGCTGGAGTCGGTATGCCACCGGGTTTACCTGCTCTAGTACTTTAAACGGACCCAGGTACCTAGGGGCGAACTTGGCTGTCTGTACCCGTAGGTTAACATTCTTAGAGGACAGCCACACTAGGTCACCAGGGGCGAAGGATGGTGCAGGGCGGCGGCGCTCATCAGCTGTTGTCACCATCCGGTCTTTAGCCCTCTTAAGGGCCTCTTGGGTGTTATCCCAGATCTCCCGGGCCTCGGTCGCCCAATCCTCCACTCTAGGATCGGGTGACGTAATGGGCATCGGAACCGGGATTCGGGGATGTTGTCCGTTATTGAGCAGGAACGGAGTCTGACCAGAGGATTCATGGACCGAATTATTAATGGCAAATTCGGCCCAAGGAAGGAGGTTAGCCCAGTTGTCGTGGTGCGCGGAGATAAAATGGCGGAGGTACGTTACCAAGGTCTGATTGGTCCTCTCTACCAGTCCATTGGTTTCGGGATGGTATGCGGAGGAGATGTTCAGCTCTATCTGCAGGAGCTTACAGAGCTCTCTCCAGAAGCGAGACGCGAACTGGGGACCCCGGTTGCTCACCACCTTGTCAGGCATGCCATGCAGCCTAAATACATGCCTAATGAATAAGGTGGCGAGAGCACGTGACGTCGGGAGTCGTGGGAGAGGCACCAAGTGGACCATTTTAGAGAAGTGATCCGTGATGACCCATACGACCTTGTGACCTGCTGACTTGGGCAGATCTCCCAGGAAGTCCATTCCCACCACTTCCCAGGGACGATCCGGCACTGGCAGTGGGTGAAGAAGACCTGCCGGTCTCTGCAGGGACGGCTTATTCCGTGCACACGACATACAAGCTCCCACATACTCCTGTATGTCCTGGGGTAGTCTCGGCCACCAATAGTGCCTAGTCACAAGGTCTCTGGTCCTTTTGACCCCAAAGTGACCCCCGACCTTGGAGGCATGGGCCCACGATAGCACCTCATTCCGTAGTTCAGGGGGAACGAGGGTCTTGCCAGGTGGCACCTGGTCCAAAGAAGTGGGAGTGACCATCCTCAAGCTGTCCGGGGGTAGTATAAGACGAGGCTCCTCCTCGTCCTCCTCCAACACAACCATACAACGTGACAAGGCATCGGCCCGTACGTTCTTCTCACCGGCCAGGTGGCGGATAATAAAGCGGAACCGGGAGAAGAACAAGGACCAACGGGCCTGCCTTGGGTTCAGGCGTTGTGCTGTCTGGAGGTATGTGAGATTTTTATGATCGGAAAATACTTCAAATGGATGCTTCGCACCCTCCAGGAGATGCCGCCATTCCTGGAATGCTAGTTTCATCGCCAGTAACTCCCTATCCCCTATGGAGTAGTTCCTCTCGGCTGGAGAAAAGGTTTTGTAGAAAAAGAAACATGGATGCTTCCTTCCTCGTTCGTCTTTCTGGTACAGGACTGCACCAGCACCGACCGAAGAGGCGTCTACCTCTAGTAGGAAGGGTTTGGAGATGTCTGGACGATGAAGGATGGGAGCTCTGGAGAAGTAAGTTTTGAGAGTGTGAAATGCCTCTACCGTTTCCCGTGTCCATGCTTTGGGATTAGCGCCCTTGCGGGTAAGGGCAATGATGGGTGCTGCCACCGTCGAGAAGTTGGGAATGAACTGGCGATAATAATTGATAAACCCCAAGAATCGCTGGATCGCTTTCAGCGAGCGGGGCTCAGGCCATTTCATCACTGTCTCCAACTTCCCCGGATCCATTGCTAACCCCTGACTGGACACGAAATATCCCAGAAACGGCAAGGATTCACGTTCAAAAACGCACTTTTCTAGCTTAGCATATAACGAATGAGTGCGGAGCCTCTTAAGTACTCGGATGACATCCCTCCGATGGGTGGCAAGATCGGGGGAGAAGATAAGGATATCATCCAGGTATGCAACCACGGAAAGATACAAATCCCGGAAAACATCATTCACAAAGTCTTGAAATACGGCGGGGGCATTGCAGAGTCCGAAGGGCATTACGAGATACTCGTAGTGACCGTCCCTGGTGTTGAAGGCGGTCTTCCATTCATCGCCCTCTCGGACTCGCACTAGATTATACGCCCCGCGTAGATCCAGCTTCGTGAAGATCTTTGCCCCGCGGAATCGATCAAATAACTCCGTAATGAGGGGCAAAGGGTATTTGTTTTTGATCGTGATTGCATTTAATCCCCTGTAATCGATACAGGGGCGTAGATCCCCTTCCTTCTTTTGCACGAAGAAGAACCCCGCACCGGCTGGTGAAATAGACTTGCGAATGAACCCTTTTGCCAGGCTGTCCTGAATATATTTGGACATAGCCTCCGTCTCTGGAGCAGAGAGGGGATACACTCTGCCCCTAGGGGGCTCGGAGCCTGGCTTCAGGTCTATTCGGCAATCGTATGGACGGTGGGGAGGAAGGGTATCTGCGGCCCTCTTGGAGAAGACGTCCCTGTAGGCCTCATAAGGTGTCGGTAAACCTGGCTCCCCTGTATTCCCTGAGGACCCAACCGACCTAATGGTAGCGGGTGGTTCGGTAGTCACGAGGTGCTCCCTACAGGATCCTGCCCATGATGAGATCTCCCCTGTTGCCCAGTTGAGTATAGGAGCATGCTGTCTCAACCAGGGGAGACCCAGTAGGATCTCATCCCTCCCCTCTGGAAGCACCAGGAAGGACACCTGCTCATGGTGTCCTGGTGGTACTTCCATCCTGAGAGGGATGGTGATCTGGGTGATGGGATCGACTAGTAGGGACCCGTTGACTACCCGAACCCTGAGTGGCTTGGGCAAGAGAACCAGGGGAACTGAGTATCGGGTTGCCAGGGAGGTCAAAATTAAATTGCCATCAGCGCCTGAGTCCAGGCAGGCCAGAGCAGAGAAGAGAGTAGTGCCAAACTGCAACTGGGCGCTGATAGTCAACCTAGAGGGAGAAGCAGCGTCTAGGAACCCCCTTCTGATGGAAACTAGACGCTGTCTTTTCCCGACGGTTTGGGACATCGGGTAGCTATGTGTCCCCTCTGCTCACAGGAAAAGCAGATGACACCAGACCGAGAACCTGGGGTAGAGGAGACCGCTTTGGACACCTCCATTGACTCCACGGAGTCGCCTACAGAGCTGGCTGGGAGACCTGTCTGGTGGAAGACGGGAGCCAGACGCTTTTTAGGCCGTGAGGACATGGGTGCTGAAGAGACCTCGAGCCTCCGCTCCGCCTGGCGGATGTCTATGCGAGAGGCAACCTCAATCAAGGACTCTAAAGTAGCAGGCACCTCACGCGTGGCCAGTGCGTCTTTGACGAACCCTGCCAGGCCCTCCCAGAACACAGGGACAAGGACCTTATTGGGCCAGTCCAGCTCTGCGGCAAGTGTCCTAAAGTGTACGGCAAAGTCCCCGACTGAAGCGGACCCTTGCCGAAGTCGTAGGAGGCGCAGCGCGGAGTCGTGGGTGACTTGAGGCCCGAGGAACACCATTCTCATGGCCCCAAGATAAGATGCTAAGTTATTCACCACACGATCTCCGCGCTCCCACAACGGCGTGGACCACTTCAGCGCTCTCCCTGTGAGCAGGGACTGGACGAAGGCTACCTTTGCCTTCTCGGTAGCGTAAAGAGTCGCGGACAGCTCTAAGTAGGTGGTGACCTGGTTTATAAACCCACGGCACTCGGAGCTGTCCCCGCTAAAGCGCTCTGGAAGCGCAAGGCGAGGAGACCTTCCGCCCAATAGCACAGCCTGGGTAGCCGCCTGGGTGGCGACTGTCGTCAGAGTAGTCTTGTCGGAGGAAGACTGCTCCACTGCTGCCAAACATGATTCCAACTGCTGCACATAACGCAGCAACTGCTGCTGCTCTTCAGCCATAGCCAGACCTTTGGCGCGACCGTAATGTTACGAGGGGGACCCGGGGAAGCGTGCCAAGATGGGGAATGGACAGCTTCCGCCGGTCAAGGTCCACTGTGCGGTGTAAGGGACCGCTGCTATGGTGGGTGAAGAGTGAGCGGGTTGCTGCTAGCGATCATCTGGAATGTCACAGACGATCTATGTACACCGGTCTGCCCTAACCCGTGTGGGTTGTATGGCAGGGATCACACGGCTCGGTGTACCTGTTGCACGGGGAAGCACAGAGGTGCCCACGCACGTGTGCCAGTGGAAGTCACGAGAATATGGCACGAGGGTAGCACAGAGGTGCCCACGCACGTGTGCTTTCAATAACCAGGTGAGTCCGGTGGAGACTCGAGGAGCTCACCTGGGACAGGAACACGGCCTGTTGAAGGAGCTACTGCCGGAGCAGCAAGGCAGGGACACGGCCTGCAAACCAGGTACTGCCTAAGCAGCAAGGGCCAAGCCCACAGAAGACGATAATGCCTGAGCAGTGGCGTGGCAGCACGCTGCCAGACATCCAAACATAGAAGGACGGTCGCGCGCCGCCATGATGGCAGGAGGAGCTTTTAAGGAGGTGTAGCTCCAGCCAAGGGCGGGCGCGAGGCGGAGATGACGGACTTGACCCAATCAGGATCCACGACATCCCAGCCTGGCCAGTCAGGATTCACCACGTCACCAGCCTTGTCATCAAGCCGTGTGATGTCAGTGGGCGAATCAGGATCCACCAAGCATAGCACATGCTCACCCTCCTGCCTCTGGGAAATAGAGGCGGGATCCTCGGTCTCACAATGTGTAGAGATAACGGGAGTCTCACTGCTTCCCTGAACAGCAAACCTCTGCACATTGCGCAACCTCACAGACCTTCGAGGCTGCTGAGCAGGAGGAGCTGAGGCAGGCAAGGAATGGGAGACCGCCTCATTTCTTGCAACAGGAGTACCACTAGGTGTCACCCTCGTGCTGCCTCTCTGAGGAGGTTTCTCCTGCACTTTGCGCAGTCTGGCAGACCTTCGGCGCTGCTGAGCAGGAGCGCTCGTGGCAGGCAAGGAGACTGTCTCATTCCTTGCCACAGGAGAGCCACGAGGTGTAACACATATGTATAAGTACATATATAAATATATCGATATGTAGAGAAAAGATAAATAAATTTATCAAAGAGAAAAGGCTGCATCACGGTCAAATCTGATTCATGCTTTACAATATGTCAAATACAAATCCTATAAAATAAAGGAAAATGAGACATAAGTAGCTGTCATAGAAACTGAGTACTGTGCAAGTAAGATGAGGATAATCAGAGGTTCCCGTCATAAATAGCATAAGCCCAGAAAAAAGCCAAGGGGAATAAAGGAGATAAGTGCACTTACCAACGTTAAGGAAATCGCTAGGTTTTTGTATAGAAAACTGCCCGTCCGGGTCCGTGGTGCCTGTATCCTATCTGTCTGGCATCTGGGATTTAAATAGACCGCCTAATAAGGTAGGGGGCGTATAGGTGCTGACAGCGTAACGTCACTTCCGGTAT